>NC_068983.1:162315269-162330448 GCF_001194135.2 Octopus bimaculoides
TGTTTTTTTTTTGTTTTTTGCTTTTTGTTTTGCATGTGTTTTTTTTTTTGTTTGTGGAGTAATTCCTTTTTATTCTCTTCAACTTTTTTTTTCCACCTTTATAGAAGTTTTTAAATTACAATTTTCTGTTTTCTGTTCCTTTGTTTTACTCCCCCCCTACAATTTAAAGTAACCACTTCTGATCTGGAAGGAGTAGATCCTGGTTATTTTGGCACCAGTTACAGCAAATTGAAATATCACTGTATGTTGATAGATTTCTCAGACTGCCACCATTAACTCCTCCTCATCACTTTGTCTAACCATTAAGGTTTTAGCCACTTCAGACAATAACTTTGCTGGTTCTGAGGCTTGAGCTCAGCTGGTTCCAGCCAGCAGCATCCAAAATTAGTCTTGTGTTAAGAATTAATAGACAAGACCTTTGGCAACTGAATGTTGTCTGTGATAATAGTGGTGACAATTTTGTGGAATCCTCAAAGATTGTAGGAGACTTTGTTACGGTTTTCTTAAGAGATTCTAGCTCTATCAGGCTTAAGCAAAGATTGCTGATGCTAATTTAAACCAAAGAACTGCTTCTATAATCCAGAGAAATGGGTGCCAACAGGCTCTACAACAGTTCTACACAATATGAGCTCAATATTAAAATTCTAATGATTTAAATTGGCCAAAAAAACGGTTTACCTTTTGAAGGAATGAAGTCCAATAATTTGGACCTATAATTTGCATATCTCCACCCCTAGTCCTAGACACAATTTTCCTTTTTTTTTTTCTTTCAAATGTTGACGAATGTGATGGCTGAGTGGTTAGGTACATCTCTCCAAATTGAGAGGTTTTATGTTCAAATCTTGATATCAGTATTCTATCAACAGGCCACTGGATTCTTTCTGTCTTCATCTAATCTCTTCCAAGTCCAAAGTTCTGAAGTTGGTTTTATGCTGGGTATCCATATATAAAAGACTTATTTCTTTGTGTGTCAGGGTGGGGGCAGTAAAGATTGATTGAACCATGTGTTTTGTTTTCTTTCAATTGACTCTGAAATCCATAAATTGTAATTTTAGCATGTGTGTGTACGTTTGTATATATCCAATAAGGCAATGGCTCATCAGGAATTACTGCTGAGATGTTTAAAATGTCTGGCAGAGTAGGATATAACCTGTATAGTTAACCAGGTTGTCCAGGAAGTTGTCTCAGCCAACAACTGGTGTAGCAGCATTATAGTCAACTGCTACCAAGGTAAAGGAGATTCCTTAGATAGAAGTAATTACAGAGGTATCACATTGCTGGACCAGATGTGATGAAAGTTGCAGAAAGGGTCATAGGTCAATGAATTAGGAAGAAAGTTAACCTAAATGAGATACAGTTAAGTTTTGTGTCCAGAGGTTCTACTACTACTACTACTACAGCTGCTACCTTCCTTAGTAAGGCAACTGCAGGAGAAGTATTTAGCCAAAAATAAACTATTGTACTTAGGATTTGTCATCATGGTGCCAACCTTTAACGGTGCTTTGCTTTCTCATCAGGTGGTCTCTGAGGAAACCAGGGTTAGGCACATTGCCATGTACGTGGGTGATGTCAGAAAGGTAAGAGTTAACTTATGAGATAGTGATGAATTTAATGTAGACGAAGGAGTTCGCCAGGTAATCAGCTTACCTGTTCACTTGAAATTGCTGGCCCGGTACCAGAATTTAAAACCAGTATTTATTGACAACAGTGATGTGTAAAAGTTGACTCTATTCACTCCAATGTACAGTACAGTCTGGTTATAAGACATGTAACTGGAAGGCTCTCCTTTGACGGTCAAGAATCCTATCAACTTGTCCATCCAGGCTGTGGTCATTTATTTTACTGGTTCTTATTTATTTTTTGAACAAAATCACAATCATGGCAGATACTGGTGTCACGCAATTGGCACACAAAAGCACCCATTATACTCTTGGAGTGGGAAATGTTAGGAAGGGCGTCCAGCTGTAGAAAACCATGCCAAATCAGACTGGCGTCTGGTGCAGCCTTCCAGCGTGCCAGCCCAGTCAAACCGTCCAACCCATGCCAGCATGGACAACAGACGTCAAATGATGATGATGTGTGTGTGTGTGGTGGGGGGGTAATGACAGATTAGCTTTTTATGTTCTCCAGCCATTCCTACATGCTACCCTGGGTGGCAAAGAAGGAAATTTTTCATGTTTTGGGGTAATTTGTTTTTTTACAACTAGATCTCCTCCCTACTGAGTTGAACCTGTTTGTTGACCAGACAGGCTGATATAAGCAGAGTTACGTACCTTGCCCAGGCACTATACAATGGCTGTAGTTTCAAAGTTTCAACTTCTGTCCTTGTGGTAAGTAGTCAGCACTTTAATAGCACAGCCAGAGGTTTTCATTTGAAATTTTTATTTTTGCTTTTTTTCTCTGGAACTATTTTCATCAAATTCCTCAGTTTCCAGGTAAATTTAGAAAGTCTGTCTTGTTTAGAGCTACTTCTGCTTTATAGTTTTCTTTTTAAAAATATTTTTTCATGGCTCATTTCTTTGTTTCATAAACTGCTTTATGGGGAACTACGAATCGGTGTTATTTATGATAACTTCTTTAACAAATACAATAATTTGGAAGGCTGACTAAACTATTTTCTTCAAATACTATTGCAGTTTGTTGATGCTACCGTCATAAAACCTGGATTGTTGATCTCAAGACCTCTTTAATATGTCACAAATTAAAATATATTTTATTAAAAGAAGTTAATGTGAATAATATATTAAATTGTGTTAATAGATGTATATTGTCTTACCATTGTGCTTCTACATTTGAGATCAGGCATGCCTTCTGTAATGTCTTGAACACCATTCTATGCTTTCTCCAGCTTATTAGTATGCATGGGTCTTTAAATTGTTCTTTTGTAGTATCTCTTGTTTTGGTAAGTTATATCGTCTCCTATATTCCTTGTCTATTCTCGCTTTCTTTTTTCTACAATATCTTTTTGGCATCTGGTACCCAAAGCTAGCTGGCAATGCTTGTCTTTACCCACCTTCAAAAAACTAAGATGCTACAGTTATTGGCTGTCACCAGAAATTCAAAATAATTAAAGTGCAATCCAAAATTCTTGGTGAGTCTGTTAGAATTACAGTCATTAGAAGGAATTGTGCTAAGGAAACTATTGAAATTATACATGACTAAAAAAAATAATTTTTTCTGAAGCCAAATATAAAACTTGTAGAAAATTTTTGTAGCTCAACTGTAGACATTTGTATCAACTTTCTATCTTTTGGCCTTGTGTGGCTAATAAAGAAATCTATCTTTTGCCTAACAATTCTAAGATGAACTCAGTATTCCATGACTATTCTGTCTCTTTCTATCTTTCTCTTAACTATTTTCCCCTGATCCAAGTTTTATTCAACCTGACTCATTCTTTTTACCAAGTTATAATTAAAGATTATAATAAAGTTTGTTTTCCCTGCCATCTTCTGCTTTATCTGATTCTAACTATTGTCTTGCTTCCTCTGTTGTGTTTAGATGTCTTGCCCAGATTGATAATGTCTGTTACAATTAAATATTCAAGAGTTAAACGAAGTTTTTAACTAATTATAATAGTCTTTTGAAACTCATCTTGTCAACAAGCCCCTATATATATATATATATATATATATATATATATATATATATATATATATATATATATATAGGTGTGTATCTTGTAAAATCAATCAGTTTTAAGGTGATTAAAATTTTCCCAATCATAGCATCAAAAGGGCTGTAATTTGTTTTTGTGTTCTCTTTGGCAGTTCTATGAGAGACCCACTTAAAGCAAATGGCACAGATCTGCTAACAAGGCAAAAAATTAATAATAATAATAATAATAATCCTTTCTGCTATAAGCACAAAGCCTGAAACTTTGGGGAAGGGGACTAGTTGATTACATCGACCCCTGTGTGTAACTGGTACTTAATTTATTGAACCAGAAAGGATGTTCTGAAAGTGTAGTTGCTAGAATAAGAATAGGATGGAAAAAATTCAGTGAGATATTGCCTCAAGTTTCAAATCAAATTATTCCAGCTTTAAATCTTGAATTTTCAGCTCAAGATCTTTGAGAGGATAAGAGATTTTGCATCTACATCTCTCTTCCTTCCTCAGTATGACATTTGAGCAACTTAAAAATTCATCTTAAGTTAATTAGGAGATGACAATTTTCAGTCTTCATGGACTGTGCCTTGCTAGGGTTTATGAAGATTCAAAATTGTCTTCTGAGAAACACTTAATACCGTTAATCATTTCTCCTTTATTTTGTTTCTATTCAAGACACAAATCCTCATTGTCTTTAATCCTCTCTTTTTACCTTTCATTATTTACAAGACACATCCTCAACATCTTTAATTATCCCTCCTTTGATCATTTTCATTGCCAGGCAATTATAGATTTCATTATTTCTACCTGTACACATTGCTCTATAAATATAACCCTTGGGTGAAAAAACTTCAACAAATAAATTCTTTCAGCTGTTGTTTAACCAGTTTTCACCATATTTCTGTAGACACACACTATCTTTGTTTCAGTTAGTTTTGAAAATAATGAAAAAATTTAGTAAAATAAGTTGATCTAATGACAAACTTATTTTACTGGTGTTTGGAACATAAATTTACATGAAATTTTATGGGAAGGTTTTGAGTGAGTTCACTTTAAAACAAGAAGTTTGTATCATAGAACCTAGGGAAGTTAGGGAATGGGTTGGCATCAAAAGGGCTAATGTTGAAGAACACCAGTTCCTCTTAAGAGAGGACAAAATATTTACCCTTGGTTCTAGTTCTGAATTATTACCAGTTATTTTTACATAGAAGTTATGTAATACAGTTCTATATTTAAGAGATGAAGAATTATTTACATTTGATGGATATTTGTCCTCATCTTGTTTGTTGTTAACACAATATTTCGGCTGATATACCCTCCAGCCTTCATCAGGTGTCTTGGGGGAAATTTGGAACCTGGGTTCTCATTCTCTATGGTATTTTTTGATATTATTATTATTAGTATTATTATTGTTGTTGTTGTTGTTGTTGTTCAGGTCACTGCTTGGAATCGAACTTGAAATCTTGGGGTTAGTAGCCTGCACTCTTAACCACTATGCCATATGCCTGTGGGCAGTTATGGAGTGAATTTTAGGGGTTATAAATCTAATATTTTCCTATCCTTCCTCAATACCGGTTCCCATATGCTGTTCACATCTGCACTCGGTCTGCTTAGGAGGTTGTTGTGTCCGAGCATATGTGCTGCTTCTTTTAGTTTTCGTATTTTCCAGTGGTGTTCTCTGTCTATTATTTTAACTTCATCCCACAGGGGGAGGTGGTCTCCATTTTTCTATACATGATCAGTGACCTGAACAACAACAACAACAACAATAATAATAACAATAAGGATATCGAAAAATACCTTAGGAATGAGAACCCAGATTCGAAATTTCCCCAAGACACCCGATGAAGGCTGGAGGGTATATCAGCCAAAACGTATTAACAACAAACAAACAGACAAGGACAAATATCCGTCAAATGTAAATAATGTAGAAGTTATGTGTTTGTAATAAGTCTGTAGACTTAGACACATAACTAGCATCCTGGTATGGCTGTATCACCAACCTATTTATGGTATGAACTGGGAGTATTTTATTGTAGCAGTCTGTATATCGGGACTCAAGTGTTTCCCTCTTCATCGAATCAGTTTCTGTTTAACCTTTTCCCATTCAGGTTACTCTGTCAAATGTAATGCTTATTTATTTACATTGTTTTGCATTTAATCATTATCTTGTAGCACCCGCCTGACTGGTTCCTATGCTGGTGACATGTAAAAAGCACCCACTACACTCTTGGAGTGGTTGGCGTTAGGAAGGGCATTGAGCTGTAGAAACTCTGCCAAATCAGATTGGGGCTTGGTGCAGCCTCCTGGCTTGTCAGTCCTCGGTCAAACCGTCCAACCCATGTCAGCATGGAAAATGGACGTTAAACAATGATGATGATTGTTATTTTTAGAATGACGTAGGATAGGTGCGAGAAGTCAAATCTGGCCAGTTTGAACATAAAACAGAATATTTTGATTCAATATAGCTGGTCCAAAATGCTAAGGGGTTAAAGTTATTGCTTTCCAAGACCTGTTCAGTCTATGTCTGCTCTGAGTGATTAGGGTAGCATTTTTTATCCAAAGTGTTGGGTTTGTTTGGAGTTCCTCACTTCTTAGACAGGTTGCCCACACTGTGACTGGGCTGCTATAACCATCAATGATATTGGGAGGTCAGTTTTGCTACTGAAGGAGGACTGTCGAGGGTAGCCCTTCCAATCAAATGAGCATGAGGTTATCTCTCAGATCAGAGATGAACCCTTACTTTGATAATCTGAGGTTATGGTACTAGGTGGAAGTGGGGATGAAGTGTGCACACACACACACCCTCTCTCTCTCTCTCCTTCCTCGTTTAATGTCCACTCTAGTCTTCAATATCCTTCATCATCATCATCATCGTTTAACATCCGCTTTCCATGCTAGCATGGGTTGGACGATTTGACTGAGGACTGGTGAAACCAGATGGCAACACCAGGCTCCAATCTAAATTTGGCAGAGTTTCTACAGCTGGATGCCCTTCCTAACGCCAACCACTCAGAGAGTGTAGTGGGTGCTTTTACATATTGTTTAAAAATTTCAGTTGGCAGTTCTGGATTTGAAAACTTTTCGTGTTCAATAATTTTTATTGATTTGAGTTTTTCATTTTTGGTTCTACAAAGGTTTTTATATTAAATTTTAGTTCCAGTTCAAAATATTCAAAACCTTCAAAAATCCTCTTTTACTTAGATCCCAGATCCAACTCAAATAACTTTCGTATCCAACCAATATTTAGTGTATGAATGTGTTGGACCCATCACTTGGTAATCATATGATTGATCAGACTATTGGACACTGTTACACATCACTGGTCACAGTGTGCTTCGCATCATTTTAGCTTTTGAATGATGTCATCCTGCTGGCTAGGTGAGCAGGCCAATCTGTATTTGACCATTCCTGTCATCACTTGGTGATAGGAATGGTTAATTACAGATTTGTGTTTCTGAGATTTGTTATTGTTTAGGGCAGTGGTTCTCAACCGGGGTTGGTTCATTTGGCCCTTGAGGGTCCATATAAGATTTTGCTGTTAAAATTTATCGGCAATAAATTGGGTGTATTTCTACAATACGCAAAATATTTTGATAAATTTAATACAATTTCTAATAATATTTAATTATAGAAATATAATGGGACTTTTTTTTTAACATCGAATGGCTATGAGGGTCCAAGGAAGATGGTTGAGAGCCACTGGTCAGAGTAATTTCATATTTGCGGCTGAAAGTTTGGGTTAAAAATATTGTATGTTTGAAATTAATCTAAGAATATCTGTATATATTTAGGAATGGTTAAGTTGAAGATGACATCTTCAGTGGCTTGATTCCAAAATGATCTCTCTAGAAATGAGAAAGATGTTCATGGTCTGGTAATTTCAAAACTCTTCGGGGGAAATATTTTTGTCCATGTATAATCTGATTAAAGATATAATGATAATTGTTTAATGTCTTCATCATTGGATTTGATGAATGATTTGGTATCAGTTTTTAATTTTGTATGAAGTTGATAACAGCTTCTTATTCTTCCAATGTAAATTTAGAGGTCACTGATGAAAGGGTGTTCAATAAGTTTACAATGTAAAAGAAAATATAGTTTTCTATGAGAAATAATTGGAGTTGCAGAGTTTAATATTTCATAAAAAGCAACATTTTCTTTTTTTCTTCTTACAACTGCTGGCATATTTGGAAAACAGCCACAAGTAAAATCAGGCTGTGTGTGTGTGTGTGTGTGTAATCTCCAGTTGGCACTTCTTGAGCTGAAAAAGAATGGTCAGATATAGGTGGCCAAGATAAACATTTTCAGTTCTTGTAAAGGTTGTAAAGAGTCAAAGTACCAAAGAAGTCCACTGTTATAAATGGAACGGTATTTGGGATCTTATGATTCCATTAATGGTCAATCTATACAAACTTGTCATTTTTTTTCCCTATTGACCAAAAATATATTCACTTTGAAGTGTTGAAGTCATATAAACTTGAAAATATTAAGATAATGCCAGTGTTATCAAAGGTTACAAAAGCTGTTTTGGAAAAAAAGGAGTAGCCTGATTAGAACCTGCAACCGATGGACTTGTTTGGAATAATTACATTTAAAATTTAGTTGAATATATTTTGTGTATTACATTGCATCACATGAACACAAGCTAAAGGATTCGTTGGTCAAGGATCCATTTCAGTGTTGCTAATGCAGTCATCTCTATTAAAATTTTGTTAGTAGCAATAATTAAACATTGTTTTTATTATTTCTAATTTTCTTTGTAAGAGCTAGAAGGGAACAATCTGAAGCTATTTTTTGGCTCTAAACTCAGTGGTTTGTTTTTGTAGGACAACACAAGTTGCAGTGCTTTAGTTACCGACATACAACAGATACGGCAGCAAATCCAAACTGCTATGAACAACACAGTGAGTGTGACAACTTCTTCTTTAGTTGGTCTTCGTTGTAGTCCGTAATATATCACTGTGCCTTGCAGTAAATTTCACTTGAGTCTCAATGTTTTGTCTTCCCTTTTTGCTCCTTGCTATCCATCCAATTTCTCTGCTACCACAAAGAGATAAAAATACATGTGACAGGGTCCATAGACAATTAATCCTCCTTCCCTCCTCCCTTGTCGATTTTGGGACTAAAATTGAAGACTTAATACAAAGAATTTAAGAAATTTATCTCTTCGCTTTTCACCTTATTCCTTAAACTATTGTTAGAATTCTTCTGACTTTTCAATGTCATTACTGTAGAGAATTACTAAACTCTCAGCAAGATGAATTTGTGGATACAGGTTCAAGTTCCAATGTGGTGTGGTGGTTCTAATGCTATAATATTCTACAGAACAGATGTGTGGAACCATATGTCACTTTAGGATAGAATCTCTATTTAAGACAAAAGAGCTGGTCAGAGCCAATAGACAGCATTCCAAACCCAATCAATGATAGGTATTTATTGGTAGATTATCCAGTAATCAATCACTTATGTTATAGGAAAGATGAACAGTTAATTAGTGAACGTTAATGATCAATGGATGTTTGTCATTAATTTAGCAAAAGTCTTTAGCAACAAAAGTGATGTGAAATCAAGGCAGAGATGTTGACCAACTTGCTGAGAGTTGTTATTCCATAGAGTTTAGCCTAAATCATTTTTATTACATTAAATTTATGAAAC
Organism: Octopus bimaculoides; assembly: GCF_001194135.2. Classification (NCBI taxonomy): domain Eukaryota; kingdom Metazoa; phylum Mollusca; class Cephalopoda; order Octopoda; family Octopodidae; genus Octopus; species Octopus bimaculoides. Next base: position 162,324,534 of record NC_068983.1, read on the forward strand.
GGAAGTTTTCCCTCGCTTCAAGAAAGAAACTGTTACACAACTGGTTTTTTTTTTGTATGTTTTGGTTGAAATATTACCAGGAATTGTTGGCCAGATTCATTTTAGGCCATCATTCTATTTTCAATTAAAATTGATTCATATCTTAAGAAATTATATTGCTTTTTTTTGTTATGGGGATGGGGAATAATATCACAGCAGAAGGTGTGGGGCCCTTGGTGTGAATTGTTCAAAATATGTAGCATGAAAAAAAAGAAAACACTATGGAAACATGTAGCAAACACAAAGGCTTTGGTGTTAGACTGCAGCACATGTGGCTTTATGATGTGCTCAGATTATTACATCATTATAAGATGTTAATAATAATAAGACATTAATTTGTCTTGGTTTACCAAGCTAAAGTGAACTAAAACTATTACTTGATAATTATGTGGTTGACAATGGTTAATTAAATATTGTTCTCATGTCATTGTTAACGTAATTAACACTGAATAATTGGAAAAGGGGAATAGGACTAGTTACCCTGAAAACTCAATGGCAAATATTTAAATTTTCTGAAATCCCTTGTCTGAAAAAAATTTTAATAAATCCACACACTGCCTACCTCATAAATTTTTGAGTAGAGAATTTGGATTTTCACTGGTAGCATTTATTAAGGTGGTAGAATGGTAGGATTATCAGCATGACAGACAAAATGCTCAGTGGCATTTCTTCTGACTCTTTATATTCTGAGTTCAAATCCCACCAAGGTCCACTTTGCTTTTCATCCCTCCAGGGGTTGATTTGTCTTGCTCCCTTCTTCAAGCTTGCTGGCCTTGTACTAAAATTATTATTATTATTATAAGGAAGTATATCAGTGAAGTCGGCATCTATTAATCAAAGCTAGTTTTATGATTAAATTATTGGAAGCTCATTAGTTTGAGAGAAATAAAGAATAAAAAGGAAAGTGAATACCAAATTCCCTCTGTAAAATCAAAAATCAAATCATAATCAAATGAAAATTGTAGTTGTGGCCGATGCTAATGCTGCCTGACTGGCTCCCATGCTGGTGGCATGCAATAAGTACCATTCATGCGTGGGTCGATGTCAGTGCCACCTGACTGGCTCCCCGTGCTGGTGGCACGTAAAAAGCACCATCCGAACATGGCCCGTGCCGTCTGACTGACTCCCATGATTCATGCGTGGGTCATTGCCAGTGCCACCTGACTGGCTCCCGTGCTGGTGGCACGTAAAAAGCACCCATTACTCTTTCGGTGTGGTTGGCATTAGGAAGGGCATCCAACTGTAGAGACATTGCCAGATCAGATTGGGGCCTGGTTCAGTCTCCTGGCTTGCCAGTCCCAGTCAAACCGTCCAACCCATGCCAGCATGGAAAAACGGACTTTAAGCGATGATGATGATTCTTTAAACCTAATTTCAATTTTTTTTGTTTTATTAAGTTTCCTAAAAAACACACTGAAGTTGGAAAACGGTTTCACTGATTAAATTGCCAAACAAGGAACCTTATATACACTCACATGGATGGATTGAAATTTGGAATTCATCATCATCATTTAACATCCATCTTCCATGCATGCATGGGTAGGAGGGTTGACAAGAGCCGGCCAGGTAGAAAAACTACCCTAGGAATTGTAAACATTTATTTACTGTTGGAAGTTGTAAAATATAAAACTTGTTTGATTGGTGATTATTGAACACCTTTAGATTTTACGACTTTGAATATTGTATGGCAACTTGGCAGAAACAGAGGAGTCTTGGACAAAATGCTTTGTTAGAAAATCATTTGAGCGAGGTCGTTGCCAGTGCCGCCGGACTGGCTCCTGTGCAGGTGGCAAGTAAAATACACCATTTTGAGCTTGGCCGTTGTCAGTACTGCATGACTGGCCCTCGTGCTGGTGGCACATAAAAGCACCCACTACACTCTCAGAGTGGTTGGCGTTAGGAAGGGCATCCAGCTGTAGAAACTCTGCCAGATCAGATTGGAGCCTGGTGCAGCCATCTGGTTCACCAGTCCTCAGTTAAATCGTCCAACCCATACTAGCATGGAAAGTGGACATTAAATGATGATGATGATGATGATGATTCCTCGCCTTTGTATTCTAACTTCAGATTCATCTCATTTCTTGAGAATAAGCAGCCAATTCCATTCACTTGACCCTTCCTCTGCAAGAGTGGTTCTTATCCCTAATCAAAAGAATTTACTTTTTGTTTTTAATGTATAAATTGTTCAGTGCTAAGTCTTCTGAAAAGTCTATGGCTTGAGCGAGGAATTTGCTTTTACATTACCAAATGCATGATGATGATGATGATGATGATGATGATGACGATGACGATGACGGCTGTTGTCGGTTTATTGCATCTGATGATAATCTGCTGATTCTGTTTTGCCATATTTTCATAACTTCACCAAAATACTGCTATGATGAAATCACAGTAATATTACAGGGTGAAATTAGCTTTGGAAAAGAAAATCTGGATTTAGCTTAGATAATGGATTCAACAGAGTGGTAGAGAAAATGGTTAAGATTTAGATCCATCCACTTACATTCTGATCAATAAAATATCAATTGGTCAAATTCTGAGATTGATTTCGTCGACTGTTCTAAAATATGTTACTTACTACCTTAGTATTTGTCACAGCTTATAATCATCATCATTTGACTGGCGACTGAATGGTTTATATTATAATTGAGAATATAAGACATTAGACTTGTGTTATAATATTCTTTCTAATTTTGGCACAAGGGAAGGGAGCAAGTACTTGACAGGTGTTTATGACTTCATAAGGATGAACAGCAAAGCTAGCCATCATGGGATTTGAACTCGCAATGTAATGAGTTGGATGAAATACCCCTGAGCATTTTGGCTGGTGTGCTAACAATTCTGTCGGCTCACTGCCTTAACTTGTGTTTTGTTGTAATATATTAGCTTACACTAGTTTAGTTATATTGTAGCATAATTATTCAGCAAGAATTGTCTCTTTTTGCTTCCAAATGTGAATTTGGTTACTGAGTTACCATTCACAGTAACAATTGTGTAGTTACCATTCCTGATAAGCAATAAAGACTAGGGTAGCAGAAGTAATCTGCGTTGAATGTCTTATTTACATTATTATAATTTTAATGTCATTGACTTTCCTTAGGATTAGCTAATAATTAGACATTAAAAATAGTTTGGGATCCAAATATATTTGTTGGCCATGTATATAATTAGTAATATTAAAGAGTAAAAAATACTTGTTAGAGGTTGAGACAATATTAATGACATTATTAATTGACCCCATCTTTCTTGGTTCAAATACTGGATTGCTTTCAATTAGAAACCCTAATGCTTATCTCTAATCTTAAACTTTTGCAAGCTTTTTCCTTCTACTCATACAATATTCTCTTCATACAAATGCACTTCAACTTGCACTTGACAATTCCTTTCTCTCTTATCCCAGTATTTGACTTTGGTGTTCGGAGTTGGTCCAGTACGTTAATATTCAGTATAAACTCAGAGAAAAAACTTTTGAAGTGTTTTCTACTAAATCATTGAATCCTACACGTTTACATCATTCTGTTTTATTTTAAAGTTGTTTATTAGAATTATTTACCAATTACAATGGAATGAATGGAAATCAGTTGAGAAGACGAGACTCAGTGAATATTTCACTGTAGCTTCAACTAATTATAATTTTGGTGAAATTAATAAATAACTACAATTTCAGTCAAAGATTTCTGTAATAATTGCCATTTTGCTATTTATTTTTTCACCATTTTGAGAAGGAATTCTATGCTGCATGTTGTGTAGAATGTTTGAATCGGATAATCAAGATCTAATGCTTGAAAAAGAGGGTTTTCCAGGTTGGTACACTGTATTGGATGTAATGTCAAGTATAGGGGTTAACCCTTTTGATACTAACCTACCTGACACTGCTCCTCGTTCTAAAACCTTTCATCAAAATTTCATGTTAATTTATGTTCAAAATACCAGCTGAAATGTGATAAATTTGGTTTACTAAATTCTTCATTATTTTCAAAATTAATTGAAACAAAAGCAGTGTATTACAACAGAAATATTGTAACAAGAGGGTTAACAGGAAAATGTGGGTACAATTGGCTGGTTTGGTTAGCCTGGTCTTTTGGTAGGTAACTTCTTTTGGTAGTTGGACAAGAATTGAAGAGTTTATTGATCTGATTGACAGTTTTTAAATATAGGCCTGGATATCAGCAGCTCTTTGGTTATCTTGATTTGAAAGGTTTACAGTAAAGACTAAAAACACACACTAATTCAGTTTTCACTGGTTTTATTACCATTTAGTTTATAAACTTCATCCATTTTCTACAAAGCTCTCCTGTTTTACAATTATTTTCATACTCAAAAGAATAAGTAAAACTACAATGTTATCCAAACTAGTTTCTTTGGACTTCATAAATCTGTCTTCAAATTTATCTTGAAATTCTATTGAAAGAGTTCTGAATCTCTCTATGATTGATAAGGATCTGATTGAGTAGGGTCATTGATATGAAGGAAATCTGTTCGAATCCTATTTAAAACATTGGTGCATTATTCCTGGAAGAAACAAATATTTTCACTCTCTTTGATGGTGAGACAGAGCAAACAGTTTTAAAACACCAACTTAAATAGCTTGTCTAATATCATAATTTAAATATTAAATATGACAATCAGTTCTTTAACAGCACAAAACAACATACCTCTAGGATTGTTGATTTCTATCCTTGATGCCATTTTGGCAACGTTCAAAATATAAACGGATTTGGAATAAAGGGAGGGGATTGGTAATGTCAAGATTCCGATTCGAATTTTTAAAACAAAAGGAATCTGAGTTTTTTTACAAGAAATAACCATATGATACGTTCTGTGATAATGTTTGTTACTTTGTGCGGAAACTTTTTGCCAGGGGACAAGGGATGAAACTGAGACACAAGGTCAGGACCTGCCTTGATACCCTCCTCACAGTTTAACCCCTTGTTCCCTAGCATGAAGCTGACACCCCTCTCCACCACTCCCAGAGTTCATAGTCCTGCAAGCTGTGTGATGACCTCAATGGTGCAGATGGCACATAAAAAGTCTGCAGTCCATGCTTTGAAGTGGTTGGCATTAGGAAAGGCATCCAACCATAGAAACCATTACCAAAGCAGACATTGGAGCCCAGTGCAGTCCTTGGGACCCATTGGATCCTGTCAAACTGACCAACCCATGCCAGCATGGAACATGGACATTAAATGATATAAAAAGATATTCACACATCATTAGTCATTTGGCTATATTGGTTTTTATTGGTCAGGGATTTCTGTTTTTCTTTTTTTTAAGGTATTCCGATTAATTGAAGGAAATTTCTTGAAATCTAAAATAGAGGTAGCAGTAGTGATTTTGGGCCCCATGGTCACTGAAAAAATGTTATTTGAACCCTCATGTGATTTCTTAGAACAGTTTTACTTGCAAACACATGTACTTCTCTCCACCCCACCCTCTTCTTAGCTCTCATATCGCTATTAAAAATCACTATTATTATTATTATTATTATTAAGGTGGCGAGCTGGCAGAATCATTCGCATGCTGGACAAAATGCTTAGTGGTATTTCTTCCGTTGTTACATTCTGAGTTCAAATTCCACTTGGGTCGACTTTGCCTTTCATCCTTTCGGGGTCGACGAATTAAGTACCAGTGACACACTGGGGTTGATTTAATCAACCGGCCCTCGTTCCCTCCCAAATTTCAGTCCTTGTGCCTATAGTAGGTAGGATTATTATTATTACTATTTGCTGTTGGGGACAGCTCCTTCAGGGTTGATAAATTAAGTACCAGTTGAACATTGGGGTCCATGTAATCAACTTACCCCCTTCCCTGAAATTGCTGGCTTTGTGTCAAAATTTGAAACCATTATTTTTATTAACTAACACTGTTGCAGATCG
>NC_068983.1:162330521-162341664 GCF_001194135.2 Octopus bimaculoides
TCTGAAACTTTCTAATTAATCCGTTATGAAATCTTAACTAAAATCTACTCTGAAAACAAAATGTCTTCTTATTGTTAATGTTTCACTGCTTGCTGTTAATTATTATTATTATTGCATGATCGTTAAGTAAAGTTATTGTATTTTAAAGACGCTGCTGGATCACTTCATTGCTCTTCGTCTCCGTTCTTCCATTAATGGTGGAACTAAGATTAATGGTTCAGTTCTTCCTTTTGAAGACATTCATCATGTTTTTTAAAAATCTTTATCAATTGGGCAATAAACAAATTCTTTTTACCAACTTACAAGAATAAACGGATTAGTAAACTGGATAAAATGCGTTGTATTTAATTCAAAACCTGCTTGAAGTCATCCTTGAAGAACTGACCAAATTTGTGGCAACCTGTCTTTTAAATCAGTTTAGCAGTGTTTTTATCGCTTTCGTCCAAATTCACACTAGCCATTGCTTTCATATATTTTATTCAGCTTTGTCGATCATTGACTATAAATAGATTTGCTGGCATTAAGGCTTATCACAGCACCTCATTCACAACTAAATTTCTTTATCTTGCATTTTCCATGTTCCATTCTGTTTCTGCAAATGCTTTGCATGTCCTTTGCTAATGTGAATGCATTGCATGTCTTCTTCATTCTTTTGCTAATCTTTAGCTCTGCTGTTTTTGTTAATTAAATGAATATTTGCTTTAATAATCTTGGTACTTTAATTTTAAAAAATAAACAACTTTGTTCTAATTACTGTTTGAAAAATGATTGCTAATTAATTGATTTTATGTCAGAAGTTCCAGTAAATCATAAAGGAAAGTATCATAAATTAACTCATAAAATTTAGCTCGTTAACTGTTTTCTGTCTAAAAAAAAAAATGCATTTCAGTAATAAAAAGTTAATTCAAAAATAAATAAACCACTTAAATTTCAATGAGTTAAATACAAGTGTATTTGATTCCTATTAAGATAATTTCCAAAATCCATAAAGGATTTTTTTTTTTATTAATTTATCAAAGACAATTTATACATGTTTTTTTCTATCAGTTATTTCTTTCTTCCTACCTTCTTTTTTATATTTTTTTTTAACCAGTTCCACATCTACCATTCCTCTTTGTATTTCTTGTAGAAACAGTTATGTCTGACTGTTATATTACATAAAACTCTATATTTTGAATTCAAGTCCAGTTTAGAGTTTGCTTATATTACCAGAATTGGCAGACTCTGTGTGTGTGTGTGTGTGTGTGTGTGTGTTGTAGGTTAGGTGTCCCTGTGTGTTGTAAAGAAAAGTTGCTGACAAGCAGAGTTAGCTACTTGTAAAACACCACCTCAAAATCAGATTGGTTCAGCAGATCTAGAATTAATAGACAGAAGTAAACTTGTTAAACTATATAACTTGCAGTAGTTACATTCCATTACATTCTAAATTCATGTTGAATCGACTTTGCCTGTCAATGCAGCCATTATCAAGGGAATATTTACCATTTACTGTACAAGAGTTGTTTGACTTGGGTATATTGTCCCTTCTTTAATTTGTGGTTTTGTGCTAATGTAAGAAATTATGAGAACTGAAAATAGAATCCTTATCTTCTTATATATCTATCTTTCTGCCTACCCACCCCATTTTACGTCCATTTTTTTCCGTGCTGGCATGTATTGAACAAGTATCACCTCTTACGATCAACCCTTTCGCTACCAATCCGGCTGGAACCGGCTCTGGCTCTGAATACAAATATCTTGTTTTCATAAGTTTTGAATTAAAACCTTCCACCAAACCTTAGTCACAAATTATGTTCCTAACACTAGCTGAATGATAACTAAGTTACTTTACTAAATTCTTTGTTATATTTAAAGTAATTGAAAGAAGAACAGAGCATCTCAACAGAAATATGGTAACAAAAGAGTTAAAGAAACCAAACCACAGTAAAGAGAACTGACCAACTTTGCTCTCTATCTCTCCTTTTTTGTTTTATAGCTAGCAATGTCCATATTCTATTTTTGATTTGGTTTTACAGCCAGATCTCTCCATTACCTGCCACCTTACAATGTGGCTGGAATGCATTTTATTGTGCCACTGGAACCAAACAGGTTGTCGCAACAGTCCCTCATTATCTTATTTGCAGTTGCTACTCCCCCAATTTTCTTTGTTACTTGGGCTAAGATTTTTTTCAAACATTGAATGGCTGAGGGTCCACCCAATTAAAATTAAAATCCCAGGGGTCCAAATGTAAAAATAGTTGAGAACCATTGCTCTATACAACATATAACATGACTGGAGAAATCAATCAACCAGCATTATCATTAAATATTGATTAATTCAATCAACTTGTCATGTTTAATTTACTTTATTTAAACTTGCCATTTTATTAGACTAATCCAAACTTGCTAAACCAAGTTCGGATTAAGGTTTAGAGATTGAAATTAATTTCTTCCTTGTGTCCATCAAATGTTTTCTCTTTTTTTGTTTTCTCCTAAGCTGCTCAGGGAGAAGGTAATTATTTTCTTTTTTTGTTTTATTGTTTTATATGTAAACAGGTGAGTAGTGAGATCATCTGGCAGGGCATGAAGGACTCTGAGAGGATGTTTTTATGACCGTATAGTAAGAAGTTTGCTCCCCGACCACATGGTTCTGGGTTCAGTCCTACTGCATAACACCTTGGGCAAGTGTCTTCTATAGCCACAGGTCGACCAAAGCCTTCGTTGGATTTGGCAAATAGAAACTGAAAGAAGCCCGTTGTATATATATATATGTGTGTGTGTGTGTTTATGTCCCTGTAATGTAGCTGTTCTTCAAAAGTGACCAATAGAATAACTACCAGGCTTTAAAAGAATAAGTTCTGGAGTTGATTCGTTCGACTAAAATTCTTCAAGGTGGTGCTCCAGTATGGCCATAGTCTAATGACTGAAAGCAAGATAAAGATATGAGTATTTTCTATTTGGTTCCAATCACAAGACTCTGCTATATTCTTAGTTTTCATTGCACTTTCCATTGTTTCTTTCTACAAAACATGGCGCTTCTCTTTGTGCAATTTTTTTTATAAACAGTCAATTTGTGCTGCTTACTAATGACTAATTATATTTAGTCATTAATAGTCATTACAAGAGAAATAATATCCCTTTTCACCAATTGTGTACTCATCTTTATTGGATTCCAATTTGTAATTATTGGTATATTTATTTGTGTTTTAGAGAAATTTTTCACTTTGGTTGCTCCAGTTTTTTTGTTTCTTATTCATCTCTTTGATTTTGATCCATCATCCTTAACCATTTTACTGATTTCATTCATTTCACTTCTTCATCTCGTACCTCCTTCAGTTATACACTGGCCTATTTATATTTTATTTCCTGTTATCCCAGTCATCGTAGTTTATTATTTGTGCAATCAGTAATGGTTTTTCTTTGCCACTCTGTAAATAAGTTTGTTGACCAAAGTGAACAGGTATTTGTGACCAAATTTTCTTCCTGGATAATGTGTTCTGATCTTACTGCAGTGAAGTTGATTTGTTCATTCCTTTAAGATCTGTAAATATATAGCAATAATATTCTCAGGCTGTACAAAATACTTTACAAAAGTTATTTAATTAAAAGGCCTGGCTATGTAAATCATCATTCAACATCCATGTTCCCTGCTGGCATGGGTTGGGCAATTTTCAAAACCCAATGAGTCTGGGGACTGCATCATGCACCACTGTCTGCTTTGGCATGGTATTAATGGCTTGATGCCCTTCCTAACACCAACCACTACACAGTGAGTACTGGTTATGCTCTCTCTTTCTCTCATGGCACCAGTATTTGCGATGTCACAACACAGCTTGTAAGACTAAAGATCCCCTTTGTCTAAATGAGGCTATAGTAGAGAGATGGGTGGTGGCTTTGTGTTAGATATGAGAGGTTTTTTGCTGGTAGAGAAGCTACATGACTACTCACGTTAATGAAGAGTGGCTTTGGAAGGACCAAGGTGGAGCTGGAAAGTGATAAAATAGTAAAGGTGTGGTCTCGGGGTTGAGGTACAAGGTAAAGTTTTTGTCACAACAAAAAAATCTTGTTGACTTTCTTGATCTTCGTTACAAATTCTTAAACTGATTTTTATTTCAGTGCATTTTGCTTATTATTTGTTGTTGTTGCACCATTTGTAATTTCTTTTCTAATTGTTTACTGAGATGAAGTATATTTATTAACAACCAAGGTATGTGCTTCTTAGCCCTTTAGCATTTAGACTGACCAAATTCAGCCTCTTGCATCTATCCTACAATGTCATTCTAAAAATATACAAAGACACCATTGAAATCTCAAAGCTACAAGATAATCCAAGATTAATTCAAAACAATGTGAATAAATAGGGATTACATTTGACAAAGAAATCTGAATGCTATAGAGTTAAAGAGGCCATGTCTATTGTTTCTTGTTGCCTTCTATAAAACCTTGTTTACTTACAATGTTCTTTCATCCCAAACATGTTAAAAGCACAATAATGTGTCTATTGTAAATTGTTGAAATATTATTTGTAAAACCTCAATAGTCTACAGAACAAATTGAATGCCTTGTTTCTTTTTAGGGAGAAGAGAAAGCAGGTGCGCAAACAGTTGGTCTTGAACAACGAGTCAGTCTATTAGAAAAAGAAAATAGGGAATTAAAAAAAGGTCAGTTCCTTTTGTTTGATTATAAAATGGTTCATTTTGTTGCTAGCGCTAATGACAGGGCTTCTATTGACCTTTTTACCACAGTTAACCAGCTTGGCAGACACCCACTTGATATAGGTCATTACTATTGTAATGTTGTATGTTAAATGTAAGGCGGCGGGGCTGGCAGAAACGTTAACACGCCGGGCGGAATGCTTAGTGGTATTTCGTCTGTCTTTGTGTTCTGAGTTCAAATTCCACTGAGGTCAACTTTACCTTTCATCCTTTCTGGGTTGATAAATTAAGTACCAGTTGTGTATTGGAGTCAATCTAATTGACTTAATCCCCTCCCAAAAATTTCAGGCCTTGTGCCTAGAGTAGAAAAGAGTATAAAGATTGTGGCCAATAAACAGAGTTAATGTAAATATGGAAGCAGTAATTTTGTGAGAACCTTTTGCTAATTTTTGTATATTTGAAAATTTCAGTCCAAAACTGTGGTTCTTAACCCTTTTGTGCGTATGGACCCATTTGATTTCCATTTTACTCTTCTGGGACCTCATAGCCATTTGATGTTTAGATACAATCCTATATTTTCATAATTAAATATTTATTAAGAATTGTATAAAAAGATTAAAATATTTTGTATATTGCAGAAATAGAAACAAATTATTGCACATAAATTTATTGCAGCAAAATCATAGGGACCCTGAAAGGGTCATATGCATCCGGGTTGAGAACCAATGGTATCCTCATCATTGTTGTTGTCTAACGTCTGCTTTCCATGCTGGCATGGGTTGGATGCTTTGACTGAGAACTGGCAAGCGAGGAGGCTGCACCAGGTTCCAATCTGCTCTGGCAAGGTTACTTCAGCTGGATACTCTTCCTAACACCAACTATTCTGATAGTGTAGTGCATGCTTTTTACGTGCCACCAGCACGGGAGCCAGTTAGGCAGTATTGGCATCAGCTACACTCGAATGGTGCTTTCATGTCACTGGCACTGGTACCAGTCAGGCGGCACTAGCATCAGCCATGCTTGAATGGCGTTTTTTACACGTCACTGGCACAGGTTCCAGTCTAAGCCATTAAATTTGTATCTGAAAACTGGATTATTTTTTAAATGTAATAATTGATAGTTAATGTCTAAGGAATCAGTAACTTGGATGTAGGTTTGTATACGCACACACACACACACACACACACACACACACACACATGGCTGTGCTTAGACACAGATTTTGGCTTGATTTTGACCATCAAAGCAATCAGAATTTTTGATTTGTCTCCTGATTGCTTGAAATGTAAGCGAGGTGGAAGAAATGCTGCTAAGCATTTTGTTCCCTTGACGAACTTCTGCCAGTTTGCTAGAATAATGATAATAATCTTTTCTACTGTAGGCACAAGGCCTGAAATTTGTGGGGAGGGAGTAAGTTGATCCCAACAACCTCAGTACTTGACTGGTACTTTGTCTTTCATCCTTTCAGGGTTGATAAATTAAAGTTGAACTCTGGACAAAGACAGACAAAATGCTGCTAAGCTCGCTGCTTTAATAACAGTAATCCTTTCTACTGAAAGGACATGGCCTCAAATTTGGCGGAAGGGATTAAATCAACTACATTGTGCCCCAGTGCATAACTGGTACTTCATTTATCAATCCCCTGAAAGGATGAAAGGCAGAACATGAAGACAGTGTGCTTATGATTATACCAGCTTGCCACCTTAATAATAACAATCCTTTCTGCTATAGGCACAAGGCCTGAAATTTTGAGGGAGAGCAAAGTTGATTGGATCTACCCCAGTACACAACTGGTACTTAATTTATCGACCCCAAAAGGATGAAAGGCTAAGTCAACTTTGGTGGAATTTGAACTCTGAATGTAGCAATGGGTGAAATACTGCATTTTGTCCAGTGTGCTAACGATTCTGCCTTGATGATAATGATAATGATAATGGTGATATAATGATCACTTTTAGCAAGGTAATAATATCTTTACTTTCAGCTGTTGAAGAACTAAAAAAAATGACCAGTGCCTTAAATCTTCAATTAAAATCTGGAACTAAAGCTAATGTTGAAGTTGACAAAAACAGCAATAACATTGTAACCAAGATGGATGTAGAAGAAACCAAAGATGCAGAATCTTCAGAAGAGGATGATGATGATGTCAATCTTTTTGGCTCTGATGAAGAAGAGGTAACTTCACTGACTTTTAATGTTCTCTTTAATTTCCAATTTTAAAGTTCGTTTTCTTTAATTTCTTGCATAATATCTCCATTACAAAAACTTGTTTTTGATATTTTCTTGTAAAGGATGAAGCAAAAGTCAGAGAAAGAGAAGAAAGAATTAAAGCATACCAATTGAAAAAATCTAAAAGTAAGTCTGTGTGTCCTTCCTTATTGAATCTTGATCTTTTTTGTTTTTCCTTGGGAGAGAGAGTGGGTGGGGTATGGGTTGTTTTCTTGGATCAAACAATAGATCTAATACTTTTAGATGGTAGCTTCACTTTCACTGGCGCCTTTCTTCCATCCAGCTCCCAACAACACAAAATAGACCCTGCTGGAATATGGGTCCTTGATGCAGGCCTCTGGTTTACCAGTTTTCAGTCAAACCAAACCACCCCATGCCAGCCTGGAAGATGAACATTAAATGATGAAGTACAGAAATTTTGATGACTGCACTGGTATCGTCGTGTGATGCGCATGGATGAGGACAGCTGTGTAAAGAAGTGCCGATCCCTAACTATGGAGGAAACCTGTGGTAGATGTAGATCCAGGAAGACATGGGATGAGCTTGTGAAGCATGATCTCCGAACTTTGGGCCTCACAAAAGCAATGACTAATGACTGAGCCTTTTGGCGATATGCTGTGCTTGGGAAGACCCATCAAACCAAGTGAAATCGTAGTCATGGCTGATGCTGGTGTCATATAACCGGCACCTGTGCAGGTGGCATCTAAAAAGCACCTCATGGAGGCAAAGTGGTTGGGCTCCTTTCAAATGTTGGGCCTCACAGAAGCAGGGACCAAGATCTTTGGCATTGTTGTGCTTGAGAAGACCTATCAAGCCAAGTAAAATCGCAGTTATGGCAGATACTGGTGTCACGCAAATGGCACCCGTGTTGGTGGCACATAAAAGCACCTGGGCCTGACAGAAGTAAGAACCGAGACCATTTGGCATTATGCTGTGTTTGAGAAGACCCCTCAAGCCAAATAAAACCACAGTCGTGGCAGATACCAGTGCCCTGCAAGTGGCACCCATAAACGCACTCATTGCACTCTTGGAGTGGTTGGCATTAGGAAGGGCATCCAGCCATAAAAACTAAGCCAAAACAGACACTGAAGCCTGCTGCAGTCCTCTGCTTAACCAGTTCCTGTCACACCATCCAACCCATGCCAGCATGGACAATGGACGTTAAATGATGATGTCTTATATATTAGTTTGGACTGGTGTCCTCCTCTTGATCGTTGCTTTGACTATGTTTCAGCTGTGTGTGTTCCATCTTTCTTCAGGTGTTTTGTGATTCACCATCCCGACTAATACAAAACATTTAATTCTGTATTTCTGAGATAAGGAATTTTTTATATTTTTGTCTTACACAGAACCTGCATTGATTGCCAAATCTTCAGTTACTCTTGATGTCAAACCATGGGACGATGAGACAGACATGAAGAAGATGGAAGAATGTGTTCGTACAATACAAATGGATGGTTTGCTATGGGGAGCTTGTAAGTAGTTTTTCTTTAAAACTAAACTGTTTTTAATGGGGAATTTAAAAACTTGTATTCAATTTTTAAATATTTTCCGGTCATTATATTGTTACTTACCATTTGTAAATAATAATAATAATGACAATGGCAGTATCATTGATAGTTGTTCAACCATTTACTTTGGTGCTGCAACTCCATTGTTGATGTGTCCCCTGCCGTACACGTTGCCCGTGTCCCCTGCCGTACACGTTGCCCGTGTCCCCTGCTACTTAAATTAACACATGTCTATGGGTTTCTGTAGAATATGTAGCACAATTTATTGAATTTCTTCCAGTTAGAGCAATTTCTCTCCGAAGTTTGTTGACTCTGAATCTGTGTAAGACAATAATTAGTTCCACGACCTACAGATGGATGGTACTCCCTTAATTGAGGACCCAGTAAAATAGATATTTTTAAAGCATTTTGTTTTGTATTTAACTTGCATTTTAGTTTAATGTTAATTCTTCTCCATGAAGTTGAAAGCAAATTCCCTTCTAACAGATATTTCATGCCATTTATTGGTGTCTTACTTGTCGATCTGGAGTCTTAATCCCGAAGACCCTGATAATTCTTCTATGCAGAATTTCTGGTCCAGATTATCAATAGTTTTGGCAAGGCAGTCATGATAGAAAATATCAAATTTGTCAAACTTTTATGTCCAAGCCTTGCAGATTAATAATTGATAGAAGACCGTGTTAAAACTGCCCTTTAATGTACACAGATTCCCATATTAAACTTAACCCTTCAGCATTTAAACCGGCCATGTCTGGCCTGAATATTTTGCACGTTCAAATTGGCCACATCCAGCCTCTCGCACCTACTCTACAATGTCATTCTAAAAGTAAACAATCACATTGTCAAAATCTTGAACTTATGAGGTAATACACAATTAATTCAATGTAAATAAATAAGCTTTACATTTAACAGAATAATATGAATGCGAAAGGGTTTAAGTTGACTTTAACCACAATACAAAATTGTTTTGTGTTTGTAAATTAGATTTGGTTAATTCTAATTAATTTGTTATTGCTGTCCCCACTCCTGCCCCGGTTTTATTGTATAATGTTTCTAACAATTTAAAACAAACCCCTTCACTTTTTGCACCTTCTCCTGAATTCAGTAATTAACATTGCTTAACTTTTCCCTTTGTAAATTCTAGCCAAGTTAGCACCTCTTGCTTATGGAATAAAAAAACTGATAATCTTGTGTGTTGTGGAAGATGAAAAAGTCAGTGTTGATGACTTGCAAGAAAAAATTTGTGAATTTGAAGATTATGTAAGTACCCTTGAAATAATAATTAAAATTTTATGTTTGTTCATTTGACCCCTAGCAATCACCATTGAAGAAGGGACCCTGTCAAAGGCTTCCTCCAGCTCAATGAATGCCAAATACAAGTATTCTTCCTCAGCTAAATGCGTCTCCTGCAGTTGCCTCACCATGATAGAGAACAACAGTGGTACTCGTCCTTGGCACAAAACCAAACCACATCTCATCAAGGCTAATCTTTTTCTAGTTCCAATTATAACTCTTTGTAACTTTCATAGCCTGATCCAGCAATTTATTGTTGATAATTACTTGCAAGACATCTCAGATTTTGTCTAATTTGTTAATTCTCTTTAATTAATTTTATTTCAGGTTCAAAGTGTGGATATTGCAGCTTTCAATAAAATCTGAGGCGGAGTTCAAGACACATGTTATTTAAAGAGCTCATAAAATAAAGTTCTTCAAAATAATTTGTTTTACTTTTTAATTTGAAACAGAAATCTATCATTTCTATTTGGATATATTTAAGCAGTGTGGAAAACCTGTTTGAAGTTTCATAATTGTTTATATAGGCGTAGGTGTGGTTGTGTGGTAAGTAGCTTGCTTACGAACCACATAGTTCCGGGTTCAGTCCTACTGCGTGGCACCTTGAGCAAGTGTCTTCTACTATAGCCTCAGGCCGACCAAAGCCTTGTGAGTAGATTTGGTAGACAGAAACTGAAAGCCCGTTGTGTGTATATATATGTGTCTGTGTTTATCCCCACCAACATCACTTGACAACCGATGCTAGTGTGTTTACGTCCCCTTAACTTAGCGGTTCGGCAAAGGTAACCGATAGAATAAGTACTAGGCTTACAAAGAATAAGTCCTGGGGTTGATTAGCTCGACTAAAAGGCGGTGCTCCAGCATGGCCACAGTCAAATGACTGAAACAAGTAAAAGACTGTGTAAAATTAGGTTTGTTTTAAGCTGTCTTCACCTTTGCTGAAAATAGGGAACCCTCTCCATTTGTAGTGTTGGTTAATATTTGAAGCTTTCCAAACTAGACAGGTCTAACAGGAAAGTGTTTGGGCTAAATTTGGACAATTTTATCCGGAATGGCTTGAGGTATTGGTGAATAGTCAATGGCATTGGAGAGCATAAAGATTAAAGTTGTAGTTGAGAAAAAGTTAGCTGACATGGAGGACTGTAAGCCATTTGAATATTGGAAAGGAGTCACCCGTATCACGAGGATTTGCAGTGGGTATCAAAATGCCAACATCATGACTGCTGCTCAATGCCCTGTGGACAGCAGGCATTCTGACTGTGTCTGCATGCCAAGGTTAACAACTGCAGGACTGGACCTTAAGACTCAATTCAGATGGCTATGTGAAGTTTCTTATTTCTTTACTACACACAGAGGGGACAAACGGATTAAGTCGATTATATCAACCCCCAGTGCGTAACTGGTACTTATTTAATCAACCCTACCGCGTGTGCGATGGACGAAAACGTAAATCTGATCGATTGTTCTGACAGTCCA
>NC_068983.1:162342511-162343258 GCF_001194135.2 Octopus bimaculoides
CAGATTGGAGCCTGGTGTCGCCTCCTGGTCCACCAGTCCTCATTCAAATCGTCCAACCCATGCTAGCATGGAAAGCGGATGTTAAACGATGATGATTTACTTGCTTTGAAGCTGTGTACCCTACAGCTTAGCTGTGTACCCTATATTTAAACTGTCTCCTTTTGTTCTCATTTCAGTTGAGATGTTTCCGAAATGTTTATTCAAAATCCTGGAAGGTTTATTTCCATATATCTATCATCCTGTGGAATCCTTAGATTCTGATGGCAACAAATCCAAGCAGAAACATCATCACCACCATCACCATCACCACCAACAACCACAACAACACTCGCTGTCTGTGGTCGAGGATCTTGCCAGCTTTAAACGCTATCGATGGAAAAAGGACATCAGCGGTTGTGATCCTTCTTTGGTTGTTCTCTACAAGGCACTTCACTCCTCCTTCCTTCGTCTTAGCTGGCTTATTCCGAAAGTAAGTTGGTCTGTATTTGGTTTTATGTTATTGTGAAGTTGTTGCTGTAATTGTTGTTTAATCCCTGGTGCTGGTGCCACTTAAAAGCACCCAATCCACACCGTAAAGTGGTTGGTGTTCAGAAGGGCATCCAGCTGTAAAAACCTTGCCAAAACTGACCTCGCCTGTGCTTGTGCCACGTAAAAAGCACTAAGTCCACTCTGTTGGGTGGTTGGTATTAGGAAGGGCATCTAGCTGTAAAAACCTTGCCAAAACTAACCTCACCCATGCTTGAGCCA
>NC_068983.1:162347380-162358868 GCF_001194135.2 Octopus bimaculoides
AAGTAAGCATGTATCCTATCGGTCCTATCGGCGACGCCAATAAACTCTGTTATGTTTCCCTCGGGTGACTCGTAGAGATAACATAACGAGTTATACAATTTAATTATTACATTTATTGTTCAATTACATACAAAGAACACACTCACCCAATGTTCGTTATGAATAAACAAAAGTCATGTCCGCCATATATATATATCAATGACCTTTTACTAAGACAGTCCCACAAGACAACAACAATGAAACAATGAACTCAGACGAACCACATGACACACGGAACGTCAGACGAATTACATATCTAACAGTCCATATAACACACACCATAGGTTGTGAAGTGATGGCGGAGGGACAAACATAAATATATAAGTTTCTTTCAGTTTCCATCTAGCAAATCCACTCAAAAGCTTTGGTTGGCCCGAAGCTATAGTAGAAGGCACCCAGGGGAATTGAACCTGGAACCATGTGGTTTGGAAGTAAGCTTCTTACCACACCACCATGCCTTTGATTATTTTTAAATACTTTTCTTTTTGGATGGAATATTGTTTTCTACATTATTTACAATTGATGGATAGGTGTCCTCTTGTTTGTTGTTACCGCAATGTTTCGGCTGATGTACTCTCCAGCCTTCATCAGATTCTGTAACATAATTAGAAAAGAAATTCCAAGCATGGAAGCCAAACTGGGAGTGAAAAGGCCTTTCAGTTAACAAAGACCAAAGTTCCAGTAAGCAAGGAAACGGGACTATTCTCCTCAAGTAAATGACCCTGCTTGGTATGTAGGAAAGGTGTAAGGAGGGATTTCAGTGATTCACCCAGGGGCAAGATCCGGTCAAAAGAGGTGCAGTGGAATCACAAGAAGGTAGAATTTGTACCAACATGAATAGACGTTAAATGATGATAATGATATTTTTTAAACATAGAAACTATTTCAAATGCACCAGAAAAGAAATGGCATCAACTAATGAAATGTCAGAAGTAAAACATTGATAATAATAACAGCACGCAGAGAGCGCAAGGCAACACCAATGTCCTCTCAACGATTAGCCAGAGGTGATTTTTAAAATGAGAATATCTAATAAACTTGGCTGCTCTCACAAACAAGAATACTAAAAATGAACCCAACCGCTCTCAAAAATTAAGCAACAAAACTGAAAAAATAATCCAGAATCCTTGTCTTGTACCGGATTGATCCCCAAATCTTATCAGTTTGTGCCAGTCATGAGGCCAAACAACCCTAAAAATTTCATCCGAATCCAACCAGTGGTTCTTGAGATATCTTGTTCTTGGACAAACAAACAAACATGACTAAACAATACCTCTGCCTTTGCGAAGACATAATAAAACAATATTGACAACAAAAGTATGTAATAAAGAGTGTTTTATTAAAAGAAATGTTTTGATGATGATCATATTGCTGCTGCTGCTGGTGCAGAAGAGGAAGCTATTTTCTGTTTGCCAGTCTTTGATTTCAGGGACTTATGCCTGAAAATAAAATATAAATAAATATACAAAGATATTCTATATTTTAATATATTTTGATTTTTAAAAGGTTGCAAGCTGGCAGAATCATTGGCACAGGTAAAATGCTTAGTGGCATCTTGTCTGTCTTTATGGTCTGAGTTCAAATGCTGCCAAGGGTGAATCTGCCTTTCATCATTTCCAGGGTTGATGGAGTTGACTTTAAACCCCTACCCACACCCCGAAATTGTTGGCCTTGTGCCAAATTTGAAATTGTAGCGCAACACCAGCAATTTCAGGGCGAGGCGAAAGTGATTACATTGACCCTCAAGTACCCAGTACTTAACTGGTATTTATTTTATTAATGTTGAAAGGCAACGCCAACCACAGTAGAATTTTAACTTGGAACACAAAGATGGACAAAATGCTGCTAAGCATTTTGTCTGGTCTCCTAATAATTCTGCCAGTTCACCACTTCTTTTTTTAAACCCATTAACTGCCAAATTTTTTTATTCCTATTTTTTTTTGGCTTTTTAGGAGTTAAAATAATATGTAGTATTTAAATTTTCTTCATATGTGAATTATTTTGGAAATTATAAGTTTTTCAAGAAGTCCCAAATAGGGATCGCTGAAAAAAAAAAGGCATATTTATCCTTTTCTATTCAACTGCAATAATAAACATTTTAGTTTTTTTGAAACTATAGTAGCAAATGCGAATGTGTAAGAAATATCAATCAATGATATAGATAGAAGTTGGATAAAATTAGATGGAAGGTCAGATAAGGACATCACGTGCAGAGTTGGATTAGCAAAGAAGACTTTTATGGATATAAGGAGCAATTTTTGTGCAAAGAGAACTGGAATGGCAGTCATGGAAAGACTATTAAAGTGCTACATATGGATGTGAGTCTTGGACAATAAGCAATGTCATGGCGAAGAGACTCAAAGCTGCAGGAATGTGGTTTTGTAGAAAAATGCTTAGAATCTTGTGGGTAGAGAGGGGGTGACGAATGTGGAAGTGTTGAAGAAGACAAAAGTGAAGAGGCAGTTGATGGATAGAAGCAGAGAGAGAGAGTGGAGATTTGTTGGTCATTTTCTCAGAAAAGATGATGGAATGGAGCATTGCACGGTGGAGAGTTAGAGGAAGCCAGAGAATGAAGAAAAGAATGAATGTGAAGTGGGAGAAAGACCTGGGTGATGTGTTGTAAGAGACAGAAATAAATGAAGGAGGAACAAGCCATGAATATGCCATGACATGAGAGAGATATAGATGGGAAAAGCAAAAATTAAAAAATTTATTTTCAAAACAGTCAATATTTTTGTAGTTCAAAATTTGCAATTTATGACAAAATCATCATCATCATTTAACGTCCACTTACCATGCTAGCATGGGTTGGACGATTTGACTGAGGACTGGTGGACCAGGTGGCTACACTACGCTCCAATCTGATTTGGCAGAGTTTCTACAGCTGGATGCCCTTCCTAACGCCAACCACTCTGAGAGTGTAGTGGGTGCTTTTACATGCCACAGGCACGAAGGCCAGTCAGGCCGTACTGGCAATGCCACACTCAAAATGGCGTTTTCTACGAGCCAGAGCTAATAATGACAAACTTTAATGCCTAAATGTTAAACACACCTCTGCAAATGCACTGTACATAAGCAATTCACTTTAAATACAATGAACACCTGGCAGTGTGCTCAGCCAGATGTTGCACAACTGACCCTGCAGAAGTTGAACGAATTGGGCTACAAAACTCTGCCTCATCCGCCATACTCACCAGACCTCTCGCCTACCACTTTTTCAAGCATCTCAACAACTTCCTGCATGAGAAATGTTTCAAAAACCAAGACGATGCCAAACACGCCTTCAACAACTTCATCGCCACCAGAACGCAGGATTTTTATGCTACTGGCTTAAATGAACTTGTTTCGCATTGGCAAAAGTGTGTTGATTTCGATTAATAAAGTTTTGTTTGAGTCAAGATATGTGCATCTGAATTTAAAGGTTAAAAACCGCAAGAACTTTCTCGACAACCTAATAAAATATAAACCCGATTTAAAAACCAAAGATTCTACTTTTATGGAATTTGTTCTTTGAAATTTAGGTGGGAAACTTCATTTGTAGTCAGTCCCCTTTCATATCCCCATCACCCCTTAGATGCCACTAGCAGAATTATCATCATTGAGATCTGATCTTCCTTTCTGCTAGTCAGATATTGGAAGCTCCGCCCAAGGACATGGCCATTACCTTCTATTTCTCAATAATCAATCAAACAATAGAATAAAAAGGATTGCAAGTTACATTTCTTTCCTCTGCAATTTGTACGATTCCTGTGAAGCTTTGGGCAGCAATTTCCACCGTTTCTGAAGAGTCTTATATCTTTCAGTTTTGCAAAGATCAGGTAAGGAATCTTTATTTTCACTGTAGTATAACAAAAAGGCGGATCTGAATTTAAGAAAAAAAAGAAAAAATTAGAGAAAGTGGCAAGAATAATGAAACTTAAGAAGAAAAAAAACATTCCACTATAACTGGAAATATTCTGTCTCTACAACAACTATGTTCACCATGTGGTAAATATAAAAGAAGTACTTGGAGAGTATTACAAGTTGAAACCATTCCTATCCAAGAAGAGCCAAGAAAATAGCAATTTCAATATTGGTAAAAATCATTAGATTACATAAGACTGACTTGTCTTGGAAGAGGTAGACCCAGGAAGACTTGGGATGAGGTGGTGAAGCATGACCTTTGAACATTAGGCTTCATCGAGGCAATGACTAGTGACTGAGACCTTTGGAAATATGCTTTGCTTGAGAAGACCCGGCAAGCCAAGTGAGACCTAAATCCAAGGCCTCTGCCAGGGGTGTAAACAGCCCGCTTTGCGTACCTTTACTTCATTGGACACTAAACTCTGCTTGCGAAGACCTGTTGAGGCAAGTGAAATTGAAATCGAAATCAAATTCGATGACTGGCATCCGTGCTAGTGGAGTGCTAAGAGCACCATCCGAGCGTGATTGTTGCCAGAGGAGGTGACTGGCTTCCGTGCCGGTGGCACGTAAAAAGCACCATTCGAGCGTGATCGTTACCAGCGTTGCCTTACTGACACTTGTGCCAGTGACACATGAAAAAATATTCAAGCGAGGTTGTTGCCAGTACGGCCTGACTGGCCCTCATGCTGGTGGCACGTAAAAGCACCCACTACACTCTCGGAGTGGTTCGCATTAGGAAGGGCATCCAGCTGTAGAAACTCTGCAAGATCAGATTGGAGCCTGGTGCAGCCATCTGGTTCGCCACTCCTCAGTCAAATCATCCAACTCATGCTAGCATGGAAAGCGGACGTAACACCAGCATCCGGAAGCTCACAAGACAAGGACCTCTTAACTGAGAGAGGGAGTGAGGGGCATGGCCATAAAGGAATTTTGTAAACTATATCAGTAACTCATGGAGGATGTAAAAACAGTTTCGGTGATCCTTATTTAATTAGGAGAGAATATTAATGTGGGACACTTATTGATTGTTTCACTACAAATCATCATTCGTCATCATTTAAAGCCTGTTTTCCATGCTGGCATGGGTTGGATGGTTTGACAGGAGCTGGCCAACTGGGGTGCTACCCAATGTACTGGGTACCCTTTTTATGTGGCACTGATCTGGGTACTTTTACATGGGACCAACACAGGTGCTTTTACATGCTCTACACATTATGTATATACATACACACATGCAAACAAATGTCCACCTGTTCATCCATACACACAAAGCCAGAGTTTATTTTCTCTTATAATCTACTCCCTATTTAATAGGCAGACTATTCATTTTCTCTTAAACTGTGTATACACATATTTCAATTTATACACCTTTATACATTTCAGTTCAAATCCAACCCAAGTCGACTTTGCTTTTTGTTAATCCAAGCTCTGAGATAGACTATATAACTACCAGGTGTATTTATATTCTAATCCCTGCCTCTTGTGAGTATGCCTGGCATTTTGCCACCATCTCTATCCTGCTGTCACCCTCTCTCTCTCTCTCTCTCTCTCTCTCCTTCTGCACTTCTCTCAGGTTGGGTAACCATGTATTTCCTTTGTGGTAGCACACCTGTTTCTCTCTTCATTCCTGATATCTCTCTCTCAGGCCATGTAACCTTGTACCTCCTCCACAGCAAGATCCCTGTTTCTTATTTCTTTATTGCTCACAAGGGGCTAAACATAGAGGGGACAAACGGATTAAGTCAATTACATTGACCCCAGTGCAGAACTGGTACTTAATTTATCGAAAGGATAAAAGGCAAAGTCGACCTCGGCGGAATTGGAACTCAGAATGTAACGGCAGACGAAATACCGCCAAGCATTTCGCCCGGCGTGCTAACGTTTCTGCCAGCTCGTCGCCTTATTCTGTCATTCTGTCTCATTCTGACACAAGATCACCTCCTCCAATGCCCCCTCATCTTTCAAACATTTTTTTTTGCCTTGCAAGGTACTAGGCGACCCTGTCAGAGCAGGTACCACTTAAAAGCATCCAGTCCACATTGTAAAGTGGTTAGCCTTTGGAAGGGCATCCAGCTGTAAAAATCCTGCCAAAATAATCACAGAAGTCTGGTGCAGGCTTCTGTTAAACCGACCCACCCATGCCAGCATGGAAGGCGGATGTTAAAGGATGATGCTGATATATATATATATATATATGTATATTTGTTTTGCAAGATTTTTGATGTGAAATCGTGTGTTGAAACAGATGTTGTTGTACTTGGGGATGGTCATATTGCCAGTTTAGCCAATAAAAACACATGCACTGTATATTTGGTGTTAATTTGCTTCAGCTTTATATTACATTAATCTTAATCTTATTTCGGCCAGAGTTCTTTCGTCACACTTCTGTGACCTCATCAGTGGTCCTTTGTTTCCTTCTTTCTTATGTGTGTCTCACCTTGCTAACTATCAGCCATTTTGTATTTTGTATATATGTATATATATATATATATATATATATATATATATATATATATATATATATATATATATATATATATATATACATATACGCTTTCCTCAGAAATTTACAAAGTAGAGTCAATAAAGAAATATCTACTTACGCTGGTCGACTCCTTTTCCTAGAAAAAAGAAAATATTTCCAATTAATCCAGTGCTCTAATAATGTTAACATGTTTCAATAATGTAAGAAAGGTTACAAGTAACAATGTCTTTTCTGATTCTGGCAGAGGGAAATGAATTTTTAGTTTTATTCCCAATATTAATCTCTTGAGGGTCCTTTGTTGATAAAAGTGAGGTAAATGAATGGTGAAGTTGTTAGGCTCACAACTAAATTCCCTCATTTCACATGATCTCAACCTACTCAACTGTAAATGACTATCACCTAAGTACCGGGGCAGCTCTCTCTCTCTCTTTCTGCCCTTCTACTCGTTGCGCCCACAATGTCCTGCTGAGAGGACATCGATATATGCACAGGCACTTAAAATACCAAGCAAAAGCATGAGACAAAAGCTATCCAGTCATACGCACTACGCTAACCTCTACCCCCCATCACACTCTCTCACCCCATCCCATGACTCACTGTCTGTCTCCTCTCCTTACACTCACTCACCTTCTTGTAGTATCTCATCACCACTTTTTTCTTATCTCCTTCAGCCATAGATCTCCTCTTATAGCAAGACACCTCTGCTCCCCCCCCCCACATCATACTTTAGCCTTTCAACATCTGGCATAAAGCCACCCACCTCCGCCTTCCCCTCTTAGTAGTGGGAGCTTCTTTTTCCTCCTTCTCTGTTCTTTTCAGTCTTGCAAGTTACATGGCAACCTCAATGGTGCTGGTGCCACATAAAAAGCACCCAGTGCCACTCTGTTAAGTGGTTGACGATAGAAAGAGAATCAAGCCATAGAAACTGTGCCAAACATGATATTGGAGCTTACTGGTTCTTTGTCAATTTATCCAACCCATGCCAGCACGGAAAATAGAGGTATGATGATGATTTTGATGAGAATTAGAACATTATTTTATCTTGAAGAAGAGTTTTATCACCAAGATAGCAATTTTTGGTCTTTTAAAAGCCTGCAAGAATTAATCCTTATTGTACAGGATCTGAGGATACATGGTTCCAAGTCAACTCAATTTTGATAGTAGGGTACTTTCTGGAATTCTCCATATTTCACATGATGTATGTACATTTTATTTTCATTACCCAATTGAAGGAGGTTACGACAACCAATTTTCATCGGATAAATGGGTGACACGGCCGATGCCAATGTTGCCATGCTTGTGAAGACCTGTTCAACCGAGTGAAATCGATGCTCTGGCTGATGCCAGTGCCGGTGTCACGTAAAAAGCACCATTTGAGCATGGCCAATGCCAGTGCCGCCTGACTGGCACCCCTGTTGGTGACATGTAAAAAGCACCATTCAAGCGTGTCTGATGTTAGTGCCGCCTGACTGGAAAGTAAAAAGCACCCACCACGCTCTCAGAGCAGTTGGCATTAGGAAGGGCAACCAGCTGTAGAAACCTTGCCAGATCAGATCAGGGGCCTGGTGCAGCCTCCTGGCTTACCAGTTCTCAGTCAAACTGTCCAACCCATGTCAGCATGGAAAGTGGACGTCAAACAATGATGATGATGATGGATGTTCTGTGACTACACTAAACCTATTAGAGATTAGGTCATCCATAATGCTTCTTCAACATTCTGACTTTTAGTATATTCTTTCACTCTTTTACTAGTTTTCAGTCATTTGACTGCAGGGACATGAAAAATTATAGTAACAGAAAAATAACATCGGCAACATACATTACGAATGAGAACAGTCAAATAAAGGGATGGGTTCAAAATTCCACAAGAAGACCTGATGAAGGCTGGAGAGTACATCAGCCAAAATGTTGTGGTAACAACAAGGATGAGGACACTTATCCGACCATTGTAAATAATGTACAGAATTCCTCATCTCAGAAATATAGAATAGTGTTACTAAAAGGTCAAACAATGAACAGCAGAATGGCCAGAAAATTCACTTGTAAAGTATTGGCCAGGCCAGCTCTGTGGTAGATGTACAGTATGATTGACCCCAAAATCCTACAGATACACAAACATTGTCTCAGTTCCACATCCAGCAGTTTCCAGGTCACTCAAATCACTCATCCTGTGATTTTCTCAAAAAATAATCCTGAATTAATCTGTGATTGAAAAATCAAAAATGTTTATAAATAATTCAGAGATACTTACTTCAATTGCAGTTGTTCCTGTGAAAAAGAAAAAAAAAACAAACAAACATTACAAAGCTTCTTTCAATGAGATGACAAAATAAAAGCAAAAACGTTGGTCATTAACCCTTCAACATTCAGATTATTATGTGAAATGCTTATTTATTCACATTGGTTTGACTTAATCCTGCATTATCTCAGTTTCAAGATTTCAATAATGTCAGTGTTTATAGAACAACATTGTAGGGTAGGTGTGAGAGGCTGAATCTGACTGGTTTAACCCTTTCGTCACCAACCCAGCTGAAACTGCCTCTGGCTCTGAGTACAAATGTCTTATTTTCATAAGTTCTGAATTAAAATCTTCCACCAAACCTTAGTCACAATTTATGTTCCTAGCACTAGCTTAATGATAACTAAGTTATTTTACTAAATTCTTTGTTATATTTAAAATTAATTGAAAGAAACACGGAGCATCTCAACAGAAATATCATAACAAAATGGCTAAAATATATAATAGAGAAACAATTCTTAACCTTTTTGATACCAACCCAGTTGAAACTGCCTGTGGCTCTGTAATACAAATGTCTTGTTTTCATAAATTTTGAACTAAAATCTTCCAACAAACCTTAGTCACAATTTATGTTCCTAACACTAGCTTAATGATAACTAAGTTATTTTGCTAAATTCTTTGTTATATTTAAAGTAATTGAAAGAAACACAGAGCATCTCAACAGAAATACAGTAACGAAAGGGTTAAACAAAACAAGTAGAATAACTGGACCAGATACGGTCAGTCTGAATGCTAAAGGGTCAATACATGAATTAAAAAAAACTAAAAGTCAACACAAAAATGCCTTTCAGACTTTGAGCCTGTATTTCAAGAACTTGTTAAAAACTTTAATATGAAAGGTAACCCATTTTTAATTATTACTTTTGATTGTTATTTGAGAGACAGCATCACTATTATTTAGTTTTACAATACTACTGGAATCAATTTTACCTTTCACTCCATCAATAATATATATATATCAGTCAGGCACTGGTTTAAATTATATATTGGGTCATCCCATATGTAATGCGGTTTTTTTTATACTTCTTTTATTTTTCAAAATTAAGATAAACAAAGTTCTTTTTTAATCTAAAATATACTCCCCTTCATTTTTATACAATGCTCTTCCATCTATCTGGTAGACTTGCAAAGTCTCTCTTCCAAAATTCACTTGTCCGTCACAAAAATTACTCCTCCAGTACTGTTCTGACCTCGTCTACAGAATTCATATTTTTTCCGTCCAAATGATTTTGAAGACAGCGGAATAAATGATAATCAGATGGGGCAATATCCGGCGAATATGGTTGGTGGGGCATCATTTCCCATTCAAACTGCTCCAACCTTTGGAATGTCATCCTTGCTGTATGTGGCTGAGCATTATCCTGATGGAAGAACATCTTTTGTCTTGAAACCAAAGATGATCGCTTTTCTTCTAGCGCCGACTTAAACCCCTCAAGTTGCTCCCAGTAGATCTCCTTTGTTATCATTTGGTTTGAGTTTAAAAGTTCAAAGTGGACTAAACCTTTCATATCCCACCAAACAGATAATACCTTACGTGGTTGAAGACATTCTTTAGCCTGGGGTGCCAGTGTTTCTCCTTTCCTTACCTACTGTCTTTGGTGCTTGACATTTTTATAGAGAACCCATTCCTCGTCACCAGTCACTATTCGGTCCAAAAAAGGTTCATTCGTGAGATGTGACAGCAAAGAGCACACATTCACCCTCTGCGTGCGATTATAAAGTTTGTGAGGAACCCATTGACCCAATTTGTTCCAATGGCATGCAGGTATCAATGAATGGTTGAATGACCAAATCCAAGCTTCTCTGCTAGTTCCTCAACAATTACAATGGGATTCTTTTGTTCCGCGAAGGTTTGCAGGACATCCTCATCAAGCTCTACAGATCTCCCAGGACTAAGCTCGTCTTCTAGGCTGTAGTTTCAAGCTCGGAATTTCTGGAACCACCAATGACACTGGCTTATGTTTATTGTCCGATCCCCATGTGCTGCATTAATGTTACTCACACTTTCTGTTGCCTTTATTGAACTCATAAAGTAAAATATGCTCCTTTGTCACTTCCATTATAGCTTTGAAAAAGTAACTGTTTAAATTAAATTGCACTCTTCAAAACTTGCACTAAGAATAAGTACAAGTTAAAATTAGTACCTGCTTTTATAGCAAGTTGATGCAGGTAGTTTATCCTGTCCCCCTCCAGTATTTAGTTCATCAATTGAAAAAAATTGCATTATTTATAGGATGACCCAGTACTTATCCACACACTGGTCTAAATATGTATAGTCAGATGCTAGTCTAAATGATATATGAATCATAGACTGGTCTAAAAAGAATTTACAACCAGATTTAAACTGCACATTCACACAATTGAATTTGAAAGGTATTAACAACAATAGGAAATATTAAGTACCTACCTCTACTAATTTACTATTTATTGTTAATAAACATTCTTCGGGAGACAATTTACTAACATACTCATAAACTTTTTCTTGATACTCTATTTTTTCCTAAAAAAAAGCAAAAACAAAACACTTTTTAACCTTCGCAACGAAATTCAGATGTAAAAGAAATGGGACACTTTTCAATGTTCAAGTAAAAGTCACTGGTCTTTTGCTACAGTTTTATTCATAGTTTATTGAATATGTCAACCTCCGATACAGCAGTTACTATTTGATGGTTAGCTACTACAATACAAAGGTTTTACTCTTCTTACAGTGCCACGTGAAAAGCACTGCTGTCACATAAAAAGCACTGAGGCAGGTGCCACGT
>NC_068983.1:162358878-162363698 GCF_001194135.2 Octopus bimaculoides
TACAGTGCTATGTGAAAAGCACTGATGCAGGTGCCACGTAAAAACCTCTGGTGCTGGTGCCACAGAAAAACACTGAGGCAGGTGCCACGTAAAAACCTCTGGTGCTGGTGCCACAGAAAAACACTGAGGCAGGTGCCATGTAAAAAGCACTCGTGTTGGTGTCATGCTGTAAAGTGGTTGGCATATTAGGAAGGGCATACAGCTGTAGAAACTATGCCAAAACAGACAATGGAACCTGCTGTGACCCCTAGCCTCACCAGTTCCTGTCAAACTGTTCAACCCGAGCCAGCATGGAAAACAGATGTTAGATGATGATGATGATGATGAGTCTGCCAGAAACTCACATTTTTGAGTATCTGTTTTTCCTTGCTGCTTATGGACTTTTATGGAAATGGTTGCTTTGTTTTGGCTTTCAAGATTTCTACACACTTTACTGCTTCCATATAACTATAAAAGCCACACAATCGTAATTCCTTTACTTATAAATTCCAAATTTTTCAGCTCATTTAATAATAATAAAGACAAAAAAACAATGAGAGATGAATGTCTCAGGAGATCAAATGAATGGGTGTCACTTTATATCTTGTGGCCAAAACATAAAATTATTAACAAAAACAGCAAATATACAGAGTGTTCAAAAAATCTCTCCGCAGGGAGTTTTTTCATCCTGTGCACCACCATGGTGCAAGTTCAAGAGTTTTTCGGTGAACGGATTATATCGAAGGGACTGTAGCCACCAAGATCACCTGATTTAACACTGGCAGACTTTTTTGTCTGGGGAGCAAGTAAAGGATCAGTGTACAAGAATCACCCGAAAACCATTAAATACGTACTGCGGAGAGATTTTTTGAACACCCTGTATAAGCAATCTCTCATGTTCCAGTGAAACAGACAATGTTAACACTTTACCAATCTATTTCTATTTTCATAATCTTCTTTCACAGCTGCTGGTAAGTCATTAAAAATTTTACTAAGTCCTTTCATTCTTTCGGTGCTTTTGACATCAACAAGGAGATGGCCAGACGTTTTGATAAACAATCCAAAACCATTACTGCAAAATAAAAATAAACAAAATTCTATGAAGTTGAACATAAGCTTACTGAATAAACAGCAATGTATTACTGGTAATTCCATGTCTATTATGATTATAGCAATATACTCTGATCGGTTCGCTCTTTGATTTATCCTTAGGTGTCTTAACCCTTTGGCATTCAGATTGCTGTCAAATGCAATGCTTATCTTATCCACATTGTCTTGGAATAATCATGCATTAACTCGTAGCTTCAAGATTTCAATGATGTGATTGTTTATACATTATTTACATTTGACGGATATTTGTCCTCATCTTGTTTGTTGTTAACACAACATTTCGGCTGATATACCCTCCAGCCTTCATCAAGTGTCTTGGGGAAATTTTGAACCTGGGTTCTTATTCCTAAAGCATAGTGGTTAAGAGCGTGGGCTACTAACCCCAAGATTCCGAGTTCAATTCCAGGTAGTGAACATCGAAAGATACCTTAGGAATGAGAACCCAGGATCGAAATTTCCCCGACATCTGATGAAGGCTGGAGGGTATATCAGCCGAAACGTGTTAAGAACAAACAAGATGAGGACAAATATCCATCAAATGTAAATAATGTACATAATTCCTCATCTCTTAAATATAGAATATGATTGCTTATTTTCAGAATGACATTGCAGAGCCGGTGTGAGGGACCTGATCTGACCAGTTTAAACATAAAACAGGTAGAATATTTGGGGCCAGACACAGTCAGTCTAAATAGCAAAGGGTCAAATGTAGATTACTATGACTGAAAGCTTTCTGTGCTCTGAGCTTCCAATGGCTCAACTGGTTCTGGATTCATAGAGTAAGAGTAATTAGCTTTGTGAAGGAGTGTGGCTTAGAGGTTAGGGAGTTTGGCTCAAGAATGCAAGGTCACAAGTTCAATACCTGGCATGCGTTGTGTCCTTGAATAAGACACTTTATTACACATTGTTCCAGTCTACTTAGCTGGCAAAAGTGATAACACCTGTGTTTTGAAGGGCCAACCTTGTCATATTCTGAGTCACACTAAATCTCACTGTGAACCAATGTCTGTGGAGTGCTCAGCCACTTGCACCTTTGATTAACTGGAACCTTCGTCATCATAACTAATGAAGTGCCAGATTTAGTTAGCCAGGAATGTATCCCTGATCACTAATCAAGTTACTCTTCATCTTTCAGTTGCAGACAAGTTTTCTTGTAATTTTTGGCACTCATTACTAATAACTGGTAGTAAAATAAAAGGCTCTGTCCAGAGATACAAAATATTGCCTGTCAGTGATCCAAACTTATAAATTACAAAGTGGTAACATTTTATTCATGATAACTCATTTTCACAGGTCATAAATGAAATCAGTTGATTACTTCAAATTAGGATCATTATAACAGTCAAGTCCTGCACATTAGACTTTTATGAAATTATTAACAGGCATGGCTGTGTGGTAAGAAGCTTGCTTCACAACCACATGGTTCTGGGTTCAGTCCGACTGCATGGCACTTTAAGCAAATGTCTTCTACTATAGCCTCAGGCCGACCAAAGCCTTCTGAGAGGATATGGTAGAGAGAAACTGAAAGAAGCCCATCACGTGCACGTGAGTGTTTGTGTGCCTTTGTGTCCGCTACCACTGCTTGACAACAAATGTCAGTGTGTTTATGTCCCCGTAACATAGTGATGTGGTACAAGAGACTGATAGAATAGTTCATTCAACAAAAAATTCTTCTAGGCAGTGCCCCAGCATGGCCACAGTCTGACTGAAACGAAATGAAAATGAACCCATTATTATCTGAGATAAAAGATATTTTTACCTGCAAGGCTTCTCAGGAATACCTAGCCTTCTAAGAAGCATTTTCTGTTCAAATTTTGAGAAAACGGGTTTCATTGTAAAATCTGGGTACACTCTTTTGTATTCCTTGACTTCTTCCTGTAACAAAATTAAATTTTAGATTTACATTTAGAACCATGTTGCAGAACTTAAGATTCTTCCTTCGTCGATGAATTATAACTTAGACCACACTTCTCCAAATACATTCCTTATCAGCTCTGATTTTGTGCCATATAAAATGTGCCAGTGCTGTGTAAACGCACCTGTGCCATATAAAATGCACTCGTGCCAGTGCTGCATAAACGCACTGTGCCAATGGCATGTAATAAGCACCCAGCACACTCTGTAAAGTGGTTGGCATTAGGAAGGACATCCAGAAGTAGAAACCATACCAAAACAGACAACTGGAGTCTGGACAGCTCCTGTCAAACAGTCCAACCCATGCCAGCACGGAAAACGGATGTTAAATCATGATGATGATTATGATGATGATGATGATGATGATGAAATTTATAGGCTCACATTGTTGACCTATATTTTTATTTGCTGGATCTAGAGGAAGGACCATTGCCCATGGCCTCTACAGGATGGTCTTGGAATGGTGAGTGTGGGAAAGTCATAAGCATGGAGAAAATTTCAGAGGGAAACATTTTAGGAAGGAAGGATTGGACATAGTGATAAACATACAACCTGTAATGGAGGCAGAAGGAACAAGAATGATGAGAGGAAGAGAGAGACAACAGGAGGATGGGAATGTTTGAGTGGAGGTAACAGGAATCCATTTACCTCTGAGGAGGAGAGGCCATTATATTAGCAGAGAGAGAGAGAGAGAGAGAGAGAGAGAGAGAGAAAGAGAGATATAGAACAATGGGTCAGAAGTTAAAGTGTAATAGTGATTTCATGCCAATCTGTCTGGTGGCCATTCTATGAATGCAATCTAAGACATTTAAATAGAAAACAGTAGCACATCAGAAACTGAAGAATAAATGACTTGACAAACATTACAGAATTCACTAGACCATGAAATCAAAATCGAATTAAATTCGACGACTGGCACCCATGCAAACGTTGTCTCCTTCATTGGACACGAAATTCGGCTTGCGAAGACCTGTCGGGGCAAGCGAAAGCAAAACCGTCATGGCACCTGTGCCCAGCATCGCCTCCCTGGCACTTGTGCCGGATGGCATGTGTAAAGACATTCGAGCGAGATCGTTGCCAGTGCCGCCGGACTGGCTCCTGTGCAGGTGGCACGTAAAATACACCATTTGCGCATGGCTGTTGCCAGTACCGCCTGACTGGCCTTCGTGCTGGTGGCACGCATAAGCACCCACTACACTCTCAGAGTGGTTGGCGTTAGGAAGGGCATCCAGCTGTAGAAACTCTGCCAGATCAGATTGGAGCCTGGTGTAGCCATCTGGTTCGCCAGTCCTCAGTGAAATCGTCCAACCCATGCTAGCATGGAAAGCGGACGTTAAACGACGACGATGATGATGATGATGATGATGTACAAATGAATTACAGTTGATCGCATTGCAAATTTTACAAACTCATACCACAACACAGATCAGACCCCCCACCCCTTTCACACCAAGACCTTTGGCAATATGCTGTGCTTGAGAAGAAGACCCATCAAGCCATAAGAAAACAGAGTCCTGGCAGATACTCGTGGCACACAAACAGGCACCCAGTACACTCTCAGCGTGGTTGGTGTTAGGAAGGGGATCCAGCTGTAGAAACCATACCAAATCGGACTGGAGTCTGGTGCAGACCTTCAGCTTACCTTTTTACCCTTGCATAACCCTTAAAATAAATTACATGTCTCAAGGAACCCCTACACAAAAAGAACTATATACCATATCTTTCACATATTTTTTTTCATCATAGTTCATGTGGTAAATACCATATATCTTAGGCCAACATGGTTTGGGGTCAGATGATACTCTCTCTCTCTCTCC
>NC_068983.1:162363778-162365792 GCF_001194135.2 Octopus bimaculoides
TATATATATATATATCATCATCATCATCATCGTTTAACGTCCGTTTTCCATGCTGGCATGGGTTGGACGGTTCAACTGGGGTCTGGGAAGCCAGGAGGCTGCACCAGACACCAATCTGATCTGTCAGTGTTTCTACAGCTGGATGCCCTTCCTAATGCCAACCACTGAGAGTGTAGTGGGTGCTTTTTATGTGCCACCGGCACAGGGGCCAGAGAGGTCTGACATCGACCATGATTGGATGGTACTTTTTACATGCCACCAGCACGGAAGCCAGTCAAAGCGGTGCTGGCATCGGCCACGTTCAGATGGTGCTTTTTATGTGCCACCGGCGTAGGAGCCAGTCAGGGCGATGGAGCTGATACCAACCACGTTCAGATGGTGCTCTTTACGCACCACCAACACAGGAGCCAGTCGGGGCGAAGGGGCTGGCATCGACCATGTTAAGATGGTGCTTTTTACATGCCACCGGCATAAGGACCACAGCTACAATTTCCATTTGATTGTGATTTGATTTGATTTTGATGTACTTGACTCAATAGGTTTCCTCAAGCACGGCATGTCACCCTACGATCCAAAGGTAGTTTTTGAGTGCGGCTGGTTATGTGACACTGGTGTAGGTTACAGCTGTGATCTCGTGGTTATTATATTCTTTTGATAATATGACAGGTTAGACAGGATGAAGTCTATACTACAATAATTATCTGTTTGTTGTCCACAGGGGGCTACACACAGAGGGGACAAACAAGAACAGACAAAGGGTTTAAATCGATTACATCGACCCCAGTGTGTAACTGGTACTTATTTAATCAACACCAAAAGGATGAAAGGCAAAGTCGACCTCGGCAGAATTTGAATTCAGAATGTAAAGACAGACGAAATACCATTAAGCATTATGCCTGGCGTGCTAACGTTTCTGCCAGCTCACCACCTTTACTACAATATTACAATAACCAATATGTTGCGCATGTATAGTAATATTACAATCATGAAATTAGCATTAACTTATCTCAGTCTTTCTCGTGGAACCGCTAGGAATCTTTTGCGGAACCCTAGGCTGCTGAGCAATTGATAAATAATGCTTTAATCTAATCAAATTCCATTTCCTGAAGTCTTCCTCTTAACGGTTGGAGAATAAAAAAGTCCCTTAATATATTTTGGTACAATTTGAAAAATAAAAACAGTAGAATAACTTACCAAGTATTTCTTTTCCCAATCTTGTGCCTGCACAATGTATTTCATTTTCTTTTTATTGTCCAAACTTATCCACTGTTTTGATAAACGGTTTAATATATTGATTTGGCGAAGCTGAAAAGGGGCACAAAAAAGATTTCATTACATTTTCCGTTGAAAGTACAAAAAAAAAGAGAAAATATTTTAACTGTGATTAAATTTTCCTGCAAACGTCTCCACAAAATTTTGAAACAAAAACCTGGGCGAATACAGTAAAATCCAAGTCTTAATATGACCATAGTTAAAATTATATAATCATACCAACTTTTTCCTGTTGGCATTGACAAGAAAGTCAAAAAATGAAACTGTGATGATAGATTTGTGGATCTTTGTGATTATCAAAATACAGGTGATTTAGAAAATGACAGGTGTGACAAACTTAGAAATTGCATCAATCCCAGTTACGCTAAGTTATGGAGACGTAAACACACCACCATCGGTTGTCAAGCAATGTTGGGGGGACAAACACAGACATACAAGCATACACACATATATATATATATATATGGGAGAATATACAAATAATAACAACAGACGAGGACAGGTGGTGTAAATAACAAAAGTATATATTAGTATGACGCTCGGGAATACGGAAAGTCTTTGACGTTTCGAGCTACGCTCTTCAACAGAAAGAATACGGAGACAAGGAGAAAAACACGGAGAAAAAAAATTGAATAGTGTTCAGTCAACGGTCAATCATAATAATGGCCGATCATAACAATGGCTGACCGGAAGTTAGAAATTCTTATTTCAGGAGAGCTAAGAAAGGGGGAGATAACAAACG
>NC_068983.1:162366678-162369727 GCF_001194135.2 Octopus bimaculoides
ATTATATATATATATATATATATATATATATACACTACAGGCTTCTTTCAGTTTCCGTCTACCAAATCCACTCACAAGGCTTTGGTCGGCCCAAGGCTATAGTAGAAGACACTTGCCCAAGGTGCCATGCAGTGGGAATGAACCCAGAACCATGTGGCTGGTAAGCAAGCTACTTACCACACAGCTACTCCTGCGCCTGTATGGAATTTGTTCTTGTAATGCAATGATGATAAAGGCTGGGGGAGGTACCTGCTGTAAATGTGAGGCGAAAGTTCCAGAATTTATTTAACCAATAAATTCAAATGAAAAAAAAACTTACTTGTGGGAATTTCTTTAATGCTTTTTTACGATGCGATTCTATATACAATCTGAACGGTGTCATCGGTTTCGGCTTTGGTAGTGCTTTGGTATATCTGTTATGGAAAAAGAAATAATCTTGATGAGTAAAAATTGGAAAAAAAATACAAAAAGAAAAAGACACACAAAACCCAGTAGATGTAGGGGTTGTGACATTCATGCCTTTCTCAACAATAATGTAGCAGAAATGAAATGAGTAAAGAAATTTTCAAATCCAGAACAAAGGACTTAGTTCATCTGCCACTTGACACTGCTCTGCAGCTAGAAAAAGCACTGCCACCGCCACCACTGCTGGCGTCACCACTGCTACCAAACTTGAGTAACAATTGATGTTCCTAACACTAGCTTAGGGATGATGAAGTTACTTTAATAAATTCTTTGTTATATTTAAAGTAATTGAAAGAAACACAGAACATCTCAAAATAAATATGGCAATGAAAGGGTTAACGTCCGTTTTCCATGCTGGCATGGGTTGGACGATTTGACTGAGGCCTGGAGAGGCAGCAGCTGCACCAGGCTCCAATCTGGTCTGGCAGAGTTTCTACAGCTGGATGCCCTTCCTAATGCCAACCACTCCAAGAGTATAGTGGGTGCTTTTTACGTACCACTGGCACAGGAGCCAGTAAGGCAGGGCTGGCAATGATCACATTCGGATGGTGCTTTTTATGTGCCACCAGTACAGGAGCCAGTCAGGGGGTATTGGCATCGGTTGGTGCTTTTCTACGTTCCACTGGCACAGGAGCCAGTAAGGCAGGCCTAGCAACGAATACGTTCGAATGGTGCTTCTTACAGGCCACTGTTACGGGAGCCAGTCAGGGGGTACTGGTGTCGGTCACAATCGGTTGGTGCTTTTTACATGTCACCGGCACCAGTAAGGCAAGCCTAGCAACAAGCACGTTAGGATGGTGCTTTTTACATGCCACTGGCACAGGAGCCAGTCAGCGGGTACTGGCATCGGTCATGACTGGCTGGTACTTTTTACGTGCCACCGGCACAGGAGCCAATCAGGGGACACCAGCTCCAGCACTGGTTTCACTTGACTCAACAGGTCTTTCTTTATAGAATAGAAAAATAGCCAAGATAAGTGTATCAGTTATCCTTATTTATCAGCTACACACACACACCTCCCACATGTTTAGCTGTCAGTTGTGAATATGACCTGGTAGTGGGTCTCCTGTGGTTTTGGTGCTTTAGGTGGTATAGATACCCTCTAGACCCTGCTGCCCTTCACCCAGCAGAACACTGAGCATGTAACAGCCAAGCAGACTGAGCCAATATGAAATGAAGTGCCTTTCTTGAGAAGGCAGCCTGCAGCTGATGTAGTCCTGTCTCTTCCTCCCATACTGCTCAGTCTAGGAATTGAAACCCCAGCCTCACAATCACGAACCTAATACACTGACCATAATACTACGCTCTTCCACAGATCAGAGAGTACAAAAGTTGAGTACACTGCTATTTATTATGTTCTAAGCTCTTAAGCCCTGACCAGGATATAATATGGCAACCAAAAAGTTGTTGCACACTGGTGCATTCTTCAACATCATCATCATCAATGAACGTCTGTTGTCCGTACTGGCATGGGTTGGACGGTTTGACCAGGGCTGGCATTGCAGGAAGGCTGCACCAGACTCCAGTCTTGACTTGGCATAGCTTTCTATGGTTGAATACCCTTTCTAGCACCAACCACTCTGAGAGTGTGATGGGTGCAGGTTTTATCACCTTTTGTATGTGTATATGCATGTATATATGCACATATATATATATATATATATATATATATATATATATATATATATATATATATATGCATACATATATATATATTTTTTATTTATGTTATTATATGATTGAATGCCACACATCCATTTCCAAGTAAGTTTATCTTAATTTTTATGTGACTCTACCCTATACTGTTCTCCCCCCACTTCATTTTCTCTCTCTTCCTTTCTCTAATTCTCCCCCCCTTTCGTTTTTTTCCCTTTATTCTTTCTCTAATTCTGTTTTTTCTCTCCTTCACCGTTTTCTATCTGTCTGTCTCTCTCCCTCTTCCTCCTTTACTATCTCTCGTTGCTCAAACATGACCATCGTCCATCTTTCTTTTTCTTCAGTCTGTCGCACAGACCACACACATTCTTATCCGTCTCCACTCCTATCTTTTCTCTTGTCAAAGAAGGTTCCTCCAGCGTTCGCTACCATACCTCGTCTGGCCTAACAGCCCTCACTGTTTGTTTTCACTGTCCTGCTTTTGTTACCAGCTTTGACCCTCTGCAAATACCAAATTTTATTTTGGTTCACAGGAGCAACTGTTTTTCGAAGGCACATATCGTCATGAATTGCTCAAAATGTGGAGTAGATAAACAGTCGACAACTGATGAAGGGTCAGTCTTTATGGAAATTAGTTGTGGAGAAACGGAAAATACCGTTTATATTGTGTATCACTCACTAAAAAGACGAAATTTTAAAAATCTGTTGTCTTTCTCTTTCTCTCTTTACACTGTCGCTAGAAAGGGACTTAACTCATGCTCCGACTTAAAAATTGTTAGAAGTTATGGTTTAAAATTATTTTTAACCCTTTCGTTACCATATTTCTAACCAAAATATACCCCTTATGTGTTTCAATTAATTTCTAACATAATCATAAATTTAGTCTGGTTTCATTAAACAACTCTAACTTTTTTATTTATCAACATAT
>NC_068983.1:162370177-162388193 GCF_001194135.2 Octopus bimaculoides
GTCAATGAGGGGTCTTATTTTAAATAAGGGATCAAAGTCTGGTTCTCCACGTACTGGTGTACTGCTCGTGTCTCTTACATGTAAATATTGAGTCAATTTTAAAAACCATGTCCTCGTCATTATACTTGAGACATATTCGTCTCCAAAGGGTTCATCACTACTCCAGTAATTTGTTATTCTAGGTAACTTTCTAATGCCCATAATAATATTTATGGCAAAATATTCTTTAATTTCATTCAAGTTTGTGGGAAACCACAAACTATCCTTTTTTACTCTTTGTTTACATTCAGCGTAACGGTTTGTTTCCGCCGTAATCAATTCAAATAGGTACATCGGAAAAAGCAAAAAGAAATAGTCTAAAGCTTTACTCTCCTGGGTAAGACTGTGACTTGGTCCAGTTTCTTCAGAAAAATCACTGAAAGAAGGAGTTTTTAAATTTTCACTCCATTCAGGTACTAATTCATTCTCTTTATTGCTATCGGAGCTCTCAGATTCACTGCTTTCATTTTCGGAAAATGAAACCTCAGATTCATTATCAAATACCACATGCTTTTTTTTTCGGTTACAGAGTTAGATTTATCAAGGTCTTCAACGGGAAATCCTTCAAATTCTGACTAGCTGCTTGACAGAATAAAATTCGTATCCATTTTTTTGTCAGGATTACAAATTTTGAAAACACAACAGGAACAAATTTGGAAAAAATCTCCCAAAATTCACAAAATTAAAAAAACACGTCGATCGTTGTACAAAACTATAGCTGAACTGTTTACACAAATAATCACGTGTTTTCACGAATGTACTAACGAGATTCGCTCTGATATTCTCATTTAAATATGAATAGGTGATAACGGGCGGTTTTGGGTGGCTTGGTCACATGAACCAAAATTTTTTTCGGGCGGCTTTGGGTGGTTTGGTAATGAAAGGGTTAATGCAAAAATTCACCGGTTAGGAAGGAAGAAAAAAAATAAATAAATGGCCGATTCCGGGCATTTTCGACCATGAGGAATCCATTGGTGCGACTCCCAAATTGCTATCTTGTAAGGTGTGGATTTCTATAGATGCAACACACACTCACAAACTCAGCTTTACAATATGTACTGATACTGATGAGCTGTTGAAAATTAAACATCTTAATATTTGGTAAGTTAATTAATTTTAACGATTACAAAAATAGAACAAGAAAAGAGAGAAAAGATACATACGTTTTGGGAGAGTTTAATGTCTGAAAATAAAAAGAGGAAAAGGAAACTGTGAAACAGCAATAATCTTTAAAGCAAAGGAAATCAATGTGTGTGTGAGAGAGAGAGAGGGGGGGGGGGGGGAGAAAGCATGAGAGAGACGGATGGCTTATTTTTATACTTGTTTCAGCCATTATACTGTGGCCATGCTGGAGCACTGCCTTAACATTTTTTTAGGCAAGTGAATTGATCCCAATACTTGTTTTTTTAAAAAGCTTAGAACTTATTCTATTGGTTCCTTTTGCTGAACCACTAAGTTAGAGACGTAAACACACCAATGCCAGTTATCAATGCAGGAAGCGCATTGTGATCAGCAAGGTATGAACGTCCGACAGTCTACTTGACTATGTGATCATAATGAATTAACTTAGTTACTATCAGTAGAGAGCGAAACATTTTATGATTTATTGTAAAATGGATAAAAGTTAGAAATATGTGTGAAATAAGAGATCTGCACCAAAGCACATGACTGAACTGTTGGGAAAGTAAGTGTGTGTGTGTGTAAAAGATGGGATTAAGAGCAAGAACATTGAATGACAGGACAATACTAGAGCTAAACTTACCGGTAATATCTTGATAGCATCTTTTACAATTTCCAGCATTGTCCGAATCTTGCGAACCTTTAAAACATAAATAAGTAAAAGGTCAAGCAAAAAGTGTTGAAAAAAAAAAGAAGTAGGGTTATTATTAGCAGCAGATAATTAAATAATTGTTAACGAAGTTTCTAATTAGAATACAGAAGTGTTCATTTAGTTCTCTTAGTCCTCTTATTTTCTTTTGGTTGGCGCTAAGAGGGGAATGCAGGTGCAGAAACCATGCCAAATCAGCTTACCAGTTTTCAGTCAAACCGTCCAACCCATGCCAGCATGGAAAATGGACGTTTGATGATGATGAACTTATGCTCCAAATATTAATTGTTCTAGTGTCAATTATTGCGTGGACCAATTTACACACAAACTACAATCTTAATCTTTACATATACACACTGGCAGAAGAAGTAGAGTGATAAAACGGGTTTGTATACTTTTCAAGACTGAATTGAGAGTGTGCCAGTGCTATATAAAGAGAATTTACAAACTAACTTGTCTCTCTACATGTCTCTGAAGAGCACACGACAGAGTGTAGGTTCCCTGAGAGAAATGTTAGACAAAAGAAGCATCGGATATGGCGTGCAAGAGAGACGTTTGCGCTGGTATGGTCATGTACTGCAGATGGACGAGGAGATCTGTGTGAAGAAGTGCCACTCCTAAACAGTGGAAGGAATCCAGGTTAGAGGGAGACCCAGGAAGACATGGGATGAGGTGGTGAAGCATGACCTTCGAATGCTGGGCCTCACAAAGACAATGACAAAAGACAGACACCTCTGGAGGTATGCTGTGACTGAGAAGATCCAGCAAATAAAGGGAGTTCACAGCTGTAGCCTACGCCAGTGTCACATAACCAGCCCACTCAAAAGTACCTTGGATTGTCCTTGAGGAGACCTATTGAGTCAAGTACATTGACATCAACATCAATATCAAATCAAATGGAAATTGTAGTTGTGACCCCTGTGCAGGTAACACGTAAAAAGCACCATCTGAATGTGGCCGATGCCAGTGCTGCTTTGGCTGGCTTCCATGCCGGTATGTAAAAAGCACCATCTGATCATGGTCAATACCAGCTCCTCTGGCCCTTGTGCCGGTGGCACATAAAAAGCACCCACTACACTCTCGGAGTGGTTGGCGTTAAGAAGGGTATCTAGCTGTAGAAACACTGCCAGATCAGATTGGGGCTTGGTGCAGCCTCCTGGCTTCCCAGACCCCAGTCGAACTGTCCAATCCATGCCAGCATGGAAAACGGATGTTAAATGATGATGATGATGATTATTATATTGGAAAATGGTAGAAAACTTTTTGTGTTGTTTTGAATCCAAAACTTACTTTTGATACAGCTGCTGTATACATATCCTTACAGTCTTCAGGTGTGTAGGAATCAAACTGAACACGTTGCCAAAGTTCTTCAGTTTTCAAAGTTTTACTATCTGATAAATTGTTTTGAAGAGAAACTAAAAGTCTTAATACGTCCTCTTTTGGCCATTTCTGTTTTCGGTTTTCTGAAAGATTTAGAAAATGGATTTAGAAATAAAATCTTATAACAAATACAAAAGATAGAAAGCTGTGTCTGAGCTTTCCCTGTTTCTCACATCAACCTTCTTCTAACTATCAACATCGTTTAACGTCCGCTTTCCATGCTAGCATGGGTTGGACGATTTGACTGAGGACTGGTGAAACCGGATGGCAACACCAGGCTCCAATCTAATTTGGCAGAGTTTCTACAGCTGGATGCCCTTCCTAACTATATTTCTAAAATACACTTTTATCAATTTCAATTAAATTCTAAATTAAATCAAGAATTTAGACCCGTTTTGTGAAACAATTCTAGTTTATATTTATTCATATATCAATACAGTGTTTGGAATTCACACCAAAAAGTTCTTATAATACAAATCTAGAGTTGAATTTTTGCCTGAAAATTACAAAAATTACAGGTAAATTCAATGAAAATTGTTCAGCATTCAGATTACTCTGTCAAATGTTTGTTCCCAAAAATTTCAGAGAGAAATATTTAAACTTCAGGCCATTAAGTTTCTAAAATAAATTCACTCTCACTTTCAATATGGCAGAAGCAAAGTGGCTGAGTACAGGAGCAAATTACCATCTCATAGAAATGAGTTCTCTCCCAGAGCAGTCATTTTTTTTTAAGCATATTTTGGCTGTACATTTAATTTAAGCTGTTCATATAGCTATCAGGAATAGGTATGGCATCTTTTGGTCATGTTATATGCTGTAGACTAGTATTACATTCAGAGAGATCTATCTTATGCACATAACACAATAAAAATTGAAACTTAGTACCAGTTTTGAAAAGTTTTTGCAACTTAGATGACTGTTACGTTTATTTTAAGGTGGTATACTAACCTAATTCACTTGTTATCACCCAAAATTATCAAATAACCCATAGTATTTAGTTAGGAGTATCTCGTTAATTTACACCAACTTTGTCAAAGAAACCTGCTTTAATTTGGGTAAGATAGCACTTATAGCGAGCATCAACATGTAGGGACTGAGCTCACAGAGAACAGACTCTGCAGTCAAGGTTTTATTCTCAATTGCAGCTATTTCACTTTTCTAATATCTTTCAGAAATTTTCAATCACAACAGAAATACTCAGCACACTCTGTGGAGTGGTTGGCATCAGGAAGGGCATCCAGTTGTAGAATCATACCAAAGATGACTATGCAGCTCAATATAGCCCTGCAGCTCATCGATTCCTTGTCAAACTGTCCTACCCATACCAGCATGGAAAGCAGACGTTA
Source organism: Octopus bimaculoides (assembly GCF_001194135.2). NCBI lineage: Eukaryota > Metazoa > Mollusca > Cephalopoda > Octopoda > Octopodidae > Octopus > Octopus bimaculoides. The sequence goes on from NC_068983.1 coordinate 162,374,771, forward strand.
AATGATGAAGAAGTCCAACATGTGGTTATAATATAGTTTTAATTTGCTGTGGGCATTTCTTCTCATTGAAAAATTTTCACCGTCTTAAGTTGTTAATATTGATGTAAAGCTGTCGTGGTTTGATTTCAAAAGGAAAAAGTTAAAGAAACGATGATATGAAAAAATACCTAAAAGAAAATCTAAAATCACACACATTTCACATGAAAAATGCTTGAATCTGTACATTAAGTGATTCTCCAGTAGCATCATCATTGTTCTACATCCACTTTACCATGCTGGCATGGGTTGGACAAAGTCAACCGAGGCATTCTTCACCTACAGCTGGACGCCAACCCTCACCTATTTCCAAGCAAGTTTATATTTCCCCATGGCCAGGCATGATTTTGTAGAACATTGGAATGACACTCATTTACAGCTATCATGCAATGTTAAGACAAAACGAAAATACAAACACGCATATATATGTATGTGCATGTATGAAATTCTTCTTTTAGCTTTCATCTTCCCAAACTCATATCAAGGTGCCACACAGTGAGAATATTTGAAATAAACTCGACTGCTCTCACAAATGAGAATACTAAAAATGAACCTAACTGCTCTCAAAAGTTAAGTAAAAAAACAGGAAAAATAATCCAAAATCCTTGTCCAAAATCTAATCAGTTTGTGCCAGTCATGAGGCCAAACATCCCTGAAAGTTTCATTTAAATCCATCCAGCAGTTCTTGAGATATCTTGTCCACAGACAAACAAACACAACTGAAAACAATACCTCCGTCTTCATTAAGGCGGAGGTAAAAAGCAAAAATACTGTCCTTGAATATTTCATCCATGGAGTTAAACTAAAAAATACTCACTTGATATCAAAAGATTGGATTCTTCCTTTTCTTTTTTCACTTTCTTTTGACCTTAAAATAAAAAAGATATATTTATATACATGTAAAGAATAAAAAGTTTTGAATGGTACAACAATGCACTATATAATACAGGCAATGGACTATATACCTGTTGTAATTTAGTTACCTATAGTGCGATGCTATTTCAGAATACAAGTCCTTCATCAGATATTCTTAGATGGAGTCACTGCTATAATCTAAGAATATCTGAAGAAGAAATTGTATTCCAAAATAGCATCGCACTATAGGTAACTAAATTACAACAGGTATATAGTCCATTGCCTGTATTACAGTGCATTGTTGTACCATTCAAAACTTTTTATTCTTTACAAACAATACACAATGCTTCAAGCAAACTATGTATATATATATATATATATATCTATCATCATCATCGTTTAACGTCTGCTTTCCATAGGTTGGCCGATTTGACTGAGGACTGGTGAAACCAGATGGCTACACCAGGCTCCAGTCTGATTTGGCAGAGTTTCTACAGCTGGATGCCCTTCCTAACGCCAACCAATCCGAGAGTGTAGTGGGTACTTTTACGTGCCAACGGCACGAAGGCCAGTCAGGCGGTACTGGCAACGGCCACACTCAAAATGGTGTATTTTATGTGCCACCCACACAAGAGCCAGTCCAGGGGCACTGGCAACGATCTCGCTCGAAAGTCCTTACACTTCTACGGGCACAAGTGCCAGAAAGGCGACGCTGGGCACAGGTGCCATCATGATTTTGCTTTCGCTTGCCCCAACAGGTCTTCGCAAGCTGAGTTTCGTGTCCAATGAAGGAAAGGTACGCATAAGTGGGCTGGCTACACCCCTGGCAGAGGCCTTGGATTATGGTCTCACTTGGCTTGCCAGGTCTTCTCACTCACAGCATATTTCCAAAGGTCTCGGTCCGTAGTCATCGCCTCGGTGAGGCCCAATGTACGAAGGTCTTGCCTCACCACCTCAGCCCAGGTCTTCCTGGGCCTACCTCTTCCACGGGTTCCCTCAACTGTTAGGGTGTGGCACTTTTTCACGCAGCTATCCTCATCCATTCTCACCACATGTCCATACCAGCGCAATCGTCTCTCTTGCACGCCACAACTGATGCTTCTTATGTTCAGCTTTTCTCTCAAGATACTTACACTCTGTCGGGCAAGCACACTGATATGTTATTATTACTAGTTGAAGAACTAAAGTTTAATTACTAAATATAGCCACACTATGGCTGTGTGGCAAGGAGTTTGTTTCTCAACAACATGGTTCCGGGTTCGGTCCTTCTACGTAGCATCTTGAGCAAGTGTCTTCTATGATAGACTGGAGCCAGTTAGTGTTGTGATTAGATTTGATGGATGGAAACTGAAAGAAGCCTGTTGTGTGTGTGTATTCGTCCTCTCACAATGGCTGTCAAACAGTGTTGGTTTGTTTACATCCTTGTAACTTAGTGGTTTGGCAAAAGAGAATGATTGAAGAAGTACCAGGCTTAGAAAAAAGCATTGGGTATGATTTGTTTCATTCAACCCTTTCAAGGTAGTGCTCCAGCAAGGCCACTGTCCAATGACAACCATAGCCTTCATGATGGGATGCACATTTTTTGGCCATGGGGTTTTTGTCTTTTTAAACTCAAAATGGGGCAGAGAGCAGAAGAGACAATGTAGATTAAACAAAACTTCTACCGTCTAATAATTAAAATGACAAAAAAAAAAAGAATGTAAAATGGATTAACCATTAATATTTAAACCATTCAAAATGGATTATCGTTGCCAAGACATTCAAGCAAGATCATTGCCAGTACCGCTGGACTGGCTCCTGTGCAGGTGGCACGTAAAATACACCATTTGAGCGTCGCCGTTGCCAGTACTGCCTGACTGGCCCTCGTGCTGGTGGCACGTAAAAGCACCCACTACACTCTCAGAGTGGTTGGCATTAGGAAGGGCATCCAGCTGTAGAAACTCTGCCAGATCAGATTGGAGCCTGGTGCAGCCATTTGGTTTGCCAGTCCTCAGTCAAATCCTTCAACCCATGCTAGCATGGAAAGCGGACGTTAAACGACGATGATGATGATGATGACTTCCTAAGGAACATAGAGCCGCTTTCCCAGTTTCTCTGGGATGCCAGTCCATCACAGGATCACCCATTTTTGTCAGCTGAGTGAACTGGAGCAACATGAACTGAAGTGTTTTGCTCAAGAACACAACGCATTGCCCAGTCCAAGAATTGAAACTGCAATTTTACAATCACGAGCCCAACAGCCACGTGCCTCAACATACCCAGCCAAAATATCTTACCTTGTACCAATTTGGCCAGAATTGACCACTCAGATATGCCCTAGAATGTCATTCTAAACATAAGCCATTGGTTCCTAACCTTTTAACTATCAAGGATCCCTTTTATTTAAATGTGTTTTCCAACAGACTCCTTTTAATATGCCTATCTTTATGTATATGGTGGTTGGATGCCAGCCTCCTCGCCCTGAATGGCTCCTGTGCCGGTGGCACGTAAAAAGCACCCACTACACTCTAGGAGTGGTTGGCATTAGTAAGGGCATCCAGCTGTAGAAACATTGTCAGATCAGATTGGAGCCTGGTGCAGTCCTCAGTCAAACTGTCCAACTCATGCCAGCATGGAAAACGGATGTTAAACAATGATGATGATGTCATGAATTGTATGAAATGTGGAGTAGATGAACAGCCGACAACTGATGAAGGGTCATTCTTTATATTACTTGTCTTGTTTTCCATTTGTTTCTCTCGTTGTTCACATACCCAAGTTTGCCTTGTATTTCCTGTTATATACGTTTGGTGAACTCAGAACGTAAAGACAGACGAAATACTGCCAAGCATTTCGCCTGGTGTGCTAACGTTCTGTCAGCTCACCTCCTTATCTTTGTATAATAACAGCTGATATAAATGTTGGAGAGTTGATTGGTGCAGGCTTCTGCCTGGCTGGCTCCTGTCAAACCGTCCCACCCATGCCAGCATGGAAGACAGATGTTAAATGATTATGATGATGAATGATTTATGAAACTGCAGGTAAAATGGAACCACCACCACTACCACTGAAATAAACTCTACCTAATACAACAACTTCAACTATAAATAGTCCAAGTCCTATAGTTTTTCTCTAAAAACAGTTATCCAGCAAAGTGAAAAATGTTATCTCATTCAAATGTAAAATCAACTCACCTTCATCAATTTTGTTATTTTTGACAGCAGGACCATTACCAAAATCATCATCACTACTAATTGCACAGTCACTATCATCAACGTCCATACTTCCTTCTATTTTCACTTCAGCATCATGTGAAAATATTTCTTCCTCCTCCTCCTCGTCGTCCTCCTCCTTTTTGTGTTTTTTATGTTTCTTTTTCTTTTTCTTCACTCCATCAACTGCAAACAACAAAGCAATCATATTTTACACACAAAAGTTAATTCTATTCTGTATTCTTGGTTCTAATAATTCTCCTATGGCGACAATCAGTGCCTATTACAAGTTATAATATTTCTTTTTGTTTCAGTCATTTGACTGTGGCCATGTTGGAGCACCGCCTTTAGTCGAGTAAATCGACCCCAGGACTTATTCTTTGTAAGCGTAGTACTTATTCTACCGATCTCTTTTGCCGAACCGCTAAGTTACGGGGATGTAATCACACCTATATCAGTTGTCATGTGATGGCGGGGAAACAAACACAGACACACATATATATACATACATATATGTATATACGATGGGCTTCTTTCTGTTTCTGTCTACCAAATCCTCTCTCAAGGCTTTGGTCAGCTCGAGGTCATAGTAGAAGACACTTGCCCAAGGTGCCACGCAGTGGGACTGAACCCAGAAACCATGTGGTTGGAAAGCAAGCTACTTACCACACAGCCACACCTGTTCCCATATCTATCCTAATTAATGAGCTAAATTGCAAACAAGCAGCAAATACTTATAATCACTAATTCAAATTTATGTAAAATAAAACAAAACAAATATTTGGTACAAAAGCACCCATTACACTCTCGGAGTGGTTGGCATTAGGAAAGGCATCCAGCTTTCAACAGTGTATTTGGCATATAATCCTTTCTATTATAGGCACAAGGCCTGGAATTTGTGGGGAGGTGGATAGTCGATCACATCAACCCCAGTACTTGACCGGTACTTAATCAACCCAGAAAGGGTGGAAGGCAAAGTTGACCTTGGCAGAATTTGAACTCAGAATGTAGCGGCAGATGAAATGCTGCTAACGATTCTGCCAGCTCACCGTATTTGACAGATAATCACCAAGTACAGAAAGTTCTAAGAGATATAAATACAAAATGTTAGCATTTTCATTTACTTCCAGTAATAACAGAGAGCTGGCAGAACCTTTCGTGCTCTGGATAAAATTTTTAGCAGCATTTCGTCCAGCTCTTAATTTTCTAAGTTCAAATTCTGCCAATGTTTTATATCCTTGTATTGGATATATAATATATTGAAGCAGTGGGGAAGAAAGTATATACACAACACACTACTGTTATTATTAAACGAGACTCAACACTCTATATCAAAAGCTCACAGTGAACTGCTACCAACACGAACTGCCAATCACACAGGGCTTTGTTTTATAACAATGAGTCGGTCCACCTTTTAGTCACTTTGGGTGGGTGGGGTGGAATCTTTCCACAACACTATGTGAACTTTTCATCCTTTTAGGGATGATAAAATAAAATAGCAGTGTAATTGGTTTGCTCCTCCCCTCAAAACTTGTTTTATCAACCCTGACAGTCAACCATGGCAGAATTTGAACTCAGAACATAAAGATGGACAAAATACCACTAAGCATTCCACCCCCACCACCCAAAGCATGCTGATAATTCTACCAGCTCACTGCCTTTCACCATTACTAATAATGAAGCTTTAAAAATCTGGGGGAAAAACTGAGTAATAATTACAGCAAATAAATATGGAGAAAAACAAACAAAAACTCACCCTCGTCAATGTTAAGAACGTCTCCGATGTTACTGTCTTCGTTTTCCTCTGTGATTGATTCATGTTTTTTAATCTTTTTTCTTTTCTTTTTCTTTGAACCTGAAGGAAACAATTTAATAAATTACCATCTCCTCTCACCCACTGTCCCCACCCATTACCCATCCCAGATGGGTAGGGGTGAGCAGTGGGAATGAAGTGTGGATGACACCCTCCACTCTCTTTCCCTTCATTGCTCCCACTGCTGCTACCCAATCCTTCTACCTTGTTTTCTCTCACTGTCCTCTCCCCTACAGCATTTTTACCTCATCAATTTCCCCCTTTTATCCACCCCACCTTCCCTTTCGGCCTTTCCCAACAATGATTTCCTGCAATCACTCTCTCAGGATTCCCCTCAGCCACCCTAGTCTATTGCCCCCTTCCTGTCCCCCTTTCCACTCACATATGTCCATATTCACCCTCATAGCGTAGAAGAGCCCTAGACCCTCACCATACAACCCCCCCTCTCTGCCGTCATTCAATTTATCGATGACCTCCTAACACTAATCCCTTCTATACTCCCTCTCCCAATAGTCTCTACTCTCTCCACTAACACAGTATTTCAACAACAGGGTGGTCATTAGAAAAACGGAAAATTTGAAGGCAAAACTAACGAGCATTAATTAAAATCATCAATAAACCATGTGGTAAGTGGTTTCTGATCTGTCGTTTCTGTTATTCTTTTACTTGTTTCAGTCATTTGACTGTGGCCTTGCTGGAGCATCACCTTTAGTCGAACAAATCAACCCCAGGACTTATTCTTTGGAAGCCTAGTACTTATCGGTCTCTTTTGCCGAACTGCTAAGTTACGGGAACATAAACACATCAGCATCGATTGTCAAGCAATGTTGGGGGTACAAACACACATGCACAAACATATATATACATATACACGACGTGCGTCTTTCAATTTCCGTGAACCAAATCCACTCGCATGGCTTTGGTCAGCTCGAGGCTATAGTAGAAAGACACTTGCCCAAAGTGCCACGCAGTGGGACTGAACCCAGAATCATGTGGTTGGGAAGCAAGCCACTTACCACACAGCCGCTCCTGCACCTGTTATGGAACATTTGTGAGTGTTAATTTGATATCATGCTTTGTGACACTTATTGATTACCTCAAACAGTTCTTGTGAAAATATAAAATGGCATTTCATGAATGTTCCGCTTTTCTAGTGACCACCAAGTGAAATCATAGTCGCAGCTGAGGCCAGTGTCACATAACTGGCACCTGTGTTGGTGGCACATAAAATGCACTGTTCAAAAGTTGGGCCTTCTGGAGGCAGTGACGAGTGATGAACACTTTTGGACGATATACCATGCTTGAGAAAACCTGTCAAGCCAAGTGACATCGTAGTCATGGTGCCAGTGAGACAAAAAGAACCCACTACACTCTCGGAGTAGTTAGCATTAGGAAAGGCATTCGGCTGTAGAAACTATGCCAAATCAGATTGAAACCTGGTGCAGCTCCCCAAGTTTACCAGTTTTCAATCAAACCATCCAACCCATGCCAGCATGGAAGATGGACCTTAAATGATGTTGATATATATATCATAATAATCATTGTTTAACATCTTCTTTCCATGCTGGCATGGGTTAGATGCTTGACAGGGCCAGGCAGAAAACTGCACCAGACTTCTGTCTGTTTTGGCATGGTTTTTATGGCTGGATGCCCAGCTTAACACCAACCATACTAAAGAGTGATATATATACATATATATATTATTTATGCGCCCTTTTAAAGCCTAGCCAGGCTCATGGGCCCGGTTTCTATGGCGTATGTGTTCCCCCACCAGCTGGACGGGACGCCAGTCCATCACAGTTTTACTCAAGAAACAGGAAGAAAGAGTGCAAAAAAGATGACATTAAAAACAAAATAACAGTACAAATAATTTGATTAGAAGTTGAAAGCTCAAAGAAAAATAAATTAAAAGAAATTAAAAGAAAAAAGAACCTACATAGATGCTTCAGTCCTATCATCTATTTGATCAACTACAAATAAATTAGTAATTACATCCATTTCTTCTTGTTTCCCCCCCAATATTCATAATTTCAATAATTCCGAACATATGACTTTTGCATTATATGATATAGATTAAACCAGTGGAATACCTTGGATTATATAAACCCTAATGAGGATATCGACTTCCCCTAAGTAGCTATATATATGCAACTTAGGCTGAAAGTCAACAAAGTTTGCTTTAGAAGTGTTGGGATGTATTGAAAGATAAGGAAATAATTTTATTCTCAAATGCAGGATAATGCTAATAATATACCATGAACAGGATAAACTATTCATATTTTGAAGAAAAATCTGTCGGCAGCCAACAATGAGACTCGAACTCACATCCCTGTGATTATGCATCAAGTGTTTTACCTTTAAGCTAAACTGCCCACACGACAAATTCTTCTGCAAATTTAGGATATATAAATCTAGTTTTATAAGACCCTATCGTACGTTAAATGCAACTTAAGTTGAAAGTCAACAAACAAAATTTGCTTTAGAAGTGTTGAAATGTATTGAAAGATACAGATAATGAAATAATTTTATTCCCAAGTGCAGGTTAATGCTAATAATATAGCATGAACAGAGCCCTTCAATCATTGGACAATAAACAATACTTGTGAAGACCTGCTGAGGCAAGTGAAATCGCTGTCGTGGCTGATGACAGCACCACCTGATTGGCACCCGTGCCAGTGGAACGTTAAAAGCACCATTTGAGCCTGATTGTTGCCAGTGCCGGTGGCATGTAAAAAGCACCTTTTGAGCATGGCAGATGCCAGTACTGCCCGACTGGCCCTCGTGCCTGTGGCACGTAAAGGCACCCACTACACTCTCGGAGTGGTTGGTGTTAGGAAGGGCATCCGGCTGTAGAAACTTTGCCAGATCATATTGGAGCCTGGTGCAGCCTCCTCAGTCAAACCATCCAACCCATGCCAGCATAGGAAAGCGGATGTTAAATGATGATGATGATGATGGGAGAGTGCATGAATTTCCATAATACAAAAGGAGAACAATTTTGTTTTCAATTTCTCTTCCTTTTATTTATATTTCTTGAATATTGCTTCATTTAATTTCATTTTAAGTTTTATAAATATTTTTTTCCTGTATGAAATTAGTATTCATTTCATCATTTTGACTAAACACCAAGAAATTTTGCTAAAAGTTAAATCCGATTCATCATAAGTATACTATCACCTGATTCACCAGACTATTGGATGTTGTCATACCTCACTGGTCACAATGCACTTTGCATCATTTTAGCATCCAAATGACGCCACCCCATTGGCTAAGTGAACAAGCTAACATTCCTCGTGATCAGAAGACTAGTCCATTGCAGGGTTACCCATTTAGTTTCTATTACCCATGGTGGCAAAAATATAATCCTAAAGTTGACTGACGCAGGAGTGGCTGCGTGGTAAGTAGCTTGCTTACCAACCACATGGTTCATTCTCACTGCGTGGCACCTTGGGCAAATGTCTTTAACTATAGCCTCGGGCCAACCAAAGCCTTGTGAGTGGATTTGGTAGGCGGAAACTGAAAGAAGCCCGTCGTATATATGTATATATATATGTATGTGTGTGTATATGTTTGTCCCCCCAACATCGCTTGACAACCGATGGTAGTGTATTTACGTCCCCGTAACTTAGCGGTACGGCAAAAGAGACCGATAGAATAAGAACTAGGCTTCCAAAGAATAAGTCCTGGGGTCGATTTGCTCGACTAAAGGCGGTGCTCCAGCATGGCCGCAGTAAAATGACTGAAACAAGTAAAAGAGTAAAAGAGAGAGTGACTCTAATAAAAAATTAAAAAAAAGATTAACTAAAAGAATACACTTCTCACCACAGTAACTAATTAGAAAAAACAAAAAACAAAACATCAATTCATTCAAAATGTATATAAAAGGTAACAAAAAACAACAACAACTCACTGCCGTCATCATTATTCTCTTCTTCGTCAGCAATAACACTATCATCGTTATTCTCATCTGCAAGAAGTTCCTTATGTTTCTTACTTTTCTTCTTCTTTCTCTTCCTACTCTTATCCAGATCTGAACCAAATAACACAACAAACCATGCCTTAATTAATTTAACATCTTCATAATGTATATCAACATCATCTTCCTTAAACTTCAGCAGTTCATTTGTTTCAGTGTTCCTTCATTAATTTTACAAACAGCTGGTCCAATGTCCTGACAAAGTAAGTCCTTAACAAACACTTGCAGTTTTGCCATTTACCATTAAACCTTTTGGCATCCATAATGGTTAAATCTAGATACGATAAACTTATTGCTCACAGAGGTCATCAGAAATACTAACAACTTATGCTAGATGTCAGGTTCTTCAACAGTTATACATTTCTTCATTTCTATAGAAATCCTTCTACAATACTAAAATCTTCATTAACATAAAACGCAAACTTTTAACAAGCTCTTACTTCAAATACATTCTGTAAATTGATAGAAATCTCTGCAATAAAGCTGCTCCTGCCCCACAAATCACTGCAATAAAACTTCCCCATAAATCAATAAAACTGCCTCCCTATAAACCTCTACAATACTTTTTAACAGTTTGCTTATCAAACCTTCATATAATTCCTTCTTGTTAAAATTTCTTCTTTTCTATACATTTATGTGAAAGAAAGTCTGAACAAGAGCGAAAACGTGTGCTTTAGGGCAATTCTCACATGACTGAGACACAATTTATGAAAGCTGTAAATCTTCAACATTATGAAAATTGTATTGATTCATCTTCCATAGTAAAGTGTGACCACCTAGACAAATATTAAGCTAAAAACTTTTTCTTAGAAGGAATGTATGTTGAATTTCTTAAAGTGGATCCAAAATATGTGATGTACAGGACATTGCACAGAATAACTGTTTCCACCTGAAAATCTTAACTGCTAATTCCTCTGAATTTCTGCAGAGCAACATCAAAAACCTCAATGTGTTTATTTACATTGGAACCTTGAATATATAGTCTGGACAGGGCACCCAGTGACTACCACCTGCTCCCTAAGTTGAAAGAACATTTGGCTGGAATACGCTTCAGCAATGACAAGATGAAAGACGAGGTTCAACGCTTCCTCAACGACATGGTGGTGAGCTGGTATGATATGGCTATACAAAAACTGCCCCAGCACCTACAAAAATGCATCAACCGAAATGGCAATTTATGTAAAAAAAATAGATAAATGTTCAAACTTTAAAATGATGTAAGCATCATTGATAATAAACATTTCTGTGATACATTATTTACAATTGGCGGATATTTGTCCTCATCTTGTTTGTTGTTAACACGTTTCGGCTGATATACCCTCCAGCCTTCATCAGGTGTCTTGGGGAAATTTCGAACCTGGGTTCTCATTCCTAAGGTATTTTTATATGTTGTTGTTGTTGCTGTTGCTATTATTATCATTATATCTTTTTCATTATTCAGGTCACTGCTTGGAATCGAACTCGGAGTCTTGGGGTTACCTTGGGAATGAGAGCCCAGGTTCAAAATTTCTCCAAGACACCTGATGAAGGCTGGAGGGTATATCAGCCGAAACATTGTGTTAACAACAAACAAGATGAGGACAAATATCCATCAAATGTAAATAATGTACATAATTCCTCATCTCTTAAAATATAGAACCATTTCTGTGATTTCTAAATATTTTTAGAGACCTTACTTTTGGGATTACGCGCTGATTGATGATACAATTGGATCTGCTCACTGTTACCTTCAAGTTCATTTTCTACATTTAAAACCATTTCTAAATAGTCCTCATCGTTTACATTAGCTTCACTATTCTCGTTCGTCTCTGGACTGTCTTCAAAGTATGCACTACCATTGAGTTGCTGATCAGTGACTGCAAATATAACACAGTAATTGATGGAAAGCATCGAGGAAAGAAAGATCTTCACTTCAGTCCAGTTAACAACTGTAGAGTTTCTTGAAGGAATCAAACTGTGAAACGGACTAAACTCTAACGGTAGGAACAAATACATTATACACTATGCAAACTTTAAGAATAAAAATAAAATGAGTGCATGGAAAACAAAATACAATAGAAATATACTCAAAGAGATTGCTATCTTTTGGTGCCAGCTATAATATTTAACTGTGTAGAATAGATTGTAATTCTGAGCACATTAATAAACTGAACCACAAAAGAAACGTCGCACACATACTAACTAGAAACCGGTTTTTTAACAGACTGCCATAGCATTGATTAAAGAGTGCTAATTAGGAAACTGTTCTTTCCAAATGATAAAAGATAATTTCATTAAATCGGGACCTCTAGAGATATGCTGTGGCTGCGAAGACTCAGCAAATAAAGTGAGTTCAAAGCTGAAACCTACACCAGTGTCACATAACCAGCCCCTGTCCCAGCCCACTCAAAAGTACCTTGGATCGGAGGGCGACACGCTGTGCTCGAGGAGACCTATTGAGTCACGTACATCAAAATCAAATGGAAATTGTAGTTGTGATCCCCGTGCCAGTGGCATGTAAAAGGCACCATCTGAATGTGACAGATGCCAGTGCCACCTTGATTGGCTTCCATGCCAGTGGCATGTAAAAAAACACCAACCGATTGTGGTCATTGCCAGCCTCCTCTGGCCCCTGTGCCGGTGCATGTAAAAAGCACCCGCTACACTCTCGGAGTGGTTGGCGTTAGGAAGGGCATCCAGTTATAGAAACACTGCCAGATCAGACTGGCAAATTTAATGATAACTAAGTTATTGTACTAAATTCATTGCTATACTTAATTGAAAGAAACACAGAGCATCTCAAAATAAATACAGTAACGAAAGGGTTAACACAGAAAAACTTACAGGACATACACGGATAAGTTATGACTCATTGCTGATGTGATTCATTCAGAATTACAAACTTGAAAACCGTAAAAATGTGATTTGTAAAAATATAGGAGGTGGGGATAAGTGAATGACTTACCATTAGCAGGAGGGGTCACAGAAGACATGTCTTGTGTTTCTGATATATCACCAGTCTTTAAAAAGTAACTGTTTGAGAAACAAAATACAAGAATTTATGAGTGCACATGTAAAAAGGTTTGTGTACAAGTTATACACACACATCATCATCATCATCATGAAGCATCTTCCATGCTACCGACACTCTCCTTCAATGCCCAATTCTTTGATATACTCTAGCTTGTTTCATGACCAACAAACCATTCAGTGGCATATGTTCTCTTCTTTGTTGTCAAATCCATTCTACAGGGTGTTCACAAAGTCTGGGTACATGGGGATTGACACATACTTTAAGAAATTATTATTTCTTATATTTAATTGTTTATGCTATGATTTTATTTACTCCATGTACCCAGTCTTTGTGGACACCCTGTATAATCACCTTTCCCACCCTTGTAGTATTTTTCGATTTTTCTTTAGTTTGTGAGCATCACTCTCACTATAAAACTCCAGAAATTTGTCTTCATGTTTTTTTAAGTCATACACAGTGCTAGTTCCAAAGTTCCAACACCATATTCAATTTTAATGTATGTCAGTATGTATATGTGCACGCCTGCCATCCCCCCCCCC
>NC_068983.1:162389154-162389757 GCF_001194135.2 Octopus bimaculoides
TTTTTACGGGGAAATCGCATGACCGCGAAAACGAAAATCGTCAAAATTAAAAAATAAAAAAGTTACAGCCATTTTCCCTCAGTGTCTAATTCCAATGTCCACCGACATCTTATCTTTCTATCTTTTGCAGCCATGCTGGAGCTTTGCCTTGAAGTGTTTAATCGAACAAATCGATCCCGATACCTATTTTTAAGGTTTGGTTCAGAAGAATAGTTTTCCCGAACCGCCACGTAACGGGGATGTCATAAACAAATTCACACCAGCCGTTTAGCGAATGAAGGGGTAACAAACACAAAGATATACACACACACATACACGACGGCCTTCCGCACAGCTTCTGTCTACCAAATCCACTTAGAAAGCATCGGTTGGCCCAGGGCTATAGTAGAAGACACAGCGATCCTGCAATATTGGTATACAGAAACGACATTATTCACACTCTTTTTCAGCCTAGATATTTGCCCAAGGTGCCGCGGAGTGAGACCGAACCCGGGAAAAAAAACAAAAAAAAAAACGTGGTTGCAAAACAAGCTTCTTAACCACACAGTCGGTACCCACGGCGCCAAAGAAGCAAGCGCTCAGACTGCTCCATTGTCGATTTCA
>NC_068983.1:162389767-162392066 GCF_001194135.2 Octopus bimaculoides
TATATATATATATATATATATATATATATATATGTATGTATATTAAACTGCCTCAATGCAGGTAAAATGAAAAAAAAACAAAGAGAATATAATTTAAAAAATTCAAAATGAGGGCGGCAGTTGAGACAAAACAGAACTGCACGTGGTGACTTCGCGCAAATAAGCGCCAACTTTAGATTTCATAGATGTTCATTATAAAAACACATACTAGCTAATATATTTTATCATAATATAAATTTTCAGCTTAAACAATGAACTACGCAAGTCTTGGAGGCTAAAAAAAATTTTATTTGTTACAAATCTGACGAAATGTAATTTCAAGAAAAAAGAAATATTGCCCGAGTTTGGGAAATATTTATCCTATAACACAATTAAAAATCGACATAACTACCCTGTAGTTATGCCGAAAAATCAATCGGAGCGAAATATTATTTCCGATTATTTATATTTTACTTGTTTCAGTCGTTGGAGTACGGCCATACTGGGGCACTGCCTTGACGGGTTTTAAGCCAAATAGATCGACCAGAGGACCGATGAATATTTCTATTTCGAATTTAATGTTGAGATGTAATTTGGCGAGTAATACAATAACAAAGTTAGTGGTTAACAGGAAATTCGATGAGGGAAATCGTGAATATAGACAAAGTTTAAATGTGTCGAAGCGAAGTGGTCATTAAAGTGTTGTCACACATCGAAGGAAACCGATCTAGTCGTTTTTTCATCCGTGTATATTCGTAATTTACATTACTGAACGTTCCCAGAAATTCGACAATAACTAGTATTTCCAAATAAACCAACATCAAATGAATTAAAAGGACTAATTCCGTAAAATGGTTCTCTTACCTTTGCAAAAATCGTTGACACAATTTCAAAAGTTAAAAAAAAAAGCAACTTCCGGTACCAAGACTTACCTCCCTTAAAATGCGATCGCTGCGACTGCTAGAAACAGCAGCCAAATCTCAACTTACTGTCTTAATACGGGAAGGACATATTGAATAATGATCTAGATTAGGGGTACCATACGTCCGTATTTTCCAGGATATGTCCTGTATTCAGAAGTCAAAATTTGAGTCTAGGAAGAATTCTTAAAATTCTTGAAAGGTACCGAATTTCACGTTAAAAAAATGAAACACACACAAACACATATATACATGAATACACAAGCACGCACATATTGGTAGATAGATACACACACATAAAACGTCGAAGGCCGAAAGTGCTTGCCGGGCAGGTGTCTATCAACGGAGTGTCTTGTCTTTTGTTTGCTCTGATACGGCAACGTCTATCTAGACACAATGGGCTTAAGAAAACACAAAATTAGATAAACATGGGTTCGTAATAAGGAAAGACATGATTTTATATGGGAAAGTGGGTGTGATGTCTTTAACAGTCAAGTATGTCTCATTGACTCTCCCCAGACACGACAAGAAAAAAGTTAAACATTATTTAATCGGTTACATTCTTAGATATTTCTGTAAACATTAACCGATATTTTTATCATGAAGAGAAGCTTAATCAATTCAGGCAATTTAAACATGCGGAATATACTTGCCTTTTTTATTAAATAACTTTTTTTTTACCCATTTTAAGCAGTGTTCTTTCTTTAATAATGTTTAGAAAAAGATCCCACCACCTTCAAACGAAACCTAGACAAATTTCTTCAAGGTATATCCTATAGGCCGCCAATATCTAGGTCAACAACTACCTTACTAGATAATCCGCCCATGCCTCAGTCAACAACTCCCTACTTAAATGGGCCATGATATAACAAAACGACTTTAAAAATGACTTGGTATAGCCTGTCAGGTTATGTCATTAAGTAAGACATAACCAGGACCAATCTTAGATCGAAACATCTATAAATTTGTATTTGATTTATTATCAGATCGGAAATACAATTAGCAACAGGTTATGATATTGGGACTAATGTAGAGTATTTTTATAATGGGTGAAAGTTTTGGATCTAGTTTAAAACGGGGGCACCAGTTTTCATTTATGTTTTATGTAGTGTTTTTGGTACCGAAAGACTTTCAAACTTCGTATACTTATCTATTTTGTGTTATAGAACAGAAAAATATTTTTGTATTCGAATTTATTTCATGTAAAAAATTGTCTTATTTCGATAATTTCTACTAATCACTGAAAAACAGTTAGCGCTGTAACGGTGTATATCGTATTAATCCCCTAACCCTAACCCTAACTAGACTGTTAACCCTAACCCTAACCCTAAAACTAACCCTAACTCTAAAATTGTTACACACATAGATACGCACAGCGTAATTTATTATATAAACAATAT
>NC_068983.1:162393252-162395508 GCF_001194135.2 Octopus bimaculoides
ATCCATCGTAAACAACATGGGTTTATCACCCAATTAAAAAGGAGAATCCGTTTCCAAGCAAGGATTACACCCTGAAAAAGTTATGCTTTCAGTTTGATGGGACATGAAGGCTGTTGTCTATCATAAAGTGTTTAACTGAAACAAAACAGTTGATGCAGGGAAGTATTTGTTGTCCGTTGGAATCATTGCAGAAAAAACGCCCATCATTGGTCAGTTGCAAAGAGGTGTTGCTCTTATACGATAATGTAAGATCACATATTGCCCAAGTTATTCAAGAAATGATTATAGAACTATATGGAAGGTTTGTCTCATCCCTCTTACTCTCCTGGCCTTGCTCATCTTTTCGGATCACAGTAATCTAGAGGGAAAACAGTTTAATAATTGTGAAGAGGTTAAAAATGATATCGAGTGTTTCTTTGCTTTCAAACCAGAAGAATTTTGCGCTAGAAGAATCAACAATTTGCCAAATAAATAGGATTATGTTATCAATAATGAGGGGAAATGTTATCTTGGTTGAATATATCAATTAAGACCAAAGAAACATTTGTCTCTTTCCTATTTTGAAACGCGACAGATCTTTCTTTTCAACCTAATATATACATAAATATAGAAAGAGTGGGCCAAAAGTAATCAAGGGCTTTCAGTATATATGCATACAAACACATGGCATGGATCTGTTGCTGTCAGTTTTCTATTAATTAAGATTTTGTTCCAATCGTTTTCAAATTTGAACTGATGTAGTTTTGTATGCAAATTATGAAAATGAAATTCATTTTTGCGATAAAAATAATAAATAAAAAGTTAATAGCTTTTATAGTTTGCAAATTCGGGGTAATTTTAGCCAATCGAACGCTACAAGCCACATTGGTGCGAAGCTGGAGACTGCTTAAAACTACCAAGACGTGTATTTTCTTTACATGTGTCTTTTTTGATGAGTGCTTATTTTCTGAACTTTCACTTTTGAATTTCCGCTACAAAAAGTGTATTAATTGCAAAGAAACTCTAGATGTGATTCAGTCATATTTGTTTGTACTCCAATCATACTCTTGAATATGCGTTTATATAATTCAACACTTTCTTCTCCTTTAGAAATGAATACGCAGCATTAAAACTTTGGATATATGGCAAAATATCAAAACATTTTAATTAATAAATCGAATTATATCGAAACGAATAGCATTTTATTTCAGTTTCAAAATTGTTTTATTTTCACTTTCTTAATGACTAGCGCGGATTTACTCTTCTTTATTTGGGGGTTGTAATTTTTTGCAAAAAAATTCATTAAGAATTTTTCCT
Organism: Octopus bimaculoides; assembly: GCF_001194135.2. NCBI lineage: Eukaryota > Metazoa > Mollusca > Cephalopoda > Octopoda > Octopodidae > Octopus > Octopus bimaculoides. The sequence continues at coordinate 162,394,549 of NC_068983.1, forward strand.
TTTTAAATTGTTTACATGCCTGTTCGACCATTTCAATCCTAACCTTAGCCCTACACTCTAACCCTACACCCTAATATAACCCTAACGTACAGTTTGGTTGTTTTGTAATTTTTCGCAAAAAATTTTGTTGAGGACTTAATCCTTTTTAAAATTATTTACATGCCTGTTCAACCATTTCATATCACTTTATTCATCAAAACTTCTTACAACTTCCGTCGTAATGTTTTGATTTCATTTTGTTTGATAAAAATTCGTCGGCGTAACGTTTTTACTTTCATTTTGTGATAGACAACTATCACGCTGAAAGAACGTCACCTTCCAAATCCCGTTTTCTAATTGGGTAAAAATTATCAAACTTTAAACCACTGTAACATTTTTCTAAAATTTATCTGTAACAAATGAATAATAAAATCATATTTGGCGTGAAAAATTATATCAATATACCAAATTTGAAAATTTTCACTTGATTTTAAAATTTCTAAAACTGTGATAGCAACAGAAAAGACCCAGGCTCTATCTATTCTTTTATTCTTTATTAAAATTTCTTGACTTTTGGCGCACCCTGTACTTACAAACAAAGCGGTCTTTATAGAAGAGAAACAACACCGCTGAAAGCTGTTGACTGTGTGATTAGATTATATAAAGGTGCTATGTTATTCCTCTCTCAGGAATAATAGTGTCTACACCTTGCTAAGATTCTAACCGCAATACATTCTGCAGATCTATTGATAAAGAACTGAGACCTCCCCTACAGTCAACAAGAATAGTGCAGCGCGACAGCTTTTCTTGCAGTGAACCCCTAAACAATGCCGGTGGCACATAAAAAGCACCATCCGAACGTGGCCGATGCTAGTACCCCTGACTGGCTCCCATGCCGGTGGTACGTAAAAAGCACCATCCGAACGTGGCCGATGCTAGTAACCCTGACTGGCTCCCGTGCCAGTGGCACGTAAAAAGCAC
>NC_068983.1:162395518-162395814 GCF_001194135.2 Octopus bimaculoides
GCACGTAAAAAGCACCATCCGAACGTGGCCGATGCTAGTACCCCTGACTGGCTCCCGTACCGGTGGCACGTAAAAAGCACCATCCGAACGTGGCCGATGCTAGTACCCCTGACTGGCTCCTGTGCCGCTGGCACGTAAAATGCACCATCCGAACGTGGCCGATGCCAGTACCCTCTGACTGGCTCCCGTGTCAGTGGCACGTAAAAAGCACCCACTACACTCTCGGGATGGTTGGCGTTAGGAAGGGCATCCAGCTGTAGAAGCATTGCCAGATCAGATTGGAGCCTGGTGCAGCC
>NC_068983.1:162395824-162402689 GCF_001194135.2 Octopus bimaculoides
GAAGCATTGCCAGATCAGATTGGAGCCTGGTGCAGCCGCTGGCTCTCCAGACAAACATAAATATACAAGCATGTATGCACGCACGCATGCACACACACACAGAAAGCCGTAACTGTGTGGGTGAACAGCTTGCTTCCAAACAACGTGGTTCTGAGTCCAGTCCTAGTGCGTGGCACCTTGGACAAGTGCTTTCTACTACAGCCTGCGTCGACTAAAGCCTTGAGAGTGGATTTGGTAGACAAACTGGAGTCCGTCGTGTTTCACTCCACATGTATTACATGCGCTACTAATAGTTTAACGTACGTGACAAATTTGTAGTGTAAAATATGGATTCAGAGAATCGTGCAGATATCATCACATGAAGCTCTTCTAATGAACACGGCTATCAGACTACATAATAATCCAATACAGAGAAGTGTAATGCAGAGTGTCCAAGCACCAGAAATCCAGAAGATCCGATCGATGATATTCATGAGAAGTATATAAACCATAAAAAGTCAGGAGGAATGAGGGATGAATATGTTTATTTAACCACTTGACACCCTTTGGGTTACGGCCGTTTCGCAGCCATCTTCATGTAGTAATAAATTCAGTGTGAAATGAAATTATACACTTGCATTACTATGCAATGAATATAAAATTGTATTATATGATGCATAACATGCATATTTAATGCAAACGTGTACACAATTTTATTCCTCACTAAAATTATTACATGAAGGTTGCGAAACGGCCGTAACCCTAAGGATGTCAAGTGGCTAAATGAATATATTCGTCTCTCATACCTCCTGGCTTTTATGCTTTTGTGTGTGTGTGTGTGCGTGCGCGCACATGATGACTTGCATAATTATTCTTAATTCGTTCCGACAGATTCATTTTTGTGTTCATCACATTAGAACAGCTTCTCTCTTTACGACGACATGTTCGTAACACATTTGATTCATTCTTGGATACCGATGTTTCGATATTTTGTGTCTCATCAGCCAGATGTACTCGGACTAACGAATCTGACAAAAGCCGATAGCCTTGTCAATATTTTCAGTATTATCTGTGTTGATATTTGTCAACCGATAATAAATCGCCATACGCACGGTGAACAGCAATGATCTGCATATTTATTGACACGTTCTGATTCAAGCGCAAATATGCTAATTGCGGTAATCTTCCAGTATAGGGAGGTAAAAAAAAGTAAATAAAAATACAAGGGAAATAACTTACGTCTTACTAGTATCATCTGTACTACTCTGAAATGTGTTTTTTTTTTTTAGCTGTTTATAAATAAATTACACACGTGATTGAAGTTAACTGTTCATATATAAATCACACACACGTGATTGAATATCATAGTTTCTTATGAGAGATCGAAAATGCCTCGTGGAAGACCGGCTGCACAACAACTTATTCCTCAAAACGAAATCCTCACTCGTCAATTAAAAACGAAAGAAACTATGATATTCAATCACGTGTGTGATTTATATATAAACAGTTAACTTCAATCAGAGTAATACGGATGATACGAGTAAGACGTAAGTTATTTCCCTTGTATTTTTATTTACTTTTTTTTTACCTCCCTATATGGAAGATTATCGCTAATTGCTTTTATGTTCGCTACAGGCGAACAGCTTCCATGATGATGATGATGATGAGGTCGACTTTGCTTTTCAACATTTCGGGATCGAGAAAATGAATATCAGTCAAGTACTGGAACCGATGTAATCGACCTGCCCCTTCCCTCAAAATTATGTCAAAATTAGAAAGATTATACAGATAACCGATCCGTTTCTTTACATGGCAGCGTGATATTACTACGTTAAACACGGACAAAATTTCATAATTTCTAAGATCAAGATTACTCTTACATGAGTAAAGAAAAATAAATCAGATTTAAACCTATTTCCGTAGAACCTACTCATGTCCTGTAATTACCAATAGCTACATCGAAGGGTATAACGTTAGTATATGTCCCCCAAAGTCATATTAATGAGTCATAGTAACTTTGGAAAACATTCTGATTTACGTTTTGCAAGTCTTCGTGTCATATTTTACAGATTCGAAAGAAAGCATTCTAGGCATCGGTAACAGCGGCAGAAATTATCCATTCGTTCTAGAATGAAACACTTCATTCTTTTTAAAATCATGGTTTTGATGAGCAAATGAACAAAGAATACAAAGATTAAGGTTATTTTTAAACAGATGGACAATACCTTTTAATTTAACGACATAGCTTTCATACACAACAAATTTAAACTGAGAAAATCTTAAGATACGTTAAATAAGTTTAAGATAGGTTAAATGCACAAATTATTGAGAGAAAAAAAAATAATATTTCTGTTTAATTAATCCCCAACATTAGTTGATTTAATCACAAAATCTTAATTTTTTAAATAACATATTTTCTGTGGTTTTTGTTTTCAAAGCGATAGAAAAGAAATAAGCTTTTGAGAAGTTCGGTCCAAATATTTCTTAAGAGTTTACAACGGATTAAAATTATTAAACAATGGGTAAAATCTTTAAAAAAAAAAAGAAACTTACTTCAACAGAGTCAATCCCTTAACCATTCTTTTTTCGTGTAATTGCCGTGCTTTGCGTATTTCAGAATTAGACAATGTTATCATTTCAAAAATTGGAGCACTTCATGAGACAGGGTCAACGGATCAAATAGTTTTTACCGCCAAATACGACTAGAAAGAAATGAAATATACAACACATTTTTAAAAAACTCTTAATACACTAAAATGAAGAGACAACAGATCGATTTTAAGACATTATATATAATCAAAATAAAGATTATGAATGTTTAGAATAAAATTTGACTGATTTTAAATAGAATGAAACTTCAAAGATGAATTCCTTTTGACATACTAAATGATGTTTTTTTTAAACTTTTAAACTCAAAACTATTGCATACAATATTTGTTATACACAACAATAATAATAATAATAATTCGAGGTTTAACTAAGACTTGAAAATCCTTTGACTTGGCTTAGCATTTTTTTATTCTTTTACTTGTTTCAGTCATTTTGACTATAGCCATGCTGGAGCACCGCCTTTTAGTCGAAGATATCGAACCCTGAACTTATTCTTTGTAAGCCTGGTACATATTTTATGGGTCCCTTTTACCGAACCGCTAAGTTACGGGGACGAAAATACACCAACATCAGTTGTCAAGCGACGGTGGGGTGACAAACACACACACACATATATATGTATACATACATATATAGATAGATATACGACGGGCTTCCTTCAGTTTCCGTCTACCAAATCCACTCACAAGGCTTTGGTCGGCCCGTGACTATAGTATAAAACACTTGCCCAAGGTGCCACGCAGTGGAATTGAACCCGGAACCATGTAGTTGGGAAGGAAGCTTCTTACCACACAGTCACGGGATTTTAAATTTAAAAAAAGTAAAAGAAACCAATGAGGAGATATCTGAATTTTGGCAAATATCTATTATCGATCTTTCAGATATTTCAAATTTAGAGAGAGAATAAGCAAATAAAACCAAAATGCTTTTTAAAAATAACATTGCACAATATTTATTGGATGATGGATTTAATCGATAGTTCTTTGATAGATATGAAAATTTCGTTTTCCAATACTAAAAATAAATATTATACGTTATGTAGACTTTAAATTTGTACTTTTAGCAATTTTCTTTCAATGGCTCTCAAATTTTCAGTAAAAGCAGCCACATTGAACTGAGATCAATGCTAGGCATATTAGCGATGTTCTCGACGATATATCTTCTCAAAAGTAGACGTATTTGATTTTATCAGATAAGAATTTTCTACGGTATTTTACTCTCTGTAAGCAATATCATTATGACCAACTATATTTTGTATCCTTTCTACAATTCTCTACTCTGTATTTCTGCTCTGATCAGTCTTTCAATTTTCTTTTTACGCTTTGATCCTGAGGAGCGATCGATTCCCTTTCACCCTAAGATTTCCCATAAAAACACGGCAGCTCTGTTTGTACTTCTTAATGCTTACTATCCATCCCTGGAACTAATTTGATCCGGCAGGGTCTCCGTAGATTGTGTGCGTGTGTGTGTGTGTATTTGCCTTTATACTTCTTATATCTCTCCCTTTCCAAAATAACTTCTTTTATTGAACTCAACTATTTCCTTTTAGTTAACTCTCTCATATCGTCTCTGATGGTTGGATATCTTTTATATCCCTGAAACAGCTGTCAGACTACTCTTCTCTTTATAAAATGTCCTAGAAATTTCACACTGGCTTTGTTGTCTTATCTTATTTAACATATACACGCTCGCACACGACCTGCCACAAACTCCTCACTCATGCAATTATTGAACCGGAAGTTTAACTACGGTCCTTACGTAGCACTTACATAGCCATACCTGCCTTTTGGGTCTTCTGGATACCAAAACCTCTCATCTATCATGTGGTTGTTCAATAAGCTATTTAACGTCTAAATCGAGGAATGAAATTGCCAGCGGGTAGTTTAGTTTAATGGTAAAGTACTCAGCCGGAGTCTTGAGGAATGTGGGTTCGAGTCCCATGGCTGGTTGTTGACAACTTTTTCCGCCTTGTAAGAGTAATTTACTCATTATTTCTGCTGCCCTAACGGCAACGTTGCCTTCGAAAATATCACATTGTTCGTATCGTTCAATGCATATATATATATAAAGGAAGAAGAAAATGGAAATTGTGAAGTTTATTATCAACAACAAATCGATCATTATCCCTTACAGCTGTTTCTATTATACTTAGTGAATTAATAAGTTCATATTTCTGTGCACAATATCTTCTAATGAATCCATAAACACACATAAAACATCTAAAAGTATATATTTTCCCCCTCTGAATATATGCTCAGAAATATGGACTTAATATTTAACGAATATAAACTACAGGTTTTTATACACACCTATTATTTTAAGGAAATCAATTTCCCACCCCACCCCACCAAATATTAGGTATTGGATCAGTATTTCCTTGGATGACACCATTCTTCATGAGGCTAACATAACCTCTAATCGAATTATATATATATGCATATATATATGATGGACTCTCCCGTTGGTTTTAATGTATGAATGAGGATCTGACAATGTACACTTTCTTTGGCGTCCTAATACTTATGTCGAATGTGACATTTGAGTCCCACCAACGATTTACAAAGAAGCCCGCAAATGTTGCAAGCTTGAGGATTACGGGTCAATGCAGCGGGGTATGCTTGCAGCCGCTTTTCTGCTTTGCCTTGCACCCCTTTGCTTGTTAATGCTGGTTGAAACAAAGCCTTTTTATACCATTTTGACACGATGATCTCCATTTTGTTGGCTCCAAGGCTGTTTGTTCAAAGGTGTTTTACACACACACACACACATGCACAACGTTCGAAACATAAAGACTCTTTTCCTTTTCAAATGTTAAGCTAATGCAATATTTATTAACCCTTGTCACTCGTGTGTAGTCTTTTGTAGGTTATATTTCTGAGCATACCGTATATCCTCGAGTATAATCAGCATTTTTCCCCAAAAATTTAAAGGTCAAAATCCCTAGTGCGTACTATATACGAGGTTAAAAATGAAAAATATTTTCGAAGCAAAATTTTCTAAGTGATAAATATGTAAAGGCAATTTACTTAATATTTATTTTTCACTGACGTTATTACTGTTATTTCTTTATTTTCTGCAAAGTGCACAAAAATGCTACACATTTGCATTATGTTATATTTACAATAATAATAAAGGACGTTACCGTATATACGTTTACAAACCAAGGACATTATATAGACCTCCTTGACTCGAGTTAGAGAAGGGGTGCGTATTATACACAAGGTTTAGGTTTTTCAGAGATACAGCCCTCTAAAAATCCCCTGCGTATTATACTCAAGGGCGGACTATACTCGAGGAATCACTTCAGAGGTGAAACAAAATACACCCTTAGATATTTTATGCGTTAGTTTTTAGAATCATCACAGCAGACTGAATGATATTGTTTATGGTTAGTAATGGTATATATGTCTAGGCGGAGGGGGTTACAAGGTTTGTTGCGGGTAAGATATAATGTGCAAATATAATTAGGGCAATAAAGAGTAAATTACAATGTAAATAAGGTACAATATGAATGAGGTGAGGAATTAAATTACATTTGTAGGTTATATACAAAACTGATAAAATCTATATATAAAAATACACGCATACTTGCTATCGCACGATCATACGTTCATTTGTTGATTCAGTACATATATATCATCATCATCATCGTCGTCGTCGTTTAACGTTCGCTTTCCATGCTGGCATGGGTTGGACGGTTGGATTGAGGACTGGGGAGCCACAAGGCTGCACCAGGCTCAAACTGATCTACAGCTGGATGCCCTTCCTAACGTCAACCACTCCGAGAGTGTAGTGGGTGCTTTTACGTGCAACTGACACGAAGGCCAGACAGGCGGTTCTGGCAACGACCATGCTCAAAAGGTGTTTTTTTTACGTGTTACTTGCACGGGAGCCAGTCAGGCGGCACTGGCAACGACCACGCTCGAATGTTGTTTTTCACGTACCACCGGCACATGTGCCGGTAAGGCGACGCTGGCAACGATCACGCTCGAATGATGCTTTTTACGTGCCACCGGCACGGGAGCCAATCCGTGGCCCTGGCAACGATCACGCTCGGAGGTGCTTTTAACGTTCCACTGGCACGAATACCAATCAGGCGGTACTGTCATCAGCCACGTCAGCGATTTTGATTCAGAAGGTGAGATCTGGAGATGCTTAATATAGAAAACATGTAGTAGTGCTCAAATAATTTGAATTTAAACTCCGAAATCTTTATCGAAGATTAGGTCCAACGAGTAAAATAATGGCTACAGAAGAAATCCAGGTGAGCTGATAT
>NC_068983.1:162403280-162408811 GCF_001194135.2 Octopus bimaculoides
ATATATATATATATATATATATATATATATATATATATATATATATACACACACACACACACACATAGATAGATAGATAGATAGATATATAGATAGATAGATAGATAGATAAATTTACATAGTGCATATATAATACAGAATACTAATGAGAGAATGCATAGTTTAACTCGACAGCTGTTTCTAGAAGTTCAGAATTAGGTAATAATCACAATGTTCAATATTAGTAGATGGAATGTGCAAAAAGTCATACATAAGCAACCAGTAAATGATTGCATAAAGAAATTACCATAAGATGTGCTTCCTTCATCAGGAAAAAGAATTGATAATAGCAGTTCACATAGTAGTGCAAGAGATTTAAACATAGAGAGGAAGAAGAGGAAGAAAAGAATAAAAGGCAGGGAGAGGGAGGATGTAAGTGGCTTATGGAGGGGGATTTGAGAGGAAGAGGAAGGCCAAGATGAGATACAGGCAAGGAATGGGGGAGGTCAGCAATCAGGGACAAGTGAATAGAAGCAGTAGAGGAGAGGGGGGAGAAAGATAAGGTCAGGTATGCTGTCTGTTAAGCAGACCCTAAATCAATTAGGGATGGTTGCTGGCAATAGAGAAAGACAGGATAAGATAAGGACTGAAATAAGGGAAGGGGGTTGGGATAGCAGAGTAAGAGGGATGTTGCAATATGGAGAAAGCTATAAGAGAGAGGAGTAGACTTTGAATCAATTCGGGATGGGAGCTGGTTATTGGGAAAGACAAGAGGAGGCAAGGAAAGAATTCAAGGAATAAGAGTAGGGTAGTGGCAGAGAAAGATATGCTAAATGATAAGTTAAAGCTTAATCATAATTAGAAGAGATCATAGAGACTTTACATAACAAGCAAAAGTGAATTAAAATTTGTGCTTACATGAAAAGATTATGTCAGAAAACCTACTGAGTAATGAAGAGGTATGGTTGCAAAGGATAGTGACTCCCTTGAACACAGTTTTCAAACACAGTGGTTAGTATTGTATAGGAAAGCTTCACATGTAATGGACCAGAATAAGGTATAGGGAATATTCCAGGACTTGAGGTTGTGTATGTATGTAGCTAGAGAGGTAGAGAGTTTAGAGGCTTGTTTTGAAAACAAATTCATGTTAACCCAGTAAATCAATTGTACCACCAATGTAGACCCTAGCCTGGTGGGAACATCGTCTTACTACCCAGCATTTATATACTACATTATAGCATAAACAAAAACCATCCAACAGACAAAGTTGAGAGACTCGGCAGTTGCAAGTTATCCTACCAGGGACAACTTAGGACTAATCCCCATTCTGGTCAGGTTGATATGGTCTGTTATCCTCAAAGAAGGACTGGAGATATTATTACTAGTGTTGCACTGGAAGAGGGTTATCACTGCTGTTATATGTGGTCAGGTTGATAGTAGGAAGGACAGTAGTACCAAAGATGCTATTATTGAAGAGGGTAGGGTTTCCAAGGGTTGTATTATTATAATGAGGTGTGTTAAGGTAGGGTCCAGGTGGATAGATCGTAAGGTCTACCATAGCCCAGCTTAGTTTGCAGCTATAAGAGGATGCATTTATGTTGTGGTGAGAAATTGGAGCAAGAGATTTTGAAAAATAGCTTGGGTAAAGATTGAACCTGAAGAGAGAAATGCTGACGTAAACCATAAGATCTTCTGCTTTCTGCCTATGGAAGGCTTAAAACATGGAAATGTGATGGGTAGGTCTACTTGGGAAGGTTTGAGTTATAGGTTATTTAACCTTCGAAGCAGCCAGAAAACTGGATAAGCACTGGGCATAGGAGAAGTCAGTTGCAGGTTGATGGGTAGAAGTAACGATCAGGATCTGCACCAGGAAAGAGAAATGCAAGTTGTGTTTTTAGTTCAGTAATGAGGATATAAGAGATCTTCTCATGGAAGCCGTTATTCTGGAGAGCCTGGTTATAGCATAGGGCATGATTATTCAATGATAGGTGAGAAATCCTGATAGAAACACGAATGATGATGCTATTAAGGGTAAATGCAGGATAATTGGATGGGACATTGATATAATGTAGTGGCTCATTCAGTTTATGGTAAGGGTAATTTAGGTTTAGATCTAGGTTGATAGTGACACCTTGTTTGAAAATATAAGGACACAGATCGTGTCATATAGCCAGCTGGAGACAATGTCTCCTAGGGCTAAATTACAGCAACATTTGTCCTAAACCAGGACTGCCATGTTATGTTGGAAAACAATCTTTACTCCAAAGTACTGTTGCTGAATAACTCTCGTGAGATTTACAAATAGTAATTTTCTAAGATATCTGAGACATTAACTACTTTGGTGTTATTTTCAAATGAGAGAGAGAGAGAGAGTCAAAATAAGAGGTGTAGAATGGCAGGCAATGAGTAAAAGAACCATATTGAGAGTGCAATAAAGAATCATAGAGACATAAGGAAAGAGAATAAATGACAGAGTTGTAATGGAAAGAATTACACAAGAAATTAATTTTATTTAATCTTATTTGAAGGTAATGAATATTTTTCTTTTGAAAATTAGTATTCATTTTGTATAAGTACCAGACAATTTGATTTGATAAAATTCAAACAGTGATTATTGCCATTTTCCCCAATATTACCCACGATGACAAAAATATGCTCCCTAAGTTAGCCATCATATGAGGAATAACTCTCTGGAGAATAACTTATTTCATAATTTGCCTAAATGACAGATATCAAGTTCAAACGTATTAAATATGAATACAAAGTGAAAGTGAAAAACAATTTTATTTTATTTGAAACTGTTACGAGGCTGGGATGAACAGTTCATAGGCTGCCTATGAAGGAGTGATGTTATCATCATCATCATCGTCATTGTTCAACGTCCATTTTTCATGCTGGCATGGGTTGGGCAGTTTGACTAAGGACTAGCAAGCCAGGAGACTGCACCAGGCTCCAATCTGATCTGGGAGGGTTTCTAAAGCTGGATGCCCTTCCTAACGCCAACCACTCCAAGAGTGTAGAAGGTGCTTTTTACATGACACCAGCATAGGGACCAGTCAGGCGGCACTGGCATCGACCATGCTTGAATGGTGCTTTTTACATGCCACTGGCACAGATAAATGAGACATAAAAAATTGTCAAATTTATCCTGAATACCCTGTAAGTGTCCTGTTTATAGTCTTGGTAGCTGTGTCTCTGTACTTCAGAATGACATCTCATTTTCAGTGTGGATTTCTATTCATGATCACAGTAACTTCACTGCATTGAAACAGCATCTACGGTCACCAGAAGGCCTCTTGTGTTTATCAATTATTATCTGAAACTCCAAAGTGGGTTAAACTCAAAAACACATGTGAAACCCATGACAGCTGTTCTCTTCAGGGACAATATCTTGAAGTGGAAGAATCAAATCAAACTTTTGTCTGGGTAATGGTGTTTCTATTAAGGGCCTAACTCTTCCAGTCTTCAACAAAGTACAGCTACAGAAACTAGAGCTCTTCATTGGGGGAAGGCAGAAGCGAACCAATCTTGAAGTTGATTTGCCTTTGTATTAGGTTGCAAAGAAAGTCCTGTCACATTCTTGACATGATCACTTTCAAGGTACATTTTCGATATTTACAGTAAAATAAACATTCATTTTCACATGCCAAATCAGATCAGAACCTGGTGCTGCTCCTTGGCTCACCAATTTTCGGTCAAACCGTCCAACCCATATCAGCATGGAAAACAGACTTTAAATGATGATGATTCTAATGTTTTACTTTCTTCCATAATGGTTAAAAGTGAATTGATTTTACCCTTTTAAAAATGAGTTTTTATGAGACCTATATCAGACATTATATGCTGTAGGAATTCAAAAGGGGCTCTTCAGCAATGAAAGTAACAAGAAATGATTTATTCTGTCTATTGAGATGAAGTTTTAAGTGTCCAGACGTACGGTTTGGCTAGTTTCACTCATGAAACATTTCTCTTCCAGATTCTTCTCAATCTGGACGATCAAGTTTTGCTAATACTGAGCTTTGTAAAATCTTAATCAAAGAAAATCCATAGCAAACAGTACAAGAATCAGCAAAACAGCTCAAGTCACACTTTGATCGTAAAATAATGAACAATGAAGTGGCTTAACTTGGTCAGTGGGTCCCTCATCATCTCTACTACTAAGCTTTTCCTGGGTAGAATTTTCAGTGGTGATGGCAGTGGTTGGTGGCAGCGATGTTGTGAGGACACAAAGAGAATGAATGGGAAAAAGAGAGTCTGCCAAATGTCAACCCAACAGAGGGACCAGCTATTCAAATTGACAGTACCTTGGTAGATAAAGCAATTAAGGGATATGAAGACAGGGAAAGCTTAAAATATCTGGCAGTGTAGGCTATAGTCTAGTTAGCCATATAGTCAACCAGGTATTACATGAAGGAGTCATACCAAATGACTGGTGTAGCAGCACCATAGTCAACTGCTACAAAGGTAAAGGTGATGCATTAGATAGGAATAATTACAGCGGTATCAAATTGTTGGATCAGATGATGAAAGTCATGGAGAGGGTTATAGCCCAACAAATTAGGGAAAGAGTTAGTTTAGACGAAATGCAGTTTGGGTTTGTGCCAGGGAGAAACACCACTGATGCTATATTTCTGGTAAGACAGCTGCACGATAAATACCTTGGCTTTTGTTGACAAGGAGAAAGCCTTTAACAGGGTCTCCTGATCCTTTGTCTGGTGATCAATGCAGAAACTAGGGATAGATGAGTGGTTGGTGAGAGCTGTACAAGCCATGTACAGGGATGCTGTCAGTAAGGTGAGGGTTGGCAACGAGTATAGTGAGGAATTCTGGGTAGAAGTAGGGGTTCACCAAGGATCAGTCCTCAGCCCCTTGTTATTTATCATAGTCCTCCAGGTAATAACAAAGTTCCTCTGTGCTGATGACCTTGCTCGCTGAGTCACTACCAGAACTAGAGAAGAAGTTTCAGGTCATCATCATCATCATCGTTTAACGTCCGCTTTCCATGCTAGCATGGGTTGGACAATTTGACTGAGGACTGGTGAAACCGGATGGCAACACCAGGCTCCAATCTAATTTGGCAGAGTTTCTACAGCTGGATGCCCTTCCTAACGCCAACCACTCAGAGAGTGTAGTGGGTGCTTTTACGTGTCACCCGCACGAAGGCCAGTCAGGCGATACTGGCAACGGCCAGGCTCGAAATGGTGTCTTTTATGTGCCACCCGCACAAGAGCCAGTCCAGGGGCACTGGCAACAATCTTACTTGGCTTGCCGGGTCTTCTCACGCAAAGCACATTTCCAAAGGTCTCGGTCAGTAGTCATCGCCTCGGTGAGGCCCAATGTTCGATGGTCTTGCCTCACCACCTCAGCCCAGGTCTTCCTGGGCCTACCTCTTCCACGGGTTCCCTCAACTGTTAAGGGTGTGGAAGCAAAGTCTAGAATCGAAGGGCCTTAGAGTGAATCTAGCCAAACCAAAGTCTTAGTAAGTAGGAAAGCAGACAAATCACAAATCCCTTCAGGTAGATGGCCCTTCTTGATCTGTAGAAAAGGCATAG
>NC_068983.1:162408821-162412960 GCF_001194135.2 Octopus bimaculoides
TCAGGTAGATGGCCCTTCTTGATCTGTAGAAAAGGCATAGGTAGAAACTCCATAAGATGTACCTGGTGGAAGCTATGGACACATAAGAAGTGCAGAAATATCAAAAGAAGGTTAACTGGGAAGATAGTTTTTGTATGTGGCATATGCACAGGAGCAATAAACACTGAAGATGTACAGAAAACAGATTCCATCACATGCCAGGGGGAAAAATTAGAAGTAGTTGATAGCTTCCGCTACCTAGGTGACCAAGTCAGTAGTGGGGTGGATACTCTGAAAGTGTAACTGCTAGAATAAGAATAGCCTGGGCAAAGTTCAGAGAGCTCCTACCTCTGCTGGTGACAAAGGGTGTCTCACTCAGAGTGAAAAGTAGACTGTATGATAAATGTCTGCAAACAGCCATGCTACATGGCAGTGAAACTCGAGTTGTGACTGCTGAGGACATGTGTAGGCTTGAAAGAAATGAAGCTAGTATGTTCCACAGGATGTGTAATGTCAGTGTGCATACATGACAGAGTGTAAGTGCTCTGAGAGAAAAGTTGGACATAAGAAGCATCAGATGTGGTGTGCAAGAGAGATGACTGCACTGGTTTGGTCATGTGTTGCGTATGGATGAGGACAGCTGTGTGTGGTGTCACACCCTAACAGTGGAGGGAACCTGTGGAAGAGGTAGACCCAAGAAGACATGGGATGAGGTGGTGAAGCATGACCTTTGAACACTGGGCCTCACAGAGACAATGACAAGCAACTGAGACCTTTGGAGATATACTGTGCTTGAGAAGACTCTGCAAGCCAAGTGAGATCATAGCCATGGCCGATGCCAGTGTTGCATAACTGGGCCCGTTTAAAAGTACCCTTCAATTGTCGGGCAATATGCTGTGCTTGAGAAGACCTGTTGAGTCAAGTGAAATCGTAGTTGTGGCCAAGGCCAGTGTCACCAGACTGGCACGTAAAAAGCACCATTCAAGCTTGGTTGATGCCAGTGCCGCCTGATTAGCCCCCATGCCAGTGGGACGTGATAAGCATCCACTACATTCTTGGAGTGGCTGGCATTAGGAAGGGTGTCCAGCTGTAGAAACCTTGCCAGATTTAGACTGGAGCCTGGTACAGCCTCCTGGCTTGCCAGTCCTCAGTCAAACTGTCCAACCCATGCCAGCGAGGAGAGCCGACGTTAACGATAATGATGATGATGAAAAAAAAGAAGTTCTCCATAATCATATACAATGAAAACAATAGTTAGCCCCCAATTAAAAAGAAGCATCTATTCCCAAACCAGGACTACATTGGAAAAATGTAATGTTCTATGTTGGATAAGATATGAAGTGAGTCGTCTGTCATGAAGTGTTAAACCAAAACAAAACAGTTAATGTGGATGAATATTGTTGCCAACTGGAATCATTGCACAAAAATTTGCAGAAAAAGCATCCATCATCGGTCAATCGTAAAGCGGTTTTACTCTTACACGATAATGTAAGATCACATATTGCCCAAGTTAATGTGTTTTTGTTATGCCGAAAACGGGTTGTGTACGTATTCTTTATCTCCGCCTTAATTTCTATATACGTTTCACCATTATGGTTGCTAGGAACCCGGCATTGGATGTATTTGGGGTCGATAAAATAAGTACCAACAGTACTGATGTCGATGTAATCGACTTACCGCCTCCTCTGAAATTGCTGGCCTTGTGCCAATATTTGAAACCATTATTATTATTATTATTGTGTTATACAGTATTACATTATCACAATGTGTCCTTTGTTAATATAAGACTGTAGTGTGATTTAGAGGGAAATTTGACTCTTATTTCCAGCATGCTAATGACCATGCAGAGGTCATCCTGTGGCGCGAAATAAACGTGGTTATTATTGTTTGCCCCAGAAAGAAACTGATTTTAGATAAAATTTTCTAATAATTAATATATTTTTACGGTTTTGCTTTTGAATAACCGTCCTCAGAAGTCCCATATCTTGCATTAAAGGAAAAGGGTATTTTTTTTTCTTTACATATTTTGTTTCATACAACGAAAATTGTAATAACCATTCTGAAAGACTAAAAAAAAAGTTTGTTATTTTTTTGGCACTCCACATGGTTACTCTTTTCCTTTCCTATCATGTATGAAAATTCGCGAAAGAATTAGTTCAAAACTCTATCGAGTAAACTACATACCTTTTAAATTATAAATAGTTTAGTAAACACAATGTCCTGGGTCGATATTAGAATTAAGCTGGCTTTTCTTCTTTTTACCACGCATCGAAATTTGAATTAGACCAACTTCACATCATTTATCCGCCCTTTAAACTCGGGTTATCTGCGTCAACCAGTGTAGGACTGGTAACATTTAATTCATTGTACGTAATTATTTTTTGGCTGGAGTAACATCAGGGTTGGGGTAATATTAGATTTTACATATTTGATAATTAAAAATTTTTTTTTGTATTATAAATTATGTAGAGAAATAAAACTAGCGTCAAACAGAATTATACAAGGTGAAATGGTATATTACATCTATGCATAGTATTCTTGTTAAATTAAAAAAAAAAACTTTAATGTATCTGTTTGTAAAGAGAATAAAATTTTATTCATAAACATATGAATTATAAAAAAAATATGACATAAATTGCGAAAAAAAAGACAAAATTAGATTAGAAAAATGGGGGAATCAGAGAACGCAATTGAAGAAATTTCAAAACCATAAACACAAAAAAAAAAATCACCACCTTAGGTTGATAAATATTTCTATAATTATATAGTTTATACTTAAACATTATTATAAAGACATTATTTTGTTTTGTTTCCCGAGAAAATTGAATAACGATTTTTCTGTTTTGTTTTACAATTTATTGCTGTAAGATGAAAAATAGACTCGTCACTGATGGCATTTCTTCCTTTATTTTAGATTGCAGTTTATTTCTTTATTCTTTTTATTAAATAACAGTTGTTATTTAGATGCAATGGCCCTGATTGGGCAACTTTATGATCTTAGACGATACAGATATAACGATCCCACCTTCCCCCAGGTATAACTACAGTTTAGTGCTCCACTAACTTCGTTTCCTGGCTTGTATTACCGTATGTATCCTTCTTTTTATAACACTGTAGGCTGCGATTTATTGGATACCTGGTTACTATTTCTAGTGGAGCGTCTTTATAACCTTTATTTCCTATTTTCCTCCTTATTGGCTTTATTTCTTTAAGTTCACCATCCTTTGACCCCTATTTCCTTATAATGGGATCATCTTAGCGCCATAAAGATTATTTAGAGGGAGATAACTTCAATTGCATCTTGGCGATGTTTGTCTGGAATTGGCGAATCTTTTATAATTACTTTTGAAAAGTAAAAAGGTAAGTTAGTTATTAATAAAAGATCATAATATATATATATATATACATATATATGTGCTAATAAATTGTTTTGAAGGTGGAGGGAAAATACAAACAGCTTTTTCGTTTGAAAACCAGAATAGTGTTGTAGTGGACCAGGAAGCATTGTTTTTGAATAAACGGCGCCACTCTTGAAGTTAGGCTTCCAGTCTTCTTACGTTATTTTATAGAAACCAACAAGGGGGCTTCAGAAATCCTTTACATTATGGTTAGAAACACAGAAGGATAAAAGAACACACAATAGAAACTCTAACCTTATTAAATTTTCTGAAGAAACGAACATTAATGTTTCGAGAATTTAGTTATTCCTTAGAAGTAGAATTTGGTATCACCTATTGAGACTGAAAAAAAGTGAAGTGTTTAACACTGGGAGCGCTTGTATGTTTGTTTTTTTTAAATATTGTATAAATAATAATTCACAAATATAGTGGTGTTTGTATCATATATAGGAGTGACTCTGCTAGGTTTTTATTGTATTGTCGACGAAAGAAATTCAGCAATCGTATATTTTATTTCTTGGAATTTAAGGTCGTTGTGTACATGATTGCCAGAGTTTCCAAGTGTTCCTTCGTCGCTCGACGAAGAACACCTAATTCTACTTCGAATAATATCTATCATTTCGAAAGAAAAAACATCAGGATGAGGACAAATATCGGTTATTATATAGATCCACACCCGGTGGAAAAATTGAAAAAAAAATAGTGTAGTAGTTGAAGTGCACCGTATATTGAACAAATATGAAGGAAAAAATGCGCGCTGGC
>NC_068983.1:162414746-162424511 GCF_001194135.2 Octopus bimaculoides
ACATATACATACATATATATGTATACTTACATATATATATGTATGTATATGTATATAGATATACGTAAGTATATATATGTGTATAAATATATGTATATATATATATATATATGTGTGTGTGTATATGTATGTTTATATATATATATGTATGTATGTATGTATATATATATGTGTGTATAGTATGTATGTGTATATATATACATATATATAAATACACACATACGTATGTTTGTGTGTCTGTGTTTGTCCCCCCACCACCACTTGACAACCGGTGCTGGTGTGTTTACATCCCTGTAACTTAGCAGTTTGGCGAAAGAGACCGATAGAATAAGTACTAGGCTTACAAAGAATAAGTCCTGGAGTCGATTTGCTCGACTAAAAAGGTAATGCTCCAGCATGGCTGCAGTCAAATGGCTGAAACACATATAAGAGAATAGAAGAAAATATTGGCCTTGTGGACAATCAAAGAGAAATAATATTTTGCTGAGGTTGATGGAATAACATCCTTGTAATATTGCAATCAATGTAAGGCAGAGTGAGCTGGCAGAACCATTAACATGTCAGATAAAATTACTTAGCGGTATTTGTTTGGCTTTACATTCTGAGTTCAAATTCCACCAAGGTCAACTTTTGCTTTTCTTCCTTCTAGGATCAATAAAATATGAACCAATCAAGTACTGGAGGTTGATTTAATCAACTAGTTTCCTCTCCCAGAATTTCAGGCCTTGTGCTTATAAGAATTAGCATTGATTAATATTAGAAGACAGCAAGGCAGTGAGCTGGCAGAATCATGAGCACACCAGGCAGAATGCTTAGCAACATTCCATCTGTCTTTATGTTCTGAGTTCAAATTCTTATTTCTTTACTGTCTACAAGGGGTTAAACATAGAGGGGACAAACAAGGACAGACAAAGGGATTAAGTCGATTACATCGACCCCAGTGCATAACTGGTACTTAATTTATCGACCCCAATAGGATGAAAGGCAAAGTCGACCTCGGCGGAATTTGAACTCAGAACGTAACGGCAGACGAAACACCGCTAAGCATTTCGCCCGGCGTGCTAACATTTCTGCCAGCTCATCAGCTCTGAGTTCAAATTCTGCTGAGATTTTTTTGCTTTTTCAGCCTTTCAGGGGTTGATAAAATAAGTACCATTGGGGCCAATGTAATCAACTTTTCCCCTACCTTGAAATTGCTGGCCTTGTGCTAAAATTTGAAATCGTAACTGTGGCCAGTTCCCCTGACTGGCTCCCATGCCGGTGGCACATAAAAAGCACCATCCGAACGTTATCAATGCCAGGACTGCCTGACTGGCTCCTATGCCGGTAGCACGTAAAAGGCACCAACCAAACATGGCTGATGTCAGTACTCCCTGACTGGCTCCTGTGCCGGTGGCACATAAAAAGCACCCACTACACTCTTGGAGTGGTTGGCATTAGGAAGGGCATCCAGCAGTAGAAACCTTGCAAGATCAGATTGGAGCCTGGTGCAGTCTCCCGGCTTGCCAGCCCTTAGTCAAACCATCCAACCCATGCCAGCATGGAAAACGGACATTAAACAATGATGATGATGTGTCTGGAACCCTCCCCTACACAATTGATATTCTACTTTGTCTACTCATTGTGATGTCATTTTTAATTTAAATTTAAAACTCAAACTTGTTTATTTTTTTCTCTCGCAGTTTCTGTTTGGCTGTGATTTTTCAGAAATGTCGAAACCTCAGTTTACGATGTTGGACCAGTCTATGTCCACCTTACATGCTGTCAACAACAACATGTCTGCTGAAATAGAATCTGTATTCGACTGTGCACAAGATTTAATTGAGCAAAGTACAGGTAATCAAAGCAGATTTATTTTATTTTATTTATTTCCCTACAAACAGGAATGAGGGCCTGAATGGTTGTATAGCTTATATGCTGGAGGCTAAGTGGCTGAAATGGCACTGGTTTCTAGCCTCTTACTAACATTGTGTTGTATCAGTAGTCAACAGCTTGTCTCTAAAGAGTGCTTGATTTCTTCGCTGTATACAGCTCAAATCTTGACATAAAGATTTGAGAAGGGTAAAGGTTTTAGTAGTATTTCTCTGACTCACCAGTTAATGATTCACTAAATTTGCCCTCCCACCACAAAAGTAAATTATTGCTTTAGTTCAGATTAGATGACTCTGCTTGATCTGTAGAAAAGGCATAGATAGAAACTCCATAAGATGTACCCAGTGTAATCTTTGGACACAAGAGGTGCAGCAATATCAGAGGAAGGTTAACAGGGAAAACAACTTTTGTGTGTGGAAGATGCACAGGTACAATAAACACCAAAAATGTACAGAAAATAGACTCCATCAACTGCCAGTGGGCTAAGCTAGAGGTAGTAGATAGTTTCTGTTATCTAGGTGACTGAATTAGTAGTAGAGGTGAATGCTCTGAGAGAATAAGATTAGGCTGGGCAATGTTCAGAGAGCTCCTACCTCTGCTTGAAACAAAGAGCCTCTCTCTCAGAGTGAAAGGCAGATTGTATGATGCCTGCATGTGAACAGCTATGCTGCATGGCAATGAAACATGGGCTATGACAGCTGAGGATGCGTAGGCTTGAAAGAAATGAAGCCAGTATGCTTTGCTAGATGTGCAATGTCAGTGTGCATGTACGACAGAGTGTAAGCTTCTTGAGAGAAAAGTGGGGAATAAGAGGCATCAGATGTGGTGTGCAAGAGCGATGACTGTGCTGGTATGGTTATGTGATGCATAACTGGAGGGAACCTGTGGTAGAGATAGACCCAGGAAGACATGGGATGAGGTGGTGAAGCATGATCTTCAAACTTTTGGCCTCACAGTATGCTGTGCTTGAGAAGACCCATCAAGTCAAGTGAAATCGTAGTCATGGCTGATGCTGGTATCATGTAACTGGCACCTGTGCTGGTGGCACATAAAATCCACCTTTTGAGCATTGGGCCTCACGGAGGCAAAGTGGCTGATACCAGTGGCACGTGAAAAGCTCCTTTCAAGTGTTGGGCCTCATGGAGGCAATGACCGAGATCTTTGGCATTATGTTGTACTTGAGAAGAAAACCCATCAAACTAAGTAAAATCATAATCATGGCAGATACTGGTATCACACAAATGGCACCCTTGCCGGTGGCATGTAAAAGCACCCATTACAGTCTTGAAGTGGTTGGAATTAGGAAGGGCATAGAAACCATACCAAATCAGACTGGAGTCTGGTGCAGCATTTCAGTTTGCCAGCCCTGGTCAAACCGTCCAATCCATGCCAGCAGGGACAACGATCATTAAATGCTGATGATGATATAGCTGAACAAGCCATCAATCAAACTTCTCTGCTACCATTCAACCCGTTCAATGGAGCAATATAAAGATGTAAAACTATTTTTTAATTTCAATTTTTTTTATTTATACCAAAATACAGGTAAACAACACATATTGAGTAAATGTTTAAAGAATTCAGTATTCAAGAGGCATTGTAGAGTTATTTGCATGCAGCAGGATTATCTGGTCCCTGGCAGGGCTGTTCCCTCCATTGTTACTGTTCTTTCAGAAATACTCTTTTCAAAGGATCTGTAAATGAAGTGGTCATTGAATTTGGACAATCATAAGCATATACATACTTATATATATCATCATCATCATTCTTTTAACATCCAAACTCTCATGCTTGCATAGATCAGGTGGAGTTCATTGTGTCAGATTTTCTACAGCTGGATGCCCATCCAGGCATGGTAATATTTCCCCATGGCAGGGCATATTTTACTTGTATAATAGTGATGCTTGCTTACTGTCATCTTGTTATCAAGATAAGAGTGCACACATACACACATACACACACACACACACACACACAAAACCCCTCAACAAATCCTGTCTGACCCATGCAAGCTTAGCAAAATCTATGTTGAATAATGATGATGATGATACGTATAGCAAGCTTCTTTCAATTTCCATCTACCGATGATGATGATATTCACAGATCAGGCTTTCGTTGGTCCAAGACTATAATAGAATTTACTTACCCAAGGTTCTCCACCGTGGGATTGAACTTGAAATCATGTGTTTGGGAAACCAGTTTCTTAATAACAAACCCTGTACGCGCGTGTGTGTGTATGTATGCATGCCTTGTATTTGTGTGTGTGTGTGTGTTTATATGATGGCATGCTTGGATTCCTGGTTAAATATAGGCTCTCTCTGTTCTGTGATTTTTTTTGTTTCTTTCTACATGGTTCCATGCCATTTCTGCTATAATTCTTCTTGCTCCTACCCAACCATTCTTCTTGCATTTGATATCTTCCTGAAAGGTTCAGCACCGAATGTGTTGCGGTCTTTCTTTTCTTTTGCATTTGTAAGAGAACTTTGGAAGATTTTATTGTTTCTAATAGCATGTGTAGTTTGTCTGGGAAATCTTTTTTTTTTTTTTCTATTTCTAAATAAAATTCCTTTAACCCTTAAACATTCAGCTTACTCTGTCAAACGTAATGCTTATTTATTCACACTGTTTTAAATGAATTCTTCATTATTTCATAGCCTTGAGATTTCAACAATAAGATTATTATTTTTAAGAACGGTATTGTAGGATAGGTGTGAGAGGCCAGATATGGCTAGTTTAAACATAGACCATGTAAAATATTTGGGCAGGTTTAAATGCTAAAGGGTTAAATTAAAGAAGTCATTTTTAAATGTATTTAGCTGTTTATTTTGTATTGGTTATTTTTGGAGATTTGCACCGGGGACCATTTTCCATTTGTGTCGTTTCATAATCTTTCTTCTTAACCATGTGGCCATACCTCTATGAATACAGGTGCACATATTTTAACCATCTCATGCTGGAAACTTATATTGCCCCTACCTCTTTCCGTTACTCCCCACTTTGTGTCTCAACACATACTTGCCCAGTTCTGTTGCTTCTAAAAAGGGTAATTCCAGAACCCTTTTCTTCTTCATACATTCCCAATCTAATTACCAACCAGCAATGATTTTAATTAGTCAAGACCTATTGAGTCAAGTGAAATCATAGTTGTGGCCAATGCCTGTGCTGGTGGCATATAAAACGCACCATTCGAGCGTGGTCAATGCCAGTGCCTCCAGACTGGCTCCTGTGCCAGTGGCACGTAAAAAGCAACATTCGAGCATGCTCGATGCCAGCGGCATGTAAAAAGCATCGTTATAGCATGGACGATGTCAATGCTGCCTATCTGGTCCCCATGCCGGTGGCACATAAAATGCACCCACTACACTCTCTGAGTGGTTGGCATGAGGAAGAGCATCCAGCTGTAGAAACCTTGCCAGATCAGACTGGAGCCTGGTGCGAACTCCTGGCTTGCCAGTCCTCAGTCAAACCGTCCAACCCATGCTAGCATGGAAAGTGGACGTTAAACAATGATGATAATGATCAACTGTAACTTACACTACCCAATTACGAGGTACGCCTCCAATTACCAATACCCTCTTTTCTCCCAACCCTAAATGAAGTTAAATCTCTTTTACTGTTAACTCAATCTTGTGGTATTTTTCTGATTTAATTTCATTTTTATTTTCAGCTAATAACACTAAAGAAATTGATGAAATGAAAAAGATAATGCACAAATATATTGAAATGGAACGAGAGTTGAAACATTATCAAACTGCTATTAAAAATGTCAAGGAAGTGGTAAATTTCACTGTTTTTCTCTATTATAAAGTACAGTTTGGTTTTGTAGATTCTAGTGTTGATTTATTCTCCAAATATTCATATTGTGTTGAAGATAAACTTTTAATTAGAAAATTACTATTTTTGAATCTCACAACATGAGATATTCATCAACAGTACTTTGAAGTAAAGATTGTTTGCCATGCTGTGTTGGCAAACAATTTTTACTACAAAGTACTATTGCTGAATAAACTTTTCATTTGATTTCACTTTTGAGCTAGAAAGAGATAAGATTTTACTGCTTCTCAGAGATATTGTTTTCTTGGTTCATGGGTTGAGAGTTTTAATCTGCTGCTGGTGTTTCCTTGTTCCTGATTGATTTTCTGTCATTTTGATGTGACACCTGGAGTTTCTGTTATAGATATTTGCATCAACCAAGCATTTTCTATAAGAGGATATTTCTCTTGTATCAGATTGTTACTGGTTGGTGCTGCTCCTACAGAAAATCAGTGATGTGGGGGTTTATACTTCTGCTTTACTTTTCACAGACTAAGGCAAGTTTGAGAGGCACAAGCTTGCTTCCTAATTACATGGTTCTGGGCAATTGTCGTCTAGTATAACCTTGGGCCAACCAAATCCTTTGGAGTGGATTTGGTAGACAGAAACTGAAAGAAGACCTTCACGTGTGTGTGTGTGTGTGTGTGTGTTTACATGTGTTTGTCTCCCATCACGGCTTGATAACCATTGTTGGTGTGTATCATCCTCATAACCAAGCAGTTCAGCGAAAGAGACTGATGAAATAAGTACCAGGCTCAACAAAGCATAAGTACTGGGGTTGATTCATTTGACCAAAAATTCTTCAAGGTAGTGCCCAGGCTACAGTCCCAGGAATTTTTTGAAGGAAGGGCACAAGGTCAGAAGGAAAAACAATTCCAGGAGAAAAGAGTGTAATAACATTATTTAGAAGGGCACACTTCTTTTCTTGAGGCAGGGATCGCCCTCACACACACACACCCGCGTTTGACCCTGGTACCCCAGCATGGCCACAGCCTTAGTGATTGAAACAAGTAAAAGATAATATATATATATATACATATATACGATGGGCTTCTTTCAGTTTCCGTCTACCAAATCTACTCGTAAGGCTTTGGTCGGCCAAGACACTTTCCCAAGGTGTCATGCAGTGGAACTGAACCTGGAACCATGTGGTTGGGAAGCAGGCATCTTACGACACACCCACAACTAAATCTCATATGGGACCCCAGGGGTCATATGACCCCTGGTTGAGAATTACTGGTTTAGATGAAGATCAATGTATGGTGAAGAGGTTCTGAGGAGTGGAGCAGTAGAAGAGAAAGAGGAAGCCTGATCTCAACAATTAGAAAACTGGAGTAATGAGATATTCAATGAATTAATTCAGTTTTAATTTTCTCATTAAAATTTTTATTAGGGAAATACAACAGAAAATGACGAAGATATTGATTATTTGTCGTGTTTAAAAGAAAATTTAGAGAAATTGCAAACTAAAAACTCCGAAGATGATATCACTAAACATGAAAAATATGTGAAACTTTCTGAACTTTACCAACAGGAAGAAAGTAAGTACAAGTTTAATGTGTTTACATTATTTGTGAAATATTTAACCCCATCAGCATTCAGATTGCTCTGTCAAATATATCATCATCAGCATCATCATCATCATTGTTTAAGGTCCATTTTCCATGCTGGCATGGGTTGGACGGTTTGACTGAGGTCTGAAGAGCCAGCAGCTGCATCAGGCTCCAATCTGATCTGGCAATGCTTCTACAGCTGGATGCCCTTCCTAATGCCAACCACTCTGAGAGTGTAGTGGGTGCTTTTTACATGCCACTGCACTGGAGCCAGTCAGGCGGGCCTCGCATCAATCGCATTCAGATAATACTGACAGGTACATGCAAGGCCAGGGTCTACACCAGGTTCCACTGTCTGTTTTGGCTTGGTTTCTACAGCAGGATGCCCTTCCTAACACCAACCACATTACAGAGTGCACTGGCTGCTTTTTATGTGGTACCAGTGCCAGTGTGTTTTACATGGCACTTTAGTTTTAGGATATCAATTCTGTTGTGGTGGGCACCACATATCTCAGTCCTTTGTCATCTCCCTTTGTAAGGCTCAGTGTTTTGAGATCAGCCTCGATGAACTTTAGAATTTGTTCTAAAATGTCAGGGTAATCAGAAGAAGCATTAGTTTCATCCAATAAAAATTATGGAAAGAAGAAAAAAAACTTTATAAGCACATGTAGGTACATGTGGTATACATGGATGAAATAAGAGCAGTACCAAGACAACTTTTCTACCACAATCTGAAATAAATTACAGGCCATCTAAAACGTTACTTTCTGCATCTTATCAATCTGTATGCACCTACTTCACACTTGATGATTACTATGCAGTAATGCTAAAATTGAAAACAAGAGCAAAAAAAAACCATGTAGATACGAAAGTAGTACAATTTTTGGATAAAATTCTCTTTAAAACTCAAACTGATTAACTGCAAATACCCAGACATTACCAGTAACGTAATGCTAATATAATATCCTAAAACTTCCAACTCTCTCTAACTGAATAAACACCAGACTAGTTCCAACCTCAATTGCTTCACTAAAACCAAATTCCAGTGTTAACTATCATCATCATTTAACATCTGTTTTCCATGCTGTTATGGATGGGACAGTTTAACGGAAGCTGGTATGGTCAGGGCCCACACCAGGCTCCATTGTCTGTTCATGGTTTCTGCAGCTGGATGCTCTTCCTACCACCAACCACAATACAGAGTGTACTGGGTGATTTTTACATGTACCATCTCCAGTGATTTTTACATGGTACCATCTCCAGTGATTTTTACATGGTACCATCTCCAGTGATTTTTACATGGTACCATCTCCAGTGATTTTTACATGTACCATCACTAGTGCTTTTTATGTGGAACCAGTACCAACTTGGAATCTTGGGGTTAGTACCCAGCGATCTTAACCACTATGCCCACAGGCATATGGCATCGTGGTTAAGAGTACAGGCTACTAACCCCAAGATTCCGAGTTTGATTCCAGGCAGTGACCTGAATAATAATAATAATATTGAAAAATACCTTAGGAATGAGAACCCAGGTTTGAAATTTCCCCAAGACACCTGATGAAGGCTGGAGGGTATATCAACTGAAATGTTGTGTTAACAACAAACAAGATGAGGACAAATATACGTCAAATGTAAAGTCAGAGATTTGTTTGAAGATCTTTCCATTTGGGGTCAGTTGCTTAAAAGCTATATACTAGCGTAAAAGTCACCCGATAGGGCAGCTTTTAAGCTAGTTTATATATATATATATATATATATATATGTGTGTGTGTGTGTGTATATTTAAAACCTTTTTAAGATTATGATATAGTTTTTTATGCGCAATTAAGTAGATGCCATTAGACTCTTTGATAAAGCCACTAAATGACATTTCTTATGACACCAGCAGACAAAATGGAAAAGGTGTTGTCCCGGAGGATTGTGTATTATTTATGTTTTACACACACACACACATTCCATCCATCCATCTACCTATTTATCTATCATATTATATTATGTGAATAATAGCAGAAACCAATTATTGGTATTTTGTATACATTTAATGCCTGGGTCATTTCATGTGTCTAATGATAGAAACCAAGAGTTTCTTTGTTTATTAAAATATTAAAGGACTTATGTTTTTGACAATCTAATCTACCTTTGTATGGATAATATATTTATAGCACAATGCAGGTATAGGAGTGGATTGTTGATCTACACATTGAGTCTGAAATATCTGGTAAAGTTTAAAGAATAAAATATCTTACGATTGTTTTGCGGATATTACTACAGTCACAAAGTGATCTAAAGATCATCTTATTATTAGTAATTCCGTTCTTCAGAGATGCATTAAGAACCCTTTATATACCTATATAATATTAAAATATTAGAAATATTAAAAATTAAGAATACTAAAAATTAAAAATAATAGTATATACTGTCCTTGTCACGTTAATCCTTCTGAAGTGTGTAAAATTTGTTCGTTTCTTCCTGTGTTGAAGTTTCGAGTGTCAAACACTCATTTATATAAGAATTGGTATATTTT
>NC_068983.1:162425354-162435824 GCF_001194135.2 Octopus bimaculoides
TATATATATATATATTGACGAAGGATTAATTCCAAGTGGCTATCTGTTCTCCTATGTGTTTGTTCCGTTGTCTGTAGTTCATTTTTCTAACATCCTGTACCCTGATATGCATCTATATACACATGTAGATGTAAGTATGTACTTATATGTGTGTATACATGCATATATATTCTTTGTATTATTATATCATCAAACGCACGCATCCTTTTGCAAGTATATATATATATATATATATATATATATGTATGTATTTATTTATTTTGAACAAAGAAAAATAATTTCTCAAATATTGATGATTTTTTTTTTTAATTGCATTACTTTTATGGACATCTCTATTTTACTTCTTCAGAGAAACTCAGTGCTCAATCATCGGAAAATATGGATGAGGAAATAGCAATAACTCAGCAAGAACAAAATACTCGATGTGTAATAACAGGAAAAGAAATGGTAGACCCTGTCCGCAATACTGTCTGTGGCCACAGTTACGACCGGAAAGGAATTGAACATTATCTTCAGACACGGCCAAATGGAAGGTACATTGCCTAGTTTATCACTCAATCACTTTATTTATGATATACGACTTGTGTTAACATCCACAATAGCGGCTCAGCAAAAGAGTCCAATAGAATAAGTACTAGGCTTACAAAGAATAAGCCCTGGGGATCAATTTGTTCGACTACAAGGCAGTGCCCCAGCATGGCTGCAGTCAAATGACTGACACAAATAAAAGAATTCTATGTCCATGCTGGCAGAATTTGTACAGGTTTGTTCTAGAATATTTTGAAACTCAACTCTTGTATAATTTATGTTTTATGAATGGCCTGTCTTGACTCAGAAGAGCTGGGGGTACTTAAAAGTCATCACTCAATAAGTTAAGGTCTTGCAGGAGTATTTGCAGCATGCTTGAACTCACCATTTATGAATCTGTATTCCAATCACTTCACCACTCAGCCATTCTTAGCTAATATCTACCACTTCCATTAATCGTCTGATATAAATGTCTCCTGATCTACTGAGAGATTGCCATGGCTAATTTTCTAGTCTCATGTGTTAATAGGATTAAAGACAAATTTCATCATCATCATTTAACATCTATCTTCCATGTTGGCATGGGTTGGATGGTTTGACAGGAGCTGGAAAGCCAGAGGACTGTGCCAGGCCCAAGTTGTCTGTTCTGGCATGGTTTTTTTCAGCTGGATGCATTTCCTGATGCCAACTACTTCACAGAGTGGATTGGGTGCTTTTTGTATGGCACCAAAATCTGCCCTGATCATCTGATACTTATTTCCAGTTTCTAGCTGTCCAAATATTTCTAAAATGATTGCATTGGATCTGAACAGCAAAGCTTTGAGTTGTTAGTTCAATAACATATCCTCTTGTGTGTGCGTCTTTCTATCCTCCACTGTTTGACAACTGGTGTTGGTGTGTTTACATCCCTGTAACTTTGACAAAAGAGTCTGACAGAATAAGTACCAGGTTTTTAAAAAAAAGGAAAGAAAAAGTACTGAGTCAATTCCTTCAACTAAAAAACTCCAGGCCGTGTCCCATAATGGTCACCACAGTCTAATTAACTGGATCAAGTAAAAGATGAAACTGTGAGCCTGTTGCGTCTTCAAACTGAAGAATTTATTCAATTTTTTAGAGTAGTTTTATAGTTAGATGTTCTTCTTGTTCCTAATGCTACACTCTGTATTGATTTCATCATCATCATCATCATCATCATCATCATCGCCATCATCATCATTTAACATCTGTTTACCATGCTGGCATTGGTTGGATGGTTTGACATGAAATTGTCTAGCAGGGGAGCTGTCCAGACTTCAGTTGTCTGTTGTGTCAGGGTTTCAACGGCTGGATGTCCTTCCCAATGCCAACCACTTTACAGACTGTACTGTGTATAGTTTATATGTCACCAGCACAAGTGCATTTTACATGCCACTGGCACCTGTAAAGGACAAGCCTGTATATATGGATGCCAGCTATTTTTCATAGCCTATCACATCTCCTGAAGTACAGGAAATCACCACAACACCCGGCCTCTTGTCATTTCCTCGGTGAGGCCCAGTGCCCGAAAATCCTTTCTCATCACTTTGTCCCACATCTCCCTGGTTCTACCCCTTCCACAGGTTTCCTCAACAATTAGAGCTCAGCACTTTATGCAGTTCTCATCCATACGCAGTCTTCTCTCTTGCACACAACACCTGATGCCTCTTATGCTCAGTTTTCCTCTTAAATCATTTACTTTTTGTTGTTCGTACACACTGATATTGCCCATCATTTTCTTTCAAGCTTTCACAAGTCCTCTGTAGTCAAAGCCCGGTTTTCACTGCCATGAGGGTGATCAAGTTAGTAGCAGAGGTGAATGCTCTGAGAGCACAGCTGTGAGAATAAGATTAGGCTGGGCAAAGCTGAGAGAGCTCCCACCTCTGCTGGCAACAAAGGGCCTCTCTCAGAGTGAAAGGCAGATTGTATGAAGCCTGTGTGTGATCAGCTATGCTGCATGGCAGTGAAACATGGGCTGTGACAGCCAAGGACATGCGTAGGCTTGAAAGAAATGAAGCCAGTATGCTTCGCTGGATGTGCAGTGTCAGTGTGCATATACAACAGAGTGTAAGCATCTTGAGAGAAAAATTAGAGGCATCAGATGTGGTGTGCAAGAAAGACAACTGTGCTGGTATAGTCATGTGATGCGTATGGATGAGGACAATTGAACTCTAACTGTGGAGGGAACCTGTAGTAGAGGTAGACCCAGGAAGACATGGGATGAGGTGGTGAACTTTGGGCCTCACAGAGGCAATGACTAGTGACCAAGACCTTTGGTGATATCCTGTGCTTGAGAAGACCCATGAAGCCAAGTGAAATTGTAGTTGTGCCTGATGCTGGTTTCACATAACTGGCACCCATGCCTGTGGCACGTAAGTACCTTTCAGGCATTGGGCCTCACAGAAGCAAAGTCGATGAGCTTGTTTTGAGTGTTGGGCCTCACAGAGGCAATGACCAAAATCTTTGGCATTATGTCATGCTTGAGAAGACTCATCAAACCAATCAAAATCACAGTCATGGCGGATACCAGTGTCACGTAAATGGCACCCTTTCTAGTGGCACGTAAAAGCACCCATTACACTCTCGGAGTGATTGGTGTTAGGAAAGGCATCTAGCCATAGAAAACCATGCCAAATCAGACGAGTCCGGTGCAGCCTTCCAGCATGCCACCCCTGGTCAAACTGTCCAACCCATGCCAGCATGGACAATGGACGTTAAATGATGACGATGACTAAGTTAGTTGACATACAGTATTCTATTTATTTTAGTTAAGAAGCATAATCACACACAGTTGAATTATTAGCATTAGGAATAAGAGCAACATCTGATTATAAAACTCTTTGCTCTAAAAAATTTAATAAAGTCTTCAGTTTGAAGACCCATCGGGTTCATACTTTTATACATTATTTACATTTGACGGATATTTGTCCACATCTTGTTTGCTATTAACACAACGTTTCGGCTGATATACCCTCCAGCCTTCATCAGGTGTCTTGAGGAAATTTCAAACTTGGGATCTCATTCCTAAGGTATTTTTTCGATGTTAGTATTCTTCTTCTTATTATTATTATTCAGGTCATTACGCCATATGCCCGTGTGCATATGGCATAGTGGTTAAGAGCGCAGGCTACTAACCCCAAGATTCCGAGTTCAATTCCAGGTAGTGACCTGAATAATAATAATGATAATAACATCAAAAAAATACCTTAAGAATGAGAACACAGGTTCGAAATTTCCCCAAGACACTTGATGAAGGCTGGAGAGTATATCAGCCGAAACGTTGTGTTAACAACAAACAAGATGAGGGCAAATATCCTTCAAATGTAAATAATGTACATAATTCCTCATCTCTTAAATATAGAACTTTATTATACTTTAATATTTTACTTGTTCCAGTTATTAGACTACTGCCATTCTGGGGCACCACCTTGAATTTTTAGCCAACAGAATCGATCCCAGTCCTTTTTATTTTCCTTTTTTCTTTTTTTTTTTTAAACCTGGTACTTATTCTATTGGATTCTTTTGTCAAACCACTAAGTTACGGGGATGTAAACACACCAACACCAGTTGTCAAGCAGTGAAGGAGGACAGACAGAAAGATACATACAACAGGCTTTTTTCAGTTTCCAAATACCATGTCCACTCGTAAAGCTTTGTTCAGCAGGACTGAACCCAGAATCATGTGATTGGAAAGCAAGCTTCTTACCACAATGAAGTCTAGAATATATTCAGTTCAGTTCCTTTTGTAATCTTGAGCCCTTTGGACAGCAAGTCAACACCTCAGGTTTCTATGGGCTGCAGTTTTCTCTGCATCTGGTCATGTGATATTGGCCTTTCTAATGTCAGTTAAAAATGTTCTACATTATCTAGTTTTTGGTCTTCCGCTGGTAGGGTCTATTTGAAAGCTGTTTCAAAACAGCATTGTTCTAGTAGCCGGAGTATTTGACCTGCTAGTTTTAATCTTCATTCTGTGATGATTTTGCTAAGCTGTCTTTCATTAACTCTCTTTTAGAGTGTCTTCATTGGTTATGTGGTCTTACCAACACATTCTCAGCATCCTTCTCAAGAGATATTGTGGCTGATGTCAACCATAGAATTAGCAAAGCTGTGGCCATAGTCCATAGAATGTGTGCTGTTTGGTCCTCCATACAATTCTAGAATATATTAAAGAATTCTTTCTGTTTATCCAAAATTTTGTGTTCTGTGAATGAATACATTAATTAGTTAGATATATTTCATGTGTTCTTTGTTTTGCTTCTAGGTGTCCAGTGTCAGCTTGTTCGAATGCAGAACTACTCCAAAAATGCAACCTTGAGGAAAATAAAGAATTAAAACGATTTATTGAAAGGAAAAATAGGCAGAAAGCAAAACATCGAAATAACCCAAAGGAATCTATTTTGTTATGAACAACTTTGAACTTTTCATTTGTAATCCCATTTCATTATAAAATAAAACATTTATTTCATCTCAATTGCAAAATTTAACACTTTTAAAGCAATCATCACTGTCATTTAATGTCCATTTTTCCATGCTGGT
Organism: Octopus bimaculoides; assembly: GCF_001194135.2. NCBI lineage: Eukaryota > Metazoa > Mollusca > Cephalopoda > Octopoda > Octopodidae > Octopus > Octopus bimaculoides. The sequence goes on from NC_068983.1 coordinate 162,430,434, forward strand.
GTCAGTTGGACACAATATTTATTGCAATATTTTTTGTTATTTTTTTTATAGCTAAGACTTCACATTAAAATGTAAGGGTACCCTGTGTAACATCTGAGGGTAGAAGCTGGTAAATTGATACAATTTAACTGACTGCTAAATATTTTTGAATAAAGTCTCTTAACTCAGAATTACACAACCAACCAAAACCGGATGGCTGACCAGGTTCTGAAAGTTGAAGAAAGCGCTATGGCTCAGTTGATGAAGAAGAGAGTTGACCTGGATGAGATGCTTTGTGCTTGGAAGAGATACTAATGATGATAGTGAGACAACTGCAGAAGTTAAGTGTCGGTTATAATTGGCACTTGTTGGCTTAGAGATGGCTTTTGATAGAGTTTGATGTTCAGTGATCTGGCGGTCAGTGAGGAAGCGAAGAGGAGACAAATGGACTTTGTACTGATGTGAAGAGAGCTGTGCAGACTATGTACAGAGGTGCTGTCAGCAAAGTGAGAGTCAGTGAATTCTGCAATAAATTTAACAGAGATAGGTATCAATCAAGGTTTGGTCTTCAGCCCTCTTCTGTTTGTTATAATCCTCTAAGCTTTAGTAGAAGAATTTAAGACTGGCTGTTCCTGAATACTAATGACCTAGCTCTCATAAATGAATTTCAGAAAATTTAAAGGCATTCCTGATATGGATGCAAAATCTAGAATGGAGAGACCTCAAAGTAAGCATAGCAATGGTTAGAGTATTTATGAAGTAAGGGAGAAGACAAAACCCTGCTGCAGTCAGGGAAATGGTGATCTTCAATGTACAATAAAGGAATAAGTAGTAGTCAGAGTAAACATGGTATCGAGATTGTTGAGAGAGCAACTGCATGAGTCTTCATTGCAAAGTGTGGGGTTGCCGAGTAGTGAGATAAGAACCATTAATACAGAGAATTTGCAAAGATGAGAAAAGCAGAAAGTGAGCATGCTCTACTGGATAGTAATAGTCTTTTCTACTCTAGGCACAAGGCCCGAAATTTTTGGAAAGGGGACCACTTGATTAAGATTGCCCCTAGTATGCAACTGGTACTTAATTTATCGATCTTGAAAGGATGAAAGGCGAAGTCGACCTTGGCGGAATTTGGACTCAGAACGTAAAGCTGGACAAAATACCGCCAAGTATTTTGCCTGGCGTGCTACCGTTTCTGCCGGCTCACTGCCTTTCTGCTGGAAAGTAATTTTGGCTCAAAGCCAGCAAGTTTGGATGGAGTAAGTTGATTACATCAATGCCAGTGCTCCACTATTATTTTAATGGATCCTGAAAGGATATATACTGGATAGTAATGAGGTGAAATGCTCAGTGGCAGTTCATCCATTTTACGTTCTGAGTTCAAATTCTGCCGAGGTCATCTTTGCCTTTCATCATTTTGGAGTTGATAAAACAAGTACCAGTTGAATACTGGGGTCGATGTAATCAACTTAGCCTTTTCCTTGAAATTGCTGGCCTTGTGCCAAAATTTGAAATTATTCATGCATTTGTGTCCAATGCCATACAAGTGAAATGAGAGATAAACTGTGCATATGAGGAATCGGATGTTGTGTCTAAGAGAGAGAGAACAACACAAGTAAAGATATGGAGGATGACAGTGACATAAAACTGTTCCACTCTTTCAAAGTGAATGTAACTTATGGAAGTAGGGCAGTTTGGTCACTTAAGATGAGGTGACGAAAAATGTCATAAAGGAAATAACAAAGGATTGTATCAGTTGGTGATGTGACCCACTAGTGTGTGTGTGTAGCAGAAGCATCATCCCACTTCGTGGGAGTAATGCTTCATTGTGGGTTTCACTTGAGCCTTGTTGAGTGTCAGAAACTTGGGGCTGAAATATTTTCAGGTCCTGAAGAGAAAGGCCAGTCTGGGATAATATGATCCAAGCTATGTTAAAGATGTATTTTCTCCAGGAGAGATGCTTGGTGATTAGTTGGGCCCAAGTATTCGGAACAACCATGAGTGCTGCTCATGCTTTGTGAAGTGCAGTGGTATTTTCTTAATATGGGCTGTGCTTGGGGGGTGGAGTCCTGTCAAAAGAAGCAAGCCCTGACCCCCATTAAAGAATGCTCTTAAGGTCTCCGCTTATGGAATCAATGCAGGTTTGATGTGTGGTGCCTGGTTTTCGTGTAGATGGTGCCTGGTTGGGGAAAAGAAAAGTCACGTCATCTCCATGTGTGAATGTTAGTAGATGTGGCAACAAGTGGGTTCTTGTTGTACAGAATGAAGGGAGATGGGGACCAAACTGAAACCTGGAGAACACCAGAGTTAATTCAGGGTAGGGAAGAAAGTGCTCTGTCAACACATGCTGCAATGATGTGATCTAATGAAGTTACCTACCCAGGAAAGAGATGAGCATGGAGCTGAGAAGTTTTTATAGGAAATTTGCATGCTAAACTCTGGAAGTCTTGGGCAATGATATTGCTTTTCCTGAACTTCCTCTAAAGTGAGGGCCCACTGGAGAGTGACACAGGAGCCATACTGGTAGTCATTGTGGGGAGAAAGAAATTCAAGGTGTTGGAGAACATCATAGTCAATGGCTGTCTCCATTTTGTTAGCTGTATTGAGGTAAAAATTAGAGTAAAATTATAGTTGGCTGGGTCAGAGGGGTTGTTTTTTGGTTGGAATGAAAATAATTGTAGTATATTTCCAAAGATCATGACATGTCCTTGTGGAGAGTAAGAGATGGAAGAATTTGGTGAGTGTAGGGGCAGGCTTTGGGGTGCAATATTTGAGTGTAAGGAAAGGGACATTGTCAGAACTAGTAATCTGACTGGGTTGAAGCAGCCAGGTTGTTTCTCTGCTTAGTGTGTGTTTATGTGAAGTGAGGTGGTTAGGGGTTGATTTGGAGGGGATTGGCCAAGGATGTAGAGTTGGATGCAAAGCAGGTAGTAAAGGTGGGAGCTTTCTCTTTGGGGTCAAAACTTGCAGAACTATCTTTGTTTAGAAGAAGACTCTGTGAATTTGAAGGAGATCCTTTTGGTAAAGGACCAGAAAAACTGGCTGCAGTTTGGGAGATGAAAAAGCTTAAGGGTCAAAGGCACAATGTATAGTGGTGTTACTGGGTGAATACCATCCAGTTTTGCGGAGTGGCTGGAATATTCCAAGTTTTGTAGGCCTTGTTCTTTTTGCCAGAGCAGCAGCACAGCTACAAGTAAGCTAATTGTGGGGAAGGGACCTTGGGTGCCTTCAGCATAGTCTGCTCTGTTACAAGTAACTGATCCAGGTCTCTTGCCTGAGGCTAACATCCTCTCCTCTCTACCACCAATCTTGGAAACCTTACTCAAAGACCCAGAGCTGAACTCATCATGTTTGGTTTAATAGTCTAATACCCTACTATTTTATTTCTACCCTAATTACAAAAAAAGTAAGAGCCCTGGACACTACTATCTTGAAACCTTGGACTTAGGACTGGATACTGGTTTCCATGGCATATAAGGGATAACATTTCCCTTGAACAAAATATCAGTCTGTTGCAGGGTTACTCATTAACAGCTGAGTGAGCTGAAGCAGTCGTTGTCATTGTTTAACGTCCACCTTTCATGTTGGTTGGACAGGAGCCGGCCTGCACCAGACTTTTGTGACTGTTTTGGCAGGATCTTTACAGCTGGATGCCCTTCCTAACACCAACCACTCAGCAGAATGAACTTAATGCTTTTTACATGGCACAAGCATAGGTGAGGTCAGTTTTGGCAAGGTTTTTACAGCTAGATGCCCTTCCAAATGCCAACCATTTTATAGTGTGAATTGGATGCTCTTGAAGTGGCACCTGCACTGACAGGGTCACCAAGTACCTTGCAAGATCAAAAAAGGAGGAGGTGATCTTGTGTCAGATGATGAAAGATTATAGCGAGACAGAAACAGATATCTTGTGAAATGAAATACTTTGCTCAAGAACACAACATATTGCCTAATCCAAGAAGTGGACCTATGATATGTGGTCATGAGTGCAACAACCTCACCATTAGGCCATGCATTTTTTCATCTTCCCCTGTTATGTGAAGTGATTTAATATTAGTGCAATATGATCTAATATTGTACATTATTTAGCTTTGACAGATATTTGTCATCTTTGTTGTTAACACGTTTCGGCTGATATACCCCCCAGCTTTCATCAGACAAGATGAGGACAAATATCCGTCAAACGTAGTATAAATCGTTTAACGTCCGCTTTCCATGCTAGCATAATTCCTCATCTCTTAAATATAGAACTGTATGATCTAATATTGGTTTCACATTTTGGCATAAGGCTAGCAAGTTTGGGGGAGGGGGCTAGTTGATTAAATCAACCCCAGTATGTAACTGGTACTTAGTTTATTGACCAAGAATGAATGAAAAGCAAAGTTGATCTGAGCCAAATTTGAACTCAGAATGTAAAGATGTGTGAGGTGCCACTAAGCATTCTCTCTGGGATGCTTGGGATTTTCCAGCTTACCATCTTCATATGATTTCATATTAACACAAAAAACAAACAAAACTTAATTAAACAACTTAATATTTTCCTGTTTTAATTTGCTGTCACATTGAATAATTTTCTTCCTTTCTAACATGCTCCATCTGTTGGCAACCAGTAAGAAGAGACAGAGGAAAATCTGCATCTTATTCAATACTAAGGGCCTGAGATTTTGCTTCCAACTACCCATGGCATTTATTTTTGTAATGGATTTGTGTGGAGGAAGGCGTTTTTCTCATGATCTTCACCAACCTTCTTAGACTATTGAAATCCTCTTGAATGTTTGTAGAAAAAACATGGAAAGAAGGCAATTCTGGAGTAGTTGTGCAGTGAGAGGGGACTGGATGAATAAGTTAGTGCTGGTCTGAAGACATAGACACAATATAGGTGATGAGAGAAGGAGACACAAGTGTAAGAGGAGTGTATGAGTTGGGGCAGTGGAAACCCAGCAAACTCTGAGAAGAGAGAGGAGACATGTCACTGCTGATGAACAACTTTATACCAATCATTCAAATGGCTTTTCTTTGAATGGCAGTCTAAGATGACCATGTACATAGCAGCAGCAGCGCCATCCCAAATGTGGGTGAGGGACTCACCTGTGCTTTGTAGAGGGTTACTAGTTGTAAGGAACCAAAGCAGAGATGAAAACCAAAATGTTTACAAAAACAAATTTTATTTTGAGAAGTGGGATAGTTCTATAGTCTAGTGATTCCCAACCTTTTCACTATCAAGGACCCTTTTAATATGCTTATCCTTCATTAGCACACCGGGCAAAATGCTTAACAATATTTTGTTCTGAGTTCAAATTCCACAAAGGTCAACTTTACTTTTCATCCTTTCAGAGTCAATAAATAAGTACCAGTTACGCACTAGGGTTGATGTAATAGATTTAATCCCTTTGTTTGTCTCCTCTACGTTTAGCC
>NC_068983.1:162436988-162439390 GCF_001194135.2 Octopus bimaculoides
ATTCCATAAGAGACAATCACAAAGCTCATCAGTTCAATGCCAAAAAGAGTTTCTGAATTAAACACTGCAAAGGGAATGTCAACTAAATACTAAAGTATGTAGTCCTACCTATCGATTACATTTCAATTGTTCACTTTAGGTATTAGATAAAAAAATTTTGAAAATCAAAGGTGTCTATTTACTTCCTGCATGTCTGTGTATAAAATTTTGAATTTAGTTCACGGACCTCCAGTACTACCTATGCGGACCACATGTTGGGAACCGCTGCTATAGTCAGTGGAGATAGATGATAAAAATATTTTATTCAAGAAGTTTGAGTCATTCTAAGAACGTAAAAGAAATCAAACTCATCAACAAGGAGGACAACTTGAACAGCTTTGACAACAACCTACTTCAGCAGAAAGGTTGACACAGGAATCTTTAAGTCATTGCAATTCCTCAGAACTCACTGACAAAATACATTCCTAAGTTTCTTATAATCTAATGGATCCAGTGCCCGTTACTTTATAGTTCAAAATCAATTTTGATTGAGCGCATCTTTCAGAAAGTTAGTTCAAATTTATTATCTACATTTAAGGCATACGATACTATCAAGGACTTCGTTATCTACTTACCCTACACTATTAAGATGATATATGGGAGATTTGGCAGTTATTTATTGCAGATCAAACGGCTAAGTAGAGGAGTGTTTTGTAGTGGATTTAGGACAAACCAATCACCCTATTAAAATGAATACCCAGAGAAGTTGAATTTAAAAAATCAATCAAATTTATGAGCTGTACTCCCCTGTTGTGTCTATTTAACCACATCTGTTATATAGCTAAACAGAACCATTGGAGACCACACAATGATGGTGTGACGATAAAACTGCGAATTTTGGTTAGTAGCAACACAACAGCGATTTATTCGATAGGGAGGCTCGTCCTTTTTCATGATTTAATATATATATATATATATATATATATATTGACCCAGAAGCGGCAGGTCATCAACGAATTATTTCTTTTGGTTAATCTCACTTTTCATTACAAGACACTAATAGAGCAATATTTTCAAACGGATTACTTTCAAAAAATAATTATTAGAAAGTGAATTTTCATTTTTCTAATACAAACTTACATTTTGTATTCACAGAATTATAACGATCAAAAGCAGAAATGTAAATAATGCCGCAAAACTTGAGAATTGGGGTTTGTAGTGCTTGCAGAAAAATTTACTCTGAATGCTAGGGACACTTGTATAAATTAGATCTAAGATGTTGTGTAATGATGGATCAGCCCCAATAGAGGAGACTTACAGGTTTCGACTGTTTTAATTTAGGGGTGTGTCCGACAATGCTAGAGGATATATACAGGAGTCATCCTTGATGGCCGTAGTATATAGACGAAGTGAAAGTCAACTGTTAAAAGAAAATCCACAAATGGTGTGACAGGTTAGGAATAGAAAGTTGTAGCGGAACTCTCTCAAGTAGTCCTGCTACATAGTCATTGAAAATAGGTTGTATATTAACCAACAAATAACAATGACAATATTTTGTCATTGTTACAACCTCTGTACACTGGATTAAATATCTCCTTAGTGATGCAGTTACTCCGGATTTAATTTTAAAAAATCCTAATCTATTCTTTGATGCCGTCATTGAATTAAAGATTTCATAACAATTAATGATTACGAAATGACTTCGTAATGAGATATTTCTAAATGAAAATAAAACGGTAAATAACTCAATATTCTAACAAAATCCAATACCACAGTGGTATTAATACATTTGAAGAAGAGTGTTAAAAATGTGAAAATATTTTTCGACAAAACTTTGTTTGTTTAAATGTCTTTTTAACATTCTATGAATTAAGCTTCCACAACATGTCTTTTTAGATTTTACAAATGTTTACATCACTTAGAAAGAACCAAACTAGGATGACACATTATGCAATTTAAAGTATTTTCAAAATGGGACCATTTTAATCCCAATTTAAAAGGATTTTTTGTCTTTTAAGTGGCCTGATTTTCCCTGCTTATCCCTTCTCAGCCAGACATAACTGTGTTTGTTTTGTGAAGTTGACCGACGGAGTAAGTAACGTTTTGTATCAGGGAATCTGATTGGTCTCCATATCATCCTTAAATCCAATCAGCTCGGAGCTGTCTAAAGTGCCATGTCAACCTCAACTATGGCGCCTGACATATTGTTATGTTAGTTCAAAGTCGCTGAAGATTTTGGGATATTTTCACATTTCTAACAAGTTTATGTGACTTTTTTTTTCTATATATATATTTTTTTCATTTTGAATCATGACTTCACTTCATTTTGTCGTCCATCCATTACCAGGAACAGATGATCAACTCAATGACAGGTAAAACAATAAAACAACTAAAGTAAACCATACGTGTTAGAGCCATATATA
>NC_068983.1:162439400-162441745 GCF_001194135.2 Octopus bimaculoides
TATATATATATATATATATATGGATGTATTTGAATATTATTAGATTACAACTAAAGACTACACATGTTCATGTATGCAATAGAGACTCCACATTTTCTTTTATAATAATCACGCTGTATTAACTTGAGATGAAGAATATTCATCGTTTCAAAAGTAACCACACCTTGGAACAAATCTAAACCTAGATGACTTCTTTCTCATAATATGAACGTGTTATGGTGTCTTCGTCTCGGGTTTAGATAAAGAGAATCCCCATTATATCATATCTTTCTCTATGATAATTTAGTTTCAATGTATGACATGAAGCATTCCAGCTAAGCTCAACACGTTAATTAGCGAAACTATAATCAGGCTTCAACATAAACTTGTTAGAATATGTGACGCCCTGGTGGATTTATATAAACCAATGTCTCTTCATACATAACCCTTCCTCTAAAAGATGTTATTTTAAGGAACATTTACTAAACTGGACAATCACTCTGTTAGATTGTGGTTCTATATAATTGTAATAGGGTAAAGATATTCAACATGAAATCCCATTTTCATGTATTTAAACATATTTAAATTAAAACGTTTCTTGTTGCTTCAGCTACACTAATGAGCTCAACTAATTTTTATCTATTTCCCCCTAATTATCACTTGATATCTGTGGAGGTGTGCAGGGGGCACGTTGGTGAGAAATTGTCGACATTTTACCATTTTTTAAAAATCCTAATGTTTTAGTGTCTCATTCAAATAATTATGACCGTTTGTAATTAGTTGCTTTAATTCACGTGAATATTAATATTCTGTTAATTTCAATGGTATTTTATTCTTTAATTAAAGTTTATCCAAACCAGAGAAAGCTTCTATTAACATTAGGTACATGCAGCCTTACAATTGGAGTATTTCTATTTTGGCTGAAGAAATTTAGTTTCCAGGAAATTTGTTATATATTCACCTTTGAAATATCTTTGTTAGTCTATATGGCTTCATCCTGTTGGCTTGGAATGTTTTATCAACGCCTGGTTTCTATTTAATTTGAGGCCCTGAAGAAAAAAAAATACACATCCCCTTTGAATGTATCAGTCAAAGGAAAGTGTATATTTTATATATATTATTGGAGCTATATACAGCATGTTGTGCCTGTACAACTACGAAGCTTTTCCTCATCATTTTCTGCTTTTTACTTTATCAAAGTTGAATTAAAAATAGAAAAAACTTTTTTAGAAAGAAACAAAGTATTTTAAACCTGCCATTTTTTTTTTTCGGGTGTGTTTTTTAAAGTATATATACACACATAAACTTGTTAAAATGCTTAGTTCTACACAATCTTACAACACTTTAATGTCTGTACATGACTCCTTGGTTTTACATAAAAGCTGTCCTTGTTGAAATAATTACTTTTTATCCACATTGTTGGGTTTCTTACTGCAGAAATCCTTAACAACAACAACAATAATAATATACACTAGTCACGACTTCCTTTGTTTTACTGATTTTTATATATAGTATATAATATATAATACACGTATACACACACGACCGAGTGTATTGCTTCAATCGTTTTCTACTCTACATTCAATGTGGATAGCTTGTTAATTTTCTTTTTGTCCATTAATAATAGTGAAGCTATCAGGTCGACTAAATATTGCTTAATGCCAAGACAAAGGTCATTGTGACCAGACGTGTTAATCTGTATATATAGCGGAATCGGTCTTATTTAAAATCGAAGAATATGGCCTCTTTATTCCAGTACCATAATTACTGACTTATTAACCTTCATTGCCACTATATCTTTTAGTCTTAATTACTCATTTGCCACACTTCGATTTTCTTTTCTCTTTTTTCCATTATTCTCATTTATCATTCAACGTATTCCTAATACATTTCATTATTCGAGGAAATGTTCACTCAATCGAATCTATTATTAATCTTTAATCTTTAATCGCTGTTCATTTTAATGAATTGTTCTTCCTCTAAGGCGACTATTTCCTCTCCCTCCCTCCAATGGGGGGGGGGGAGATATACAAGAAATTATTCTTTCTTAAATTTGAATTCGTCTTGAGCTGTATGAAACCTTGCTATTTACAGTCGTTGATTATAATAGATTTTTAATTTAACCTAATGCCGCCTTTATAAATTGGTTTCTAATTAACAGCGATCGTCCAGTTAATAATAATAATAATAATGGTCGAGCCGAAAATGTAGTTTTATGGAGGAGTCGACAAGCAAAGCACATGCGGGTTGGCAGCCTCCTCTATTCTAGCTGCTGTATTTATAAATGTAAAGTCACGGACATATTACGAGATTTCTAGTAGATTGCTTGCCATATATATATATATATATATATATATATATATATA
>NC_068983.1:162441982-162443971 GCF_001194135.2 Octopus bimaculoides
TATATATATATATATATATATATATATATATGATGCACCGGTATAAGCGGAATGGACTGATAAAATTTAATTAGGAATTCGTAAAATAAATAAATAAATGCTGAAAAAAAATCCGTTATAAATGTCTATCTAACTGACTAACCGTTTTTTTTTAAATACTTTTTTTGCTCGAGTAGGTTAATGGCTGATATAACCTTTATAGATTGAATGTTGAAAAGCCGAGAATTTCATGGAGAGGCGGACTCGGCGATCCGTTTTCGATCCTCAACTGTATATCACACATTTCGTCAACGTCTTTCATGCTTTCGACAAAATAAAACAAAAAAAAGCTACCCGCGATTCGTATTTCTATCGATGTCAAAAAACCCGGTGATTCATAAAAGAAATTGTTTGAAAAAAAAAAAATACTATCACCGAATGACTACCTTAAAAATGTTTTACGACAAAATTCACTTAGCACCTGCAATTTTCGTTTTCCGTTTAAAACCGTAAATTGTATCGAGATCAAATTAATCCATCTTGACTACCTCCCTCTGCTCCCTCTGTCGCACCCACCCATCCACATGTATTTATACGGGTCTAGTTTCCTCGAGGGTTTGATTAAAAGACCAAATAATGTTCATATAATTGAAGTACTTGCTCACTTCTTCAATTAAAAGGACGTCTGTGTGTTGTTGTCTCCGTTCGTCTCTCTTGTATTCATTCAGCAAAGAATAAAATTGAATTGTAGACTCAAAAGATCGTTTAAAAACTGGCTATATTTACGGTTTATTGATTTAGGACATTGCCTATTATTTGTTACATGGACTCATTGGTGATTTGTTTCGATTCGCGAGTTTCTCAAACAGCTGTGAAGGTGTATCAGTAAATTCTTAAAGCATGATTCACTTTTATGCCAAGATTCTTGAAGGTTCATATTTTTAGGGTCTTTTTTTACTCCCTCTTATTTTTTCTTTTCTTTAGAAACAATGTGCGCCTAATTTTTTTCTGCTGTGATTTTCAGATCAACCAACATGTTATGTAATCATTTAACAACCTCGTGAATAATTTCTAATATTAAAACAAAACATACTCTAGAAACAATGACGGTAAATTTGTAAATATTTTTATGTCTCTTTTTAGAGGGTGAGGATTTAGTCTTAACTTTTGATTTTGAACTTTATATTTTGTAATTAGAGACACAATGGTTGAATTGGTGGTCACTAGCTTTTAAAAGAGTAGGGCTTACACGTGGGAGTGTGTTCTGCTAGAGATAAGCAAATTTCCTACAAACCACACCTACTTGGAAAGCAGAGTACAGAGAAATTGTCTGAAATATAATAAAGTGGTCATGTATTGTTTCATCAGAACTCACCCAGAGTTAATTAGAGAGGAACTATAGAAGTGCAGGGTGAATGTCTGTCAAATGGACACAATTTTGTTCAGTTTTTATGTCTATTTTTCAGTGCTAGCGTGGGTTAGACGAATATGGTATTGAAGCATTGTTTTAGTCCTGCTGTTAATCCATATCTATTTTCCAAGTGAGGGGGGGGGTCTCTTGTTCCAGATCCGGTTAGTTTCTTTTTGTCGAACCGCTAAGTTTCACCACTGATTGTCAAGTGGTGGTGGGGGAGAAACACACACACATATATATAGCAGTTCCCAAAGTTTTTCAGGCTGCTGCCTCCTTGGCACCCAGGCAGCATTCCTAACGTCCCCTCCCCCTCCCCACCACAAATATAGACCACTTTCTGCAGCAAATTCAAAACAACTGTATTTCAGAAATCTTAAACCTAATTAACTTAATATCTTTTTTTTTTTTTTTTTACATCTATCACCTCATTTTGGACACCCTATTATCATCCCACTTTTCTTCAACGCCCCCTCCCCCGACCTTTCCCTCACCCCCCAAGGGGGCAGTACTGCCCACTTTGGGAACCACTGATGGGCCTCTTTCACTTGCATCTACCAAATCTACTGCCTGAAGTGTCACGAAGTGGGACTGAACCC
>NC_068983.1:162444349-162446096 GCF_001194135.2 Octopus bimaculoides
ATATATACACACACACACACAGATATATACGACGGGCTTCTTTCAGTTTCCGTCTACCAAATCCACTCACAAGGGATTGGTTGGCCCAAGGCTATAGTAGAAGACATTTGCCCAAGGTACCACGCAATGGGACTGAACCCGGAACCATGTGGTTGGTAAGCAAGCTACTCACCACACAGCCACTCGTACGCCTATAACAGTAGCATTGTTCTAGTTTCACCCAATGTGTTACTGGTTTGCTAAATTTCTAATGTTGAGTATCTGTGCCATTTGAAGGAGTAAATACACCAATTTATCTCGTTTCTCAAAGGTGTGTATAACTTTCACTGATACACTTATAACAGGCTTCTACACAGTTTCCATTTACCACATTTCAATCACAAAACATTGTAAAGGATGCTTGTCCATCATCCTGCACGGTGGGATCAAACCTACGACCATTTGGTTACAAATAAACTTTTTAACTACACAGGTGTCGCAGATGTGTTTGTGTGGTAAGAAGTTTGCTTTGCAACCACATAACTCCAGGTTCAGTTCCACTGCGTGACACCTTGGGGCAAGTGTCTTCTATAGCCTCAGGCTGACCAAATCTTGTGAGTGTATTTGGTAGATGGAAACTGAAAGAAGCCCATCATGTATGTGTCTTTAATTTGTCCCTCACCACCACCACCACTTGACAGTTGGTGTTAGTGTATTTACATCCCTGTAACTTAGCAGTTTAGCAAAAGAGACCAATAGAATAAGTACCACACTTTAAAAAAATAGTGGGGTTGATTCGTTCTACTAAAAATTCATGATGGTGCCCCAGCATGGCCACAGCCTAAACACTGAAGCAAAAAATAAGATGACCATAGGTGCAGAAGTGGCTGTGTGGTAAGAAGCTTGCTTCCCAATCACATGGTTCCAGGTTCAGTTCTACTGCGTGGCACTTCAGGTAAGTGTCTTTTATAGCCTTGGGCCGACCAAAGCCTTGTGAGTGGATTTGGTAGACGGAAACTGAAAGAAGCCTGTCATATTTGATGAAGATGGAAGATGTTTACTTTTTGTATTCTTCCACTTTCTTCATATTTGAAAAATTTTCTCTTTTGTTTAAAAAAAATTTTTATTACAAAGTTTTTGATCAGACCCTCATTATAACTCCATGAACACTTCAAAATTATATTTGCAATCATATAAACTGCTTTGAATATTATTTTTAGTAAGTTTATAAGTTACCGAAATTAATTATTGTTGTTATAACATTGACATTTTCGTGTGTCTGGGTCAGATGGAATTTGTTGAGACAGATTTTTTTATGGTTTCATGCCCTTCCTGCTGCTAACCCTCAGCTGTTTCCAGGCAGAGTACTATTTCCCCATGGTCAGACCTGTTTGGAAACAATACTTTTTGTATGATGATCACACACACACAATGAAAACATGTAGCCAAGTGGTTTGGGTGTTGCACTCAATCCTTAATCGTGGGTTTGATTCCCAGACTGGGTTGCACATTATGTTCTTGAACAAGACACTTCATTTCACATTGCTCCATTCCATTCAGCTGTCAATGACTAACCCTGGGATTGTATAGCATTCCAATCTGGGGCAATGTTGGCCAGCTCACTCAGCCAGCAGGGTGGCATCATTCGAAAGCTAAAATAATGCAAAGTGCATTGTGACCAATGATGTATAACATTTGATTTTCTGGTCAATCATGTGATCACATTATATATATATATATATATATATATATATATATATATATATAT
>NC_068983.1:162447369-162448598 GCF_001194135.2 Octopus bimaculoides
CCCCCCCCCCCCCCGCCATTGCTTGACAACCAATGTTGTTGTGTTTACATCCCTGAAATTTAGCAGTTCGGCAAAAGAAACTGATAGAATAAGTGCTAGGCTTACAAAGAATACGTCCTGGGGTTGATTTGTTTGACGAAAGGCAGTGCTCCAGCATGGCTGCAGTCAAATGACTGAAACAAGTAAAAGAATAAAAGAAAAGAAAAAAATAGGCATAGAGACAGTGAGGGTGGTAGTAGATTGACGGTTGTGATAGTAATAGTATGAGCTGTAGTTGTGATAGAGGCGGAGGTGGTGGTGGCGAAGTCAAAGGTATTGATAGTGGTGGTGTCAGAAGTTTGAATGGTGTGTGTATGACAGTTGTGGTGGCGCTGGTGGGGCAGCTTTTAAGCTAGTATATAATTACTACTCTAAGTAAAATTTAGTATGTTATGTTACCTAAAGCTTAATGTCCCCTTTGACATGGTTCCCTTGGGGGCTGACCTGCACATGTTGAGAACCTCTGTTCTAGATGCTCATTTTCTCTTGGATCCATTGTCATTCAATCACAAGGCAATAACTTAGGGGTTTAAATAACAATGACGAGAGAGAAAGAGTAAGGATGTTACCAAGTATTTTTATTATTGTTTAGAAGATCAATAAGCAAAGTTGTTGACAGCAGTTTGTTGCATTTTGATGAAGACCAGCAATGAACTGTTGTTACTATTTATTCCAAAATGTCACCAAATGTGACACTGGGAAACAATTTTTGTGATTTTACAGGTTTTTGCTTCTGTGAAGTAGAAATGCATTTAGCATCATTCTCAACAGTCACTGCTAACAGATGGTTTTTGCCTGCCTCATATATACAGTAACCTCTCACCATATCGCGGTTCACCTATTGCACACCCAGTACATTATGGATTCTTCTGGCTAATATATATAAATTTATATTGTGGAATCCTCAGTATATCGCAGATTTCTGCAACCAATAGGCATTTATATTTTTTATATTTTAATTATTTCTGTGGGAGGTTTTTGGAATGTAACACCCACGATAGTTGAGGGATTACTGTGTGTGTGTGTGTGTGTGTGTGTGTGTGTTGGTGCTTGGTGGAATCCTCTGGCTTGCTAGCTCCTAACAAACTGTCCGGTCTATGCCAGTGTGGAAGACAGACGTTAAATCATCATCATCATCGTTTAACGTCCATTTTCCATGCTGCCATGGGTTGGACTGTTCGACTGGGGTC
>NC_068983.1:162448608-162460972 GCF_001194135.2 Octopus bimaculoides
CTACAGCTGGATGCCCTTCCTAATGCCAACCACTCCTAGAGTGTAGTGGGTACTTTTTACGTGCCACTGGCATGGGCCAGAGGAGCTGGCATCGATGATGATCGGATGGTGCTTTTTACGTGCCACTGGCATGGGCCAGAGGAGCTGGCATCGATGATGATCGGATGGTGCTTTTTACGTGCCACCGGCATGGAATGATGATGATATATTGTGCATTTAAATGCATCACATTCTCCAGATGACTGTTGCAGTTAATTTGCCTTTTGCAATGTGTTTACATTACAAATAGATAGTTATTTTAATTTAATACTGTTTCTATTGCATACAACAAATTTTTATTACTGTAATTATTTTGATGATTTGTGCTGGCAGAATCGTTAGCATGCCAGACAAAATGCTTTGAGGCATTCCACCTATCTACATTTGAGTTCAAATTCTCCCAGGGCTGTCTTTCCCTTTCAGCCTTTCAGGTTGTTAAAATGAGGACCAGTTGAGCATAGGGGTTAAAGTAATTGACTTGCTCCCTCCTTCACAATTGCTGGCCTTGTGTCAAAATTTGAAACCAATATTTTAATTACTTTGATGATTTGTTTTAGAGCAGGGGGTCACCAAACTTTTTCGACCATCGAACTCCTTTAGCCACTTCTTCTGCATCGACCACCCTCCTCATTTAAAGTATCTTAATACCCTACCATACCTCATCTTAAATGCATACCGGGTACTGATGTTGGCAATTATAACGTTAGCTAAAATATACATGTACAACAAATTAAGAAATTCTATTGAAGATGACACACTTTTTACGTTTGAAACTACGTGTATGAGTCTACAGTATTAAACTTTGAATTTTTATGAAATGGTTTTCATGGTTAGAAAATGTGAAAAACATATATTGCTGGAATAGCTTTTATTGAAATTGACAACATCAATGTGAGGGATGAGCATGGCGCTAAGTATTTCAAGCAGTTCATCTTGGTGAGCTGGTCTTTCGCATGCCAAACCTCCCCATTCGACCTCCTGTAATTTCTTGGCGACCCCTGTTTTAGAGCAACCATTTCAAAGATGCATGTGTTTCTTAATGCATATCCTTCCTGTCTTTTAGGCTATATTAATTGCAACCTCTTTAAGTTATAATTGTGGCTTAAAAGTTACTTGAGCTTTTTATCTAGACTCCTAGTCATAAAAACGGAATGAGAACACTTACCTGAAAATAACTCCTAATTATTTCTACCCTTATTTATTCTTACAACAGATGTGTAAAGCCATTTCAAACTTTCATTTCCTATTCTACAAATCCAATACAATCTAAACTCTATTTCTCAATTAGTATTTCTCCTGCAGCTACCTCACCCAAAATAATATTCTTTCGTTAATTTTAGTTGATCAGCCCCAGTTCTTTCAATTCAGTACATATTCTGTTGGTGTTGGAAGGATGAAGAAAGGGTAATTGGGCAGGATAAAACTAGGAATGTAATTATGACCTAACCAAATCTATTATCTTTTGCTTTGATGCTCTCCTGATTTCATCATTCACTGCTATGTCTTATGACAGGATGATTGATAATAACAATGTGTAGTTTTTACTCGTTTCAGTCATTAGTCTACAGCCATGCTTGAAAGAATTTTAGTTGAACGAATCAACGTCAGTACTTTTTTTTTTGTTTTTAAGCCAGATACTTATTCTGTCATCTTTTGTTGAACCACTAAGTTATTGGTATGGAAACACTCCAACATGGGTTCTCAAGTGGTGGTGGGACAAACAGACACACACAATATATATATCATCATCGTTTAACGTCCGCTTTCCATGCTAGCATGGGTTGGACGATTTGACTGAGGACTGGTGAACCAGATGGCTGCACCAGGCTCCAATCTGATTTGGCAGAGTTTCTACAGTTGGATGCCCTTCTTAACGCCAACCACTCTGAGTGTGTAGTGGCTGCTTTTATGTGCCACCGGCACAAGTGTCAGTAAGGCGACGCTGGTAACGATCACGCTCAAATGGTGCTATTTACGTACCACTGGCACTGAAGCCAGACAGCTGCTCTGGCAATGATCATGCTCGGACGGTGCTGTTAGCACTCCACTGGCACAAGTGCCAGCCATATACATACATATGTATGATGGGCTTCTTTCAGTTTTCATCTACCAAATCCACTAACCTGAGGTTATAGTAGAAGACTCTTGCCCAAGGTGTTACACAGTGGAACTGGACCTAGAACCATGTGTCTGGAAAGCAAGCTTCTTGCCACATGTCTATAGAATATTTATTTATTCACTCTGAATGTTAGACGCACTGATATTTTAAGCGTGCATTTTATTGCATGAGTGATGAACATTAAGTGTAACATAACTACTTCCTGTAATTAGCATATTGCTCTTACCTTTGTAACAGCTGGCCATTTTATTGGAGAATAACATTATTTTAATTTATATGATTAATTAAATGTGTAACACTATCTCTACTTGTGCATTATCAGCAACATCAGGAAATGTCTTCTCAGAAGAATCTGAGTTTAGTGCCATGAAAGTTTGGTTACTTTTGTTAAGATATTCTTACAAATCTTCTTAGAATTTACTTTTAATCCTCCTAATTCTTTATTTGTATAATTTTATTTATTTGATAATCAGATCCAATCATTGTTTGTGATAATACTGAAATATTTGAAGCAATAGTTTCTTGTGCCTCTGCCAATTACTGTTGTGGTACATGTACCACAACAGTAATTAGAAAACCTTATGAGTAATATTTAGCATTTATTGCGTTAGAATAATATATGTTAGACTTTCATGGACAGAAATGGATTGGAATCTAGCAGCATAAAATCTGTTTGAAAGTGTTATCTCAAAATAACTTATGGTTTGAGATTTGAATTTATGACCTTGTCAAAAGTTAACTCTTACTGGTGAAGTTTTTTCTTTCTCGTTCTTCATAGCTTGGCACAGAATCTTCTCTGAAGTTTGTATGCATATATAGAATTTCTTTGCTGCCCTACTAAATTATTACACTTATTGTTTACCTACTTTTTTAATCATGTAGTTCAGTGGTAGGACTAACAAAGAGGGCAGTGAGTTCAGTTACTTTTAGAGACAAAAAATGTATAACATCCGTTTATTGTCTTTACCTTCTGCAATAAACTTTCTGTGTATGAGGAGAATAATGTAGAATAATGTGGAACAAGAGCACTCGGAGAGCGCAAACCTCCATCAAGGTAACACCAATGTCCTCTCAACAATTAGCAAGAGATGATTTTTAAAATGAGAAAATCTGAAATAAACTTGACTGCTCTCAAAGAATCAGACCGCTCTCAAAAATTAAGTAAAAAAAAAAAAAACAGGAAAAATAATCCAGAGTCCTTGTTGGGTACTGGATTGATCCCAAAATCTAATCAGTTCATGCCAGTCACGAGGCCAAACATCCCTGAAAGTTTCGTCCGAATCCAGCCAGTGGTTCTTGAGATATCTTGTCCACAGACAAACAAACAAACACAACTGAAATCAATACCTCTGCCTTTGCTAAGGCGGAGGTAATAATGTAGAAACAAGTGATGGTTTAGAAAATCTGATGGGGAAACAGTCTACTTGAAAAAGCCAAAACAAAAGACTTTGTAATAGCTGCAAATTATATTTAGTAAACACTACAGATGATATATCATTCCAATTATGCCCTCTCCCCTTTAAAAATGCATTCAGTGAAGGAATGTCTAAATTATGTTCAGTACTGTGTAATATGCAGTGTGAGTGTATGTACACACTGCAATGTTTGAAATGTATTATTATGTGTATTGGAAATATGTATATTGTATATGAAAATTGTAATATATTTTACATGGAGACTCATGTTAACCATAGAAAATATATGTAGTGAACATATATTGAATAAAATTTGTATAATGTGTATGTGTTTCACCATAACAGCTTTATATATAGGGCATATCATAATGTATTCTATTTATGTGTTTGGAGTACATGCAGTATTGGTTAATTGACAAAATATACTTTTAATTAATGAACTTTAATCTAACATGGCAATTTTTGATGTCATTGTCATCATTGTTGTAAAAAGTCTGTACTAAATACATGCAATTTATGTTAATATGAATGTAATAATTGAATACCAGTTTCGACTTATTTCTTCGAAAATACTCTCGTTTTGACAGCATGAGTACAATAGTTGAAAAATAATTTATATTTTGTGATTTGCCACAGGGCAACTACAAAATACCAGGTAAAGTACTTAGCAGCATTTTGTCAATCTTTACGTTTGTTTCCCAACCATGTGGTTCCAGGTTCTGTCCCCCTGTGTGGCATCTTGGACAGGTGTCTTCTGCTATAACCTCAAGCTGACCAAAGCCTTGTGAGTGGATTTGGTAGATAGAAACTGAAAGAAGCCTGTCATGTGTGTGTGTTTGTCTCTGCCACCACCATTTGACAACTGGTGTTTACATCTCCCTAAACTAGCAGTTCAGCAAAAGAGACTGATACAATGAGCCAGTCTTAAAAAAAAAAAGTACTGGGGTTGATACATTCAACTAAAGAGTCTTCAAGTATGTGCCCCAGCATGGCCACAATCTAATGACCGAAACATCTTAGAGATGCACAATGCATGTAATTCTAGTTTTTGTAGTTTAGTAGATCTGAAATTTTCCCAAGATCTTTGAAGATTAATCTTTCTTGCCAAGCTTGTTGCATCATTAATTTCTTTAGAAATCTCTTTTAGGAGTGTTGTATACTTGTATTTTAATTTTACATAAATGTTTATAGATAGTAAGAAGCTTGCTTCCCAACCACATGGTTTCAGGTTCAGTCCTACTGCATGGCACTTTGGGCAGGTGTCTTCTACTATAGCTTCAGGCTAACCAAAGCCTTGTGAGTGGATTTGGTAGGCGGAAACTGGTTTCCACGAGTTGTGATGGCGTTGCTGTTACTAAAGTTTTCTTTTCTTTTCTCTATTATTAATTTTACTCGCGTCTCTATCTTAGTAGAAACTGATGGATAAAGAAATCAAACAACATAAACAAACGCCAACAAAACTGTTCAGAAATTAAATAACACTAACATATTCAATAACAATAATAAATTTGATTCATCCTCAACAAAGTTTAGTTTTATCAATTTTGAATATATCACTCCTGTTTAAAACCTCTTATCTACTTGACAATTGCATTTCTAGCTTTGCCTTGAAAGAAGCTTTATCTCTTGGACTCCTGATTTTGTGTGCAACGATGTTGTTAAACCCCTGTTAACAGCACTGTATGCAGGTCCTTTCCGTTTTCTTTCACACACAGATAAATTTTTCGCTATAGACCTTAATGGTCGTAAAGGCACGATATCAGTGGATAGACTAAAAAAGGCCTTCATAGAGAAAACTGTCCCCGTTCCCACTGCAGATGGCACACAGCATTACAAACACGGCCCGTACACCCACCTTCACATTCCATGACTACTATTGGGATCGATCAGGTACTGGAAAAGGATTCTGGATTATTTTCCGTTTCTTTTACTTCATTTTTGAGAGCGGTTGGGTTCTTTTTTAGTATTCCCGTGAGAGCAGTTGAGTTTATTTCAGATATTCTCATTTAAAAAATCATCTCTGGTTAATTGTTGGGAGGATGTTGGTGTTGCCTTGGCAGATGTTTGTGCTCTTATTATTATTATTATTATTATTGGCAAAGTGGTGAGCTAGCAGAATTCAAATACTGCTGAGGTCGACTTCAAATTTCATCTTCTTGGAATTGATAAAATAAGTACCAGGTCAGCACCGGGGTCAATATAATCAACTTATCTTGTTTCCAGAAATTGCTGGCTTTGTGCCAGAATTTGAAACCATTATTATTGGATGAGAGAGCAGTACATGCCATCAAAGTGACACTGGGGTACAAATATACAAAGCCCAGTATACCCATCATGACTACCTGTCTGATAAGAGTACACCAGGCACATGCATCACAACCATATGTGCGTGACATAGTGATCTCATATCAAAATGAACAGTGCATCACCTTGCAGTTGGGGCCAGTTAGAATTTTCTTCAGGTCAAGTAGCTTATCCCACTCAAAAGGTCCTTGAATAAGGGTTGTTTAAGGATGTTGAATGAAATGCGTTTCCAAAGCTGAATTATTCAAACCCCAAAGAATTCCTCTCAACACATGGCTATGATGCTCCCCCACTACTTCTGGTCATGATCAGAGATACACATATCACGAGCCACTAAGGAAAATGTGCAACTGGTTAGGGTCAAGTAACTGACAAGCAAATCTGTGGTATTGAGCAGAATATTTGCTGCAGCCCATCTTTTATATCAAGACAAAACAACGTACATGATAACACTTCCAATCACTTAAGATCAGAAGCCATGGGAACCATTACCTGGTACTGCATCAGGGAATTTATTATTAACAATTTGGATAATTAAATCAAATGAAAATCTGTGATCAACTAAAAAATCAGTAAAGTTGTTAATTATTGTAGGAGCTAAATAAGTGACAGAGCAGTTATTTCTTGCAGAACTAGGTTTTAATTCCTGTTTGGATCCACTTCATACTCTTTTATATAATCTGTAGTTTTAAGGAAAATCTTAAATGTTATACCACTTCTGTCTTTCAAAGAATACGGGCATATGACGTAAGAGCACAGGCTACTAACCCCAAGATTCCGAGTTTGATTCCAGGCAGTGACCTGAATAATGATAATAATAATCTTATATTTTGTTGCTATGGAAGAAATAATTACTTTTTGTAGTCAACAAGCAGGTCACATGGTTGGCACTAGAGAATTTAGTATTATAGAGATTAAGTTTGATAATTCTTCCAAGATGGTTACAACTTCTCATTCTCTCAGAATTTGTAAAATAAATACCAGTAATATCTTCAAGGAAACTGAATTGGCTGTATCTCTACCTTAGAGTCCTTCCTTTAGCATTTAAACCAGCAACATCCGGCCAAAATATTCTAGCCAGATCTGGCCTCTCACAGCTACCCTACAATGTCATTCTAAAAATATACAATCACATCATTGGCATCTCAAAGTTACGAGATAATGTATGATTAACCCATTCATGCTGAAATTTTTCTAGTGAATGAAATTGCGCATCCAGCTTGTGCTTGACATGTTACACAACTGTGGTTGTTACAAGTTATGGATCAAGCATTTGTTCAAACAGACTGCATACGCATTAAGAACATGTTTCATTCTTTGATACAGATCATACACAAATCAGAATTTGTATCATCATCATCGTTTAACGTCCGCTTTCCATGCTAGCATGGGTTGGACGATTTAACTGAGGACTGGTGAACCAGATGGCTACACCAGGCTCCAATCTGTATTAATTATAATTAATTATATTAATTATAAATTGTCAGTTTAAATGGATGATTGGCATGAATGGGTTAATTCCAAACACTGAATGATTAAGCATTACATTTGATAAAGTAACATGAATGCTAAACGGTTGTGTAATGGTGATGTGTTCTTTAGATAATGTTGGTGCTATTAGTAGAATATCGACACACTTCACAGTTTGGTTGCAACTGTCATTAAGTATTTTGTTTGTGATCTTGTGACATTATAACTACCGATATTTTCTGGTTTCTTCTTTAAATAGTTTTAGCCTTTATCACGATCACTGGAACTCTGCTGCTTATGACTGAGTGTTCCAGTTGATCTGATCAGTGGAACAGCTTGCTCGTGAAATAATTGTGTAAGTGGTTGAACACTCCACAGACACGTGTACCCTTAACAGTTTTCAGAGGGATTCAGAATGACTTAGAATGGGACAAGGTTGCCCCTTTGTAGTACAGTAATCCCTTGACTATTGCAGGTGTTACATTCCAAAACCTCCCATGGAAATAATTAAAATGTAAAAAAATATAAATACCTATCGGCCACAGAAACCTGTGATATAAATTTACATATATTCATCATCCAATGCTTTAAATCTGGGTTTTGTCCCCGTTAACGGGGGTGGCTGGATCTACCTCAATGCCATAGCAACCGAGGTAGGCTGGTGCAGCCCACCCCAACCTTTAGGGTGGCTGGTGCCCATTCTCCTTTGCTATCATGAGGCTTTTTTGGAGCTGGATTTTCTACGGGGAGCATGCTCTTGCTTAACCCCAACCTCAGTTTCTAGATATGAATGGTCCTGAGACCAAGGCCTCTACCATGATTTTTAAGAAATGTGGTGGAAAACTAGCTCAGGCAGGCAGGGACGCTACTTCCTGAGACCCCTTTCGGAGCCCCGTTATGTACTGAGTGTGACAGGTGAACCGCAATATGGCGAGGGATGACTGTACAGGTAGAACTCATTTTTGCTAGCTGAGTAGACTGGAGCAACATGAAATAAAGTGTCTTGCTCAAGGACACAATGTTTCACTGAGTATTGACCCCTTCAGTCTTGAGCCAGATATCCTAACCACTTATCCTTCACAAAGCTAATTATTACTCTTGCTCTAAAAATACAGAATCAGTTGAACCATGAAAGTTCAGAGCAGAGAAACCTTTCAATCATAGTAATTTAGATTGAAGACATCATCATCATTTAGTGTCCGTTATCCATGCTGGCATGGGTTTGGACGGTTTGACTGGGCTGGCACGCTGGAAGGCTGCACCAGACTCCAGTCTTGGTTTTCTACGGCTGGATGCCCTTCCTAACACCAACCAGTCTGAGAGTGTAGTGAGTGCTTTTACGTACCACCGACCGTTTGCGTGACTCCTTAGGATAATCAGAGCAAACTGATCAAGCCTCATTTTAGTTATGAAAGTGTGACTAAACAAAAATTAAAGTTAAAATCACGAGAAAACACCAAAAAACAGTTGAGTAATTGAAGGGGGGGGGACTCAAAATGTCAGCCTATTATAAATTTAATGTTTCTCTGTTCTTTATGTTTTTATGTTCGTTGACAATGAAACTCAAACCAACAACTCCCCTAATCCCAGGCAATGTTCTAAATGGAGGAGGGTCTATTTCTTTAAGGGCTGCCTAATTGGGGCCCCACTGACCCCCCCCTATTTTTACTGCATTTTAAACTAATTACATGGCATTGGTGCCCAAACTGGAGCAATGTCAATGAATTTCATACCATGAACTCCCAGGAAGTATTGTAAGGAGGCTCAATTTCAGAAGGGCCACTATGGGGCTTCACTGACTACCACTATTTTTACTGCATTTACGTCGCGCCTATGCTTATTTATTAAACTACGATCAGCCTCAGTGCTGAGCACATTTGCAGAAATAAGGTTGGCCATTTCTAAAGATCATCACGGACATTCAAATCGAGATAAAGAGTTCTAACAGGTACGTTTCAAGTGTGGCAGTGTGGACGTTCATATTTTGTAGTTTATGAAACTTGAGTCTAGTATAGAAAGCATGGTTGATTATATGTTCTCAGTAGAAGTAGGATAAATATTGCCAAGAGGCCAGCCTATCCCATTTGAACGTACTTCCCAATGACATATCAGGAGTATGATTCAACATTGCTTTAAAGAAGCTCACAGGAAGTAAATGGCTAATATGTAAAAAATCAATTACGACAGATGATGAATTGGAAGAAACCTATAGCAATAATTAGCTTTTACTGGTTTCAGTCATTAGCCTGTGGCCATGCTGGGGCATCACCTTGAAGATCTTTAGTCGAATTAATCAACCCCAGTATTTTTTTCTGAGCCTGATACTTATTCTGCTTGTCTCTTGCTGAACTGTTCAGTTAGAAGGACATACACATACCAACACCAGTTATCAAGTGGTGGTAGGAACCCCCTCCATACACACATGACAGGCTTCTTTTCCCAAGGCTTTGGTTGGCCCAAGGCTGTAGTAGAAGACACTTGCCCGAGATGCCATGCAATAGGAGTGAACCTGGAGCCATGTGGTTGGGAAGCAAATTTTGGAATCTTTGTGGTTTTCGTCACTGTTTACGATTATCTTTAAGAAATTTTTTTAATGTATCATATAGATGTAATTTTTAATGCTGAATCCGAATTTGTTATTCATTTATTCCATAAAAATTTTGCAAAAAATGTTACAGGTGTTCAAAGTTTGATAATTTTGATAATTTTCAGCCAATCAGAAAACTCGTTCGCTGCCTCTTCCATCATCTGGGCGAGGGTGGAGGGCATCAGCATGTCAAAACATTAAACTAGCCACACGAGCAAATTAAATATTTAAAAGCTGTGAACAAACAAACCAACAGGAGTTGCTAGAAATAAGTCAATACATTAAAATATAACATGAGCAAAGTTAATATTAAAACATTTATGAGCAAATTAAATAATTAAAATCTACAAATAAGCCAACATTGTTTAAAACAGACATTTTATTAGTTAAAAAAAATTCAAGAATGAAAGTTTGCAAATACACTCTAGGATTTTATAAAATAAATTCTCTTTCTCGTATCTCCTTCTCCACATAAATTCACAAAGATGAGAGTCAGCCATGCCCAGGTACTTTCAATTTGTTGAGTGTGAGTTGCATCTCTTATGAAAGCAGACAATTATTGAACAAGTGGTGGTTACACTCCTTGTGTGCATGTGCAGCATCTTTGGTTACTATGGAAACAGAGTTCTTCACAATCGGCAATGGAACACGTGGTGCTTCTTTGCTTTGGTTATTATAGAAACACACTTCTTTGCCATGGTGATGTCTAAAATACTTGCTTTTGATTGGCTAAAATACCCAAATTTTGCAAATTTTAAAGGCTAAAAACTTTTTAATTATGGATTTATAGGAAAATGAATTTCGTTTTCATAATTAGTATACCAAACTTAATCCATATACCAAATTTGTTTTTAATTCTAAAATTGACTCATCTTCAATGTTTATTAAATTAAATTTTTTTTATTCCAGATTAAAAGAAGTTGCTGAAAAGATTAGTCGATATGGCTTCACAAGTCCTCCTGCTCTGTCATCTCTACGAAACTTAGTTATAACACAGTGTGTTTTGGGACCCAATTATGTAGCTCTTTTACTGGAAGTAAGTGGCAACACTAATATACACTCCTGTTTGTACACTTGTGGCATATATAACATCTGTATACCTTTATATATAACAAACTGTAATCTTGTATATTTATATAACATCTATATACCTGGAGTAAAGATTATTTGCCAACATAACATGGCAGTCTTGGTTTAGGACGAATGTTGCTGTAATTTAGCCCCAGGAGACATCATCTCCAGCTGGCTATACAACATGATCTGTGTCCTTATATTTTTGAACAAGGGAATCTAAATTACAGCAACATTCGTCCTAAACCAGGACTGCCATGTTATGTTGGCAAACAATCTTTACTCCAAAGTACTGTTGCTGAATATCTCTCGTTGTGAGATTTAAAAATAGTCATTTTCTAATCTATATACCTTTATATATAACATTTTTACTGTAATGGTTTTACTTATGCAGCAATAATACTTATAGCAGACTTATATTTCTGACCAACTCTATTAAAAGAAAAAGTTTGCGAGTTGAATCTTTGCCTAACTCTTAGCACCAATCTGTTGCAGTTGAAAATGTCTCAAGATCTGGTACCTAGTTTCAAACGCTACAGAAACCAAAGACTATCAAATTAAGTGTAATCCTTAGAAACGTAGACTTTTTTGGCTGAGCAGGCTCTTACATTTGTCTCTTGTCTAAACTTTTCGAAATGTGTTTCGGACAAAATTAAATTCTTTTAATTCCATAAAACAAAGATTGCTGATTCATTATTCATATTGAAATGTTCTGTTGTTTCCATTGTGATAAAACTGACATTAATATTTGTTGTGTGATATACTTCCACAGGACAGTCGAGTTTGCCGAGTACATTTCAATGTTCTTAATGAGAGATTGGATTTAAATAAGAATGATAATAAAACGTAAGTATTTCAAAATAATAACCCTCCACTCCTGCTACGTTGTTTCTGTTATTTAGAATGGTGTCCAGCTGTTTGAATTTAACAGTCAAAAAAAAAAAAAAGAGAGCATGTTAATAATTTTCTAACCTTTTATTTCATAAACCACTGGGTAATAGTCCTCCCTATCCCTATCTATATACACATGTATTATTAAAAAAATGGCAAAAAATCATATATTGATTAATATCGATTAATTACCAGGAAGCTAGCCCATTTAAAGAATCAAAGAGATTCAGAAACAGTATCTGCAATCTCAGGGGATTAAAGTACATTTTTATATATGACGTTGACCACTAACGTGGACATTTAATGTGCTAGAAATAGATCGCATCTTGTGTCTAAAAAGACCTAAATTGTTCTCAACATGAAATATAGCGTGATACCAAAACGTAAGCGGGCAAGACATTTAAAAAAAACCGAAAAGGGACATTATTAAACAGGGACCGGTTTCGAATTTTAACAATCTTACCGACT
>NC_068983.1:162461541-162464743 GCF_001194135.2 Octopus bimaculoides
CTGACACATTTTCTGTGAAAACATAAGGACACAGAAAATGTGTCAGGTCCAACAGGAAACGGTGTTTCCTAGGGCTAAATAACAGTAGCATTCTTCCCTTTCATGGGACTGTCACATTAAGTTGACAACATACTATCACTTTAAATTCCAACAAGTTATCACATTACAGTAAACCTAAGTAGGGCCTTGGTGCATGTATATACATAATTAGGCTAAAATGATCTTTAAAGAGCAACATATTTAGGAAAAAAAAGCATAAATTTTGTACTCAACAGATGCTTTAAAGCCAAGTATATATGGTAGGGTTTTATAAAATTGATTACTAAATGGTAATTTCAAATTGTAAAGTTATTTGTGGTTATGGAAAGTTGTTCATTTTAAAATGTTTTCTTTGCTTTTCCATAATTAAAAAAAAAAAACCTTTCTTTTAAAGGAAACCTGACAAAAGTGAAAAGACAGAACGCACAGCAGCAAGGAGCAATACGTTTGTGGTTGAGAGCCCTCTTGTGTTGGTATCTGATGCTTTTGGATCTTCAGCGCCACAGCCATCTGGGTAATTAAGTTTATTATATCTGATATTTCATTAACAACTGTTACTTGACTCCTTAAAGGGCATCTACAATTATTTGTGTATTTAGTTGATTTTTTAATTAAAATATTTGTTGAAATTCATTGTTTTTCTGTTAATAGCGTTAACCCGTTAGCATTTAAACTGATCAAATCTGGCCTAAATATTCTGTTTTATGTTCAGACTGGCCAGATCAAGCCTCTCACACTTACCTTACAATGTCATTCTAAAAATAAGCAATCACATTTCAAAAGCTCGAAGCTACAAGATAATGCATGAATAATACAAAAGAATGTGAATAAGTAAGCATTAATATTGGCAAAGAAATCTTAATGCTAAAGAGATAAAAAAAAATAATGAAGAATGTAGTAAAATAACTGTGTCCTTAGGAAGCTGATGCTTGAAACATAAGTTAGCACAAAATTTTAAAAGGAAGTTTTGATTTAGATCACCTTAAAACCCTTTTGGTTCCAATCTACCCAATGTGCTTTGATTCTGTGATACAAACTTGGTTTTAAAGTGATCTCATTTAAAACTGTTCATCAAAATTTAATGTAAATTTTATATTCCAAACACCAGCTTAATAACGGGAAAGTTATTTTACTAAGTTTTTCATTTTCTTTGAAATTTATTAAAATAAAGTTTGTGGATTTTAACAGAAATATGGTAAGTAAAGGGTTAAAACTATAAGACCAAGGACCAACTTATGGGGTTTGGTATTTAAAGGTTTTGTTTCGCTAATTCCTAATTATTTTCTCTTTAATAAACCTTGACCAGGTCTGTGCATATGTATGGATATAAGATCAAGCTTAATTGATGGTGACCTACATAGCTTAATTGATGGTGACCTACATAGCTAATGAGCTATTTGGATGTCACGACGCATAGGGTTTCAAATAATTAAACACAAATACACAGAGCCTGATTGTATTTTGATTTTAAGAGCATCAAAATTGATATTTTATTTATTGTTTTTTCATGTAATATTTGTTTATTGTTGTGAATTGTAGGCGATGGGGCTCTGGCTCCTCAAATTCTGCCTCCCGTAGTAATAATAACCAACAGGGTTATAACAGAATGGCCAGAGCAGTTGTGAACAGAGGTCGACGTTCAGGGGTTATTGTTGGAGCTCGACCCTTAGTACCAGCTTCTGTTGTTCCTGAAGAACTCATAAATCAGGTAAGAATTCTCTAGTCCTTCCTGTGGGTTTTGATATTTCTTATGCATCTCTACCATCATCGTCATTGTTTTAATGTCCACTCTTCCATGCTTGCACGCGTCGGACAATGTTTACTGAGGCACATTTTCTGTGGTTGGACACCTTTCCTGTCACCAACCCTCACCTGTTTCTAAGTAAGGTAATATTTCCCCATGGCCAGACATGATTTTGCGAAATATTAAAAACAAATGACACTGCTTGTATAACAGTGACACTCCTTTACAACTATTGTGCAATGTTAAGACAAGGAGACTTCAATGTCTATACACTCCTGCACGCATGTACGCACGCGCACACACACACACCCCGTGCATGCATGTCTATATTCAGCTGGCAACTTTTTATGTCTATCAAATCCACTCACGAGGCTTTGGTCAACCTGAAGCTATAAAAGAAGGCACTTGTCCAAGGTCCCACGCAGTGGGGCTGAACCTGGAACCATGTGGCTAGGAAGCAAACTTATTACCACACATGGCTGTACCTCTACATGGGGAACTATTTGTTACCAGCAGGAGCAGTGTTTTGGATATCGGCTCAAAATATTGAGTGTAAATATTGCCATATTTTAAAATTCAGATAGATGATGCTAACATCAGCATTATCATCACTTAACGCTGGTTTTCCATGCTGGTATGGGTTGGATGGTTTGACAGGAGCTGGCAAGATAGAACACTGCACCAAGCTTCACTGTTCGTTTTGGCATGATTTTTATGGTTAGATGCCCTTCCTAACGCCGCTCACTTAACAGAGTGGGCTGGGTACTTTTTACATGATGCCAATACTAGGGCAGGTCTGTTTTGGTGTGGTTTCCATAATAGAATTAACACTTTCAATTGGTTTTTTTTTTTTTTTTTGGTCTCTTGGAACCAATTTATTTTTGAGAATTCATCAGAAATAATTATACTGGCAATCACTTTATGTAATTACAAAATCTATAAATATGTTTCTTTTATAAATTAAAGTTTTAGCCATCTTTCTAAATGTATTTTCCTTTTCATCAACTACAATCCTAGAAGCAAACTTCCCCTAGAATTGAAAAGTTTGTCTAAACCTTGTTCTCCATTTCTCTGCAGTGTCAAGTTGTATTGCAAGGAAAATCACGCAACCTGATAATTCGTGAACTACAGAGAACCGTAAGTATTGGCCTACTTTTCTTCTCCATTTGCCTAAATGTCACTTAATCTTTAAATGAAGAGTGTGTTTAAGAAAAGAAGAGGTGGAATAATACTGGCAGTTTCATCATCATTTAAAGTATGTTTACCATGCTGGCATAAGTTGGACGGTTTGACAGGAAGTGGCCAGTTGGAGAGCTTTTTATGCGTTACAGGGGATGTAAACACACCAACACCAGTTGTCAAGCAGTAGTGGGACACACACACACACACACACACAACAGGCTTCTTTCAGTTTCTGTC
>NC_068983.1:162464753-162469272 GCF_001194135.2 Octopus bimaculoides
AGTAGTGGGACACACACACACACACACACACAACAGGCTTCTTTCAGTTTCTGTCTACGAAATTGACTCACAAGGCTTTGGTCAGTCCGAGGCTATAGCAAAAGAGACCTGCCCAATGTGCCACGCAGTGGGACTGAACCCGGAACCATGTGGTTGGGAAGCAACTATTTTTTATCTCTTTACTCCTGCATGATGATGTATCATCTCATTGCACATATGCACAAGTTAAATCATTGAAGAATTTTAGCTCCTTAAGAAATTAGTAGAATTTTGATTTAAAATTTCTTTTAAATTTGTGATTCTTGATTACCAAATTGTTTCTTGTAGCTTCTTTTGGTTACTTTCTCCACAAAGGATAGTTTTTTTAAAAAATGATTCAAGTTGTTTTTTTTTTAAATGATTCAAGTTTTTTTTTATTATAATTTAATGATTGTACTTAAGAATTTAATATCACTACAACAATAATATATATTAATAAATGTTTATTAAATTCTATAATGAATTCAAAATTTCAACATCATTCAATTATCTGAAGAATTTTAAAATGATACATAAAGTTCCATCTAGCTTCAGTCTGTAGCACTTGTAAATCTGCAGAATCCTGTTTCTTGACTCATTTCAATTAGAAAAGACACAGACACCCTCTCCCTCCCAAGTTATTACATAAAATCCTGATAAGAACTAATTAAACTAATATAATAGGGTGGATTGTTGTATTTGTCAATTTATGAGTGTAGATATCCCCTCAGTTATAAATGAAATAATTCATCTTAGGCACATTTTATTTCTCTATTGAATGAACAGAATTTGGATGTTAATCTAGCTGTGAATAATTTGTTAAGCCGAGATGACGAGGGAGAAGAGAATGAAGAAGATAGTCAGGATTCTTACATGCCAGGTAAATGTACAGCCTCTCGTTAATGTTATTATTTTTTAAGTAATAATTTTCAAGTGTTTTACATGCAGTTTTTTTCTTAACATAAATTGGTAGAATTTTTCACAAATTTGGACTTTTGCAAATTGTTACATTTATTGAATGTATTGTTTTTGTTATCAACCATTTATGTTGTGAAGGAGGATGAGTTGAAAGGTGTTTGCCATCTTTACTCCAAGGCACCATTACAGTGCTTGAAGTAGTAAAGTTTCAACTGCAGACACTATCAACTTAACCTCAGGCATCTTAACCTTCGTGTGTGTGTGTGTGTGTATTTTGTTTTTTTGTTTGTTTTTGTTCTGTTATAGCAAGATTACTGAAAGTCTAATAATATTTAAATTGTGATATGAAGATATGTTCCTGAAGTAGACATTCAAGAACAATATCTAATACTATATACACTTTATATTAGTCCGACTGGTTTTTCCCATCTTGATTGTTGCTCTCACTATGATTCTGCTGTTGTATGCTACAGTCTTCTGCAGGTGTCTTGTGTCAAACTTGGTCATTGTGTCAGAATTTTTAACATGTGCATAGAACAATATTGAATAGTTTTCAACATTCTCTTGTGATATTAAACTCTATTTACTTTCAACGGTGGCACATAAGCACTCTCTACACTCTCGGAGTGGTTGGCGTTAGGAAGGGCATCCATCTGTAGAAACCTTGCCAAATCAGATTAGAGCCTGGTGCAGCCGCTGGCTCTCCAGACCTCGGTCAAACCGTCCAACCCATGCCAGCATGGAAAACGGACGTTAAATGATGATGAATATTAATATCAGAGGTTAGAGATAACAAATTGGTTATATACTTCAGTTCTATATTTAAGAGATGAGGAATTATGTTCATTATTTACATTTGATGGATATTTGTCCTCATCTTGTTTGTTGTTAACACGTTTCGGCTGATATACCCTCCAGCCTTCATTAGGTGTCTTGGGGAAATTTCAAACCTGGGTTCTCATTCCTAAGGTATTTTTTGATATTATTATTATTCAGGTCACTGCCTGGAATCGAACTCGGAATCCTGGGGTTAGTAGCCTGCACTCTTAACCACTATGCCATATGCCCATGGTAATATGCTTAGTCTGAAGATATCAGATTGTTTTTCATTATTCATTTATATATTGAAGCTATATCAAGGAATAATAAAAACAATGAGATGACTCACTGCTGTGCTCTACTCTCCTAGAATTTGATCTTTTTGTCAATCTCTGTTAGAGAAATCAACCCCTGTCCTCAAGTGAAATTCAATATACCACTTAAAAAGGTGTTAATGCTTTTATTTGTAATCATTGTTATTACAAATAAATATTACCTGCTGTACTCTTTCACCTGCTGTATTCTTCCACCACAACTTTCTCTCACTCTTTCTTCCTGTTTCTGTTATACCTGTATTTCAAAGGGCCAGCCTTGTCACGCAGAATCTCCCCGAGAACTACGTTAAGGGTACATATGTCTGTGGAGTGCTCAGCCACTTGCATGTTAATTTCACAAGCAGGCTGTTCTGTTGATCGGATCAACTGGAAACCGCGTCGTTGTAACCGATGGAGTGCCACGATATAGCATAACTGCATAGACAAATAGTAATTTATGCCATACTCGTTATTACCTATAACAACAAAACTACATTATTGTATTGAGATGTGGTGAAAGGGTATTATTATTATTATTATTGTGATTAAGGCGCCAGAATCATTAGCATGCTGGCTGAAATGCTTCACAGTATTTCACCCATCTTTATATTCTGAGTTCAAATTCCGCCGAGGTCGAATTTGCCTTTCATCCTTTCAGGGTGTATAAATAAGTACCAGTTACACATTGGGGTCAATGTAATCGACTTAGTCCCTTCCCCCAAATTTGAGGCCATGTGCTTCAAGTAGAAAGGATTGTTATTATTATTGTGATTTTAATGTATGTAACATGTTATTGGAGTATATCAGCAACAAAATTTCTCAGTTGTACGAGTTGGATGTCAACTTTTGAGTCAGAACTTCCTAAGGAAGATATAAAATGTAATTAGGGTTGCTTAGAAGCATACAATTCTGTATTTCTGAGATGAAAAATTTGATATTCTGTACTATTTGGAGTGGTGTCACTAAGGTGAATCACAAGACACCTGAAGAAGACTGCAGAGTACACAGCCGAAACGGTGAAAGCACCAATCCAAGGTGAGGCGACCAGTTCAACTAATATTGCTTAGAGTGAGCCTGGATTAAGAAATGGTCAATGGTAAAGAATCTGGAATCATTTCTTGAGCCTAACTTCACTTCATAGACCAATTCCATTATCAAGTATAACTTGGAACTAAGTCAGTTGAAGGAAATTGGTATTTAAGATTATTCATGTTGGGATTGAGTGTTTGAACCCATGTCTTTGCATTAATGGTAAATCAGTTTGTCTATAAATGGATTGTCTTTATCATCCTTTAGTATTCATTTATATTTTATTTGTTGATGAATATTGAAATGCCAGTGCCCCCTGACTGGTTCCCATGCTGGTGGCACATAAAAAGCACCATCTGAATGTGGCTGACGCCAGTGCCCCCTGACTGGCTCCCATATCGGTGGCATGTAAAAAGCACTATCCAAACACGATCAATGCCAGTGCCCCCTGACTGTTTCCCGTGCCGGTGGCATGGGAAAAGCACTGTCTGAACGTGGCTGATACCAGTACCTCCTAACTGGCTCCTGTGCTGGTGGCACATAAAAAGCACCCACTAGACTCTTGGAGTGATTGGCGTTAGGAAGGGTATCCAGCTGTAGAAACACTGCCATATCATATTGGAGCCTGATGCAGCTGCTGGCTCTCAAGTCCTCAGTCAAACTGTCCAACCCATACCAGCATGGAAAACAGACGTTTAAACGATGATGGTGTTGCAATTAGACTCAATACTCTGCATTATTGAGAAGAGCACTGCAGAAAAATTAAGTTTAGATTTGTAACTATACATATATGTATGCCAACCTCTGTGTGTTTGTGTGTATGTTTATATACATACATGGGTATATGTCACTATGTGGTTAAGAAATTCCATTTGCAACTACAATTTAGATTTAATCTCTGTGCATGAGAGTTCAAACAGCATATTCTACAGCCTTTGGTCAACTAGGACCTTGAGAGAGGAATTTAATTGAATGATACTGTGTGGTAGTCCAGGAAGTCCATTGTATATGGTGTATAGGAGTCTGTCTGTATCAAACACTATAGCTATATATATGCATGCATGTCTGGAACTGAAAAGGAATACAGCAAGCCACTAAACATGGGAGGAAAGATACCAAATTTGAAAGCATGCAAGTTCAAGCAATGTTCTGTGTCGCTGAGCAGTACATACACCCAAGGATGATGAGTTCAATCCCTACTAAAGGTGAAATTTAAATAACAGCAGGAGGACACCTAGGAGTCACTATTTTTGTGGGCCAGGTTCCCTTTGAGTGTCGGAAACCAATGGGCCAAAAGACTCATTTGATGGGAGCTCTTCCTCTGATCTCACCTGCTGTCAACTAGCCCTGTAGCAAGTTTTCACTTAATCTCTGTGTGTGTGTGTGTGTGTGTGTGTGTGTGTGTGTGTGTGTGTGTGTGT
>NC_068983.1:162469684-162482668 GCF_001194135.2 Octopus bimaculoides
TATTCTTTAAACTTTAGGTTTCTTTATATTTTATATTTTAGAATTTATAATATTCATGCTTATTTATACATAAATTTTTATACGCATATATATTTAAACATATATATATCTATTTTTAGATTTTTATATGTATTCATATTTATATTCCGTATATTTGTTTTAAACTTTTAAATTTATTATGTTACCATGTTATGTTGGATGTATATCTTTCAAAGTATTAAATAAATATTGATTTCCTGAATATATTATTGATGAGTTCTACGAATTTATTAATGATATAAAAACACACATATATATATATATATATAAAAGATTCTTTTATATATGTCTATCTATGCCAGATAATCTTCATTTCTGTCAAATATATAAATCAATAATTTGAGTAGACATCAATAACTGGCATACTTGAAGTAAATAGTAGGCCTGATAGGGTTGATGGAAGTTATGTTTGGTCAATATCCAATGGTGGCAACTGATGTGAAAATATATGTACTTATATGAATGGGTGTATATGTTTGTGTGCTTGGGTTTATGTGTAAGTACGTGTATGCTTGTGAGTGCACACATCTGCATAAGCATTGTACATATCTGCACACATATATAAATGCATTCTTTGACTATGTATACTTATCCCAATCACTTAGTTTTGGGTTTAATTCCACCCTGCAGCACCTTGAGTCAGTGCATGCCCCCCACCCCAAGCTTTGTGAGTAGATTTGGTAAAGAGAAACTGAAGAACTTTGTGTGTGTGTGGTCTCTTTTTCTTGACATTGTGCAATAGTTCTTAATGGATGTTGCTGTCATGCAAGTGGTGTAGTTTGTTTCTAACCTTCTGTGAAAACCTGTCCCGTCATGGGTGGGGGAAATATTACCTTCATTGGAAAGATGTGACAAGAAGGACGTCTGGCCATAGAAAAATCTACCTCACTGAATTTCCTCCGACCCATGTCAGCATATAAAAGTGGATGTTAAAACAATAATCATCTTACAGTTCTATATTTGTGAGATGAGGAATTATTTACATTTGACGGATATTTATCCTCATCTTGTTTGTTGTTAACACAACATTTCAGCTGATATACCCTCCAGCCTTCATCAGGTGTCTTGGGGAAAATTTCAAACCTGGGTTCCCATTCCTAAGGTATTTTTTGATGTTATTTTGATTATTATTATTATTCAGGTCACTGCCTAGAACCAAACTCGGAATCTTGGGGTTAGTAGCCCACGCTCTTAACCACTATACCACGGGCATATGGCATAGTGGTTAAAAGCATGGGCTACTAACCCCAAGATTCCGAGTTCAATTCTAGGTAGTGACCTGAATAATAATAATCGAAAAATACCTTAGGAATGAGAACACAGGTTCGAAATTTCCCCAAGACACCTGATGAAGACTGGAGGGTATATCAACCGAAACGTTGTGTTAACAACAAACAAGATGAGGACAAATATCCATCAAATGTAAATAATGTAAATAATCATCTTGCATCACCTGGCATAATGCCACCTCCCTCAATACTACATTCACTGTCACTGTCATCTGGGAAGCGTCTTGTCATGTACGTTAGTTGGTGACCTCATTAGTGTTAGTTCTATGCAAAAAAAAAGCATCCTGTACCCTCTGTAAAATATTTGTCATTCGGAAGGGCGTCCAGGTGTAGAAATCATGCAAAAGCAGACAGAAGAGCTTTCTGTGTCTCCTGACTTGTTGGCTCTTGTCAAATTGTTCCACCCATGCCAGCATGGAAAACTGAGGTTAAGTGATGATCACTCACACTTGCGTGCATGTGTGTGCACACACATACACACCCCGCCATTATCACCATTGTTGCCATCATTTGATGTCCGTCTTTGTTTTCTATGTTTGCAGAGGTTGAATGTTTTGACAGGATCCAGCAAGTTGAAGGACTTTTGTACTGTAATACCTGCTGTGGTATGATTTCTATGGCTGGATGCTTTTCCTAATGCCAATCACTTTACAGAGTGTACTGGGTGCTTTTATTGTGGCACCAGCACTTGTGCAGTTTTGGAAGAGATGGTGGATTGGGGTGGGGAAGAGAAAAATAGTGATGATGAGGTGTCTGGGTAGACTCTCAAAGCATGAGGTGTGTAAGAGTGTGTGGGGACAGGAGAACTAGGAGTGTGGGTGGGTGGAGGTTGCAAGTGTAGGGGAGAGAGATGGGAATGAGTGAGGGGTGAATATAATGAGCAATGAGCAAGTGTTGAGTGGGGAAGAGTAGGTGACAACTGTAAAGATTGGATAGGTAGGGTGCAATGAATGGTGAATTAGAGGTGGAAGATTTATCAATGATGATGGAAGATGAGGAATAGCAGAAGAGTGAGAGAGATGATGATGATGTGTGGTTGGCTAAGTTGTCATCACTTTTCTACTAGCCAAACACCTGCTGACTGGTTTTCTTGAGGGAATGATTTCTTTCTAGATACACTTTATACCACCAACCTTTGTAATTATTGACTCTTATTGCTTGTAAGGTGAAAGAGTGCATATTCTAAAACCAGAAATGTGTATATTTATACACAAACACACGTGTATATATTTGTATATTTTGAAGATTTTTTTTTTTTTTGTTGTGATTGAGAAATGTTTTTTGAAAGTGTTTAAACTTTGTATTTTCTGTGATTTTGTCTCTAACTTATGCTATTCTCTGTAATTCTTGACCATGTCTTCATAAAACTCACTTCCACTCACCTGACCTGTTGAAATTACATGTTTTTTTTTTTGTTTCTTTTCTTTTTTGTTTTGTATTTCGATTTATAAATTATGTTAATGATTCTGATTGTGCCTTTAACTTAATCTATTGTTGAGGTTGTTCATAGCGAAACCCTTGAACACATGAATGTTGTGACAAGGATAGTAATTTTATTGTAGATTATCATAGTTTAAATTTCAGCATCATTTACAACGAATATTTACAAAATTTAATCAATTGTACAAATTCATTATACTAAATATCCTGAAATATATTGATAATTTTGGTTTTAAGTGATCTCAATAAAAAGGGGAGACTAATTTTGTAAATATCCCTATATTATTACCAATCTTTGAGAAAATTGCCATTGTAGTCTCTAAAATAATCCCACTCTAATTTTCACCAAAATTCCTTAGTGTCTTTGAAATGGAAACTTTTGACATGGTAATTTGCAGTACTAAAATATAAATCAGATATTCGTGTAATTATTATTCCTTTAATCCAAAATTCAAAATTATTTATTTGCAATACTAAAACTTCTATTTAAGTCTTATAAACTTGTCATTACAAATTTAAAATAAACCCTATAAAATTGACAACTTTTAAATCTAAAATTTTTGATAATTTGTCCTTTATTTGATAAACTCTTCAACGTCAATGATTAATGTAGCCTAAATTTCATCTTGAATGAAAAACACCAAAAATTACTTTATTTTCTGCAACAAAAAAATCCACCTAATCTTGTATTGCAAAATACCTGTTTCCACCTGTGTAAAGTTACAAATCTCAAGAATTAAATAGTTTCTTCTGAATATATTTCAAAGAATTAAAACTTTAACACTAATTCAATATTATGTATAAACACTTTAAATCTCAGTACTTATACATAATGTTGACCTTCATCCTATGTTGCTTTGTGGATATGCTTGAGTGTGTATGTGTGTGTGTGCAGTTGCATATGTGTATGTGTGTGTATACATGTGAGTGTGCATGTGTGTTTGTCCAATTTAATTTTTTTTTTCTCCCTATTTCTAAATATTATTAAATTTCCATTTGTCTGCTTCCAAGTGCGTTCATCTGTTTCAGATGATCTGATCTCACTACTAGACGCAGGTGCAGATCATCCAAGCGTGGTCATTGATGCTGATGTCATGTTCAATGAAGACATGTTTGGCTACTCATCCTTGCGCAGCAGAGGGTCAGGTGCTCGATCCAGGCTTGGTGAGTTTGGTTTGCACTTTTTCCTTAGTTTCTCAAATCTTAAGAAACTATTGACAGCTTTCTGCAGAATTAATATTTCTAAAGAATACCTTCCTTGTATTCTTCTTTTGGCTTCTTTATTTTTTTAAAGGAGTCTTTTTCTATTCAATAACTCTGTTAATCCTGGCCAGTTAAAGTTTTTAATCACAGTTGTCAACATATTTATTAGACATAATAAATTTATTATATAAAAACTAAAGCCCTAATCCACTTCTTTCAAAATATTAGACTATTTTATATTTGCACTTAAAAGTTTACATTTTTATCTTAATATTATTTTCCTTTAAACAAACTTGGATATAAAACAGAAATACAGCAAATATTCTTCCTGAGCAAAATTGAGGTCCTAATCTTAAACTTTCATAATTTGGGGCATTTTAAACAGTTATTTAATAACTTACAGTATATAATTCATCTTTTATTCCATAAGATAAAACATTAAACAGAAATTAAGTTGTTCTAGAAAACAAACTACAGACTATTTATAAAAAAAAAAAGATCAGCTCTATGTAATTTAAAGATTTTTAGAAATTTTATGTAACTTTATGTAATGTATTAAATACTTACTTTTAGTATTTTTAATATTTGCTTGTTAATTATATTTTGTATGTGTTCCCAGTAAATCTGATTTATCAAAAATAGTCTGAATAAGACAATATATTTTTTTCCTTTCTTTATTCATTTTGTTATTAAATATTGCATTGTTGTTTTCTTTGCAGCTGGTGAAAGGGAACGTGATATTGATAGAGATCGAGATCGGGAGTCCATATTTCGTATTAGAGATCGACGGCGACTGATGGAGAGCTCTTTACGAGAAGAAAGCATGAAAGCTCTTGATAGTAAAAATGACTCCGTCATTGGTGAAAACAAAAAAGCTGTTACTAGTCCTCCTCCAAGTCCTTTAATTTTTGGAGAAGATTTGCAATTTTGGACTGAGAAGGTGAAGAATTTATTTCCTAATCTTATATCATCTACAAGTGACAAATTCAAAATTTCTGTTTTCCTTTGATATATTTTACATTATTTATTGATTTGTTAAATCTAAGAAAATTTTCTTAATCACTGCCACTTTCTGTATTTTATTTCATTCTTTCATTCCACTTTTAAAATTTGGAGTGGTGAGTGGCGGAGGTTAACCATCTTATTATCACCTGGAGATAAAATATTCTACCCTTAATCACTTTTTCTATAACTACTACCACCACTACTGCTATCATATGTATTTATTTCTAAGTGAAGGCTTAGCTGTTTGGTTGTTAAGTAGTTCTTTTCTGTTGGACAAGTGTCTTCTGGTATAGCCCTGGGCTGACCAAACCCTTTTGGATAACTTTAGTGGTCAGAAACTGAATGAAGTCCATCATATGTGTATATACGCCTGTGTTTGTGTGTTAATGTCTTGTTTGCTTCTGCACAAAGTTTCAATGCATGGGCAGTGTTGCTGTTATTGTTAGTTCATCTGCCAACCAAATCATTTATTAACTTTGCACCTTTGAAGCTACATGGAATAAGATATCCTTACTTGGAAAATAGATAAGGTTTAATGACAGGAAGAGCCTCAGTAACATTTGTCTAACTCTTGCAAGCATGGAAAAACATGCAAAATGAGCAGTTTTCTGAGTTAACAAATCAAATCTAATAGCATCATTTGTTTTTCTTTGTGTTGAATCTGATTCACTGTTTTCTGTTTTTCTTTTTTAGTCCAACACCGACTTCCAGTTAACAAATCTCTCTCTCAGCTCTGTCATCTAATATCACTATGTTCACAGTAGAAACCCTTTTGTCATGTTTTGTAATAAGTGATTTAATGAATACTTTTTTAATAATTTGTATTTTATCTATTTTTCAGGATGGTAGTTTCCCCAAATTTTCTCACATAGCTGCAATGCATTCTGAACTTGTAGCTGTAAGCACAAATGGTTGCCTCTATGGTTGGAAATGGTCAGATCCAGAGCCTTACCGTAGTTCAGAGGTGAGTTGTTTATTATTCTATACCATCACTGTTGTTGAGGTTGTTGTTGTTATCAGAGTTCAACTATTTGTAGTCAGTGGTGCTAAATTCTTTGTAATAAACATGTTGTTTTTATAGTTGAATAATTTAGGGTAAAAAGAAAATTTTGAATGTGAAGTTTAAAGATATTTCAGCGAGGCTTTTATTTACATTAAAATCTGTGTAAATATAATTTAGAATTGAAAAAATACAGTTTCTTTACTTGAAATCTTAAACCACTGAGAACTGTTGAATAGTTTGTAATTAACTTTTAAAGAAATAAAGAAGTTGGCATCACTTAAAAAGCACCTGTGCTGAGCCATGTAAAAAACGCTTGTGCCGGAACCATGTAAAAAGTACTCAGTACAGTCTGTAAAGTGGTTGGCATTAGGAAGGGCATTTAGCTATATAGGAACCAGGCCGAATCAGACTGGAACCTGGTTCAGCTCTGGTCAAACCATCCAACCCATTCCAGTATGGAAAATGGATGTTAAATAATCATCTAAATGTGACTGATGCCAGTACCCCCCCGACTGGCTCCCATGCTGGTGGCACATAAAAAGCACTATCCGAACGTGATCGATGCCAGTACTGCCTGACTGGCCCTCATGCTGGTGGCATGTAAAGAGCACCCACTACACTCTCGGAGTGGTTGGCATTAGGAAGGGCATCCAGCTGTAGAAGCCTTGCCAGATCAGATTGGAGCCTGGTGCAGCCGCTGGCTCTCCAGACCTCAGTCAAACCGTCCAACCCATGCCAGCATGGAAAACAGATGTTAAACGATGATGATGATAACGATGAATTGTGTGAATGTGACAATTTCTATTTTCTGCCTCTGTATTAATAATGCTCGTTTTTCATGTTTGCTTTCAGAACACTTCAAATCATCATCCAAAAGCTGCTGCTTTAGGACTAACAGGTGAAAAAATAGTTGGTCTTTCAGCGTGTTCAGTGAGAGCTTCAGTATTCTTGGAGTCTGGTAAAGTGGCTACATGGGTTGATGACAGCCTTAACATTGTTGCTGCCAAACTAGAACATCCAGCTCAGACATTCCCTGAATTTCAGACAGACAAAATAGTTTCCCTGCATACTTGTTCTCTCTACACATGTGCTCGATTAGAAAGTGGTGCATTATATTGGTGGTAAGTGATTGATTTTTCTGCTTGTATTGAATGTTTAAATTGTACGACCTGATTTTATTGTTCCTGTTGTGTTGGGTCTCTAGGGCCTTAAAACTGACCTTGTACTTAATATTAATTTATTGCTGATGCAGAGCACCACAAGTAGCTTGGCTGATTTTTAT
Source organism: Octopus bimaculoides (assembly GCF_001194135.2). NCBI lineage: Eukaryota > Metazoa > Mollusca > Cephalopoda > Octopoda > Octopodidae > Octopus > Octopus bimaculoides. The sequence continues at coordinate 162,476,946 of NC_068983.1, forward strand.
ACCACATTGGAGATATTCCATATGACCAGTCATTCTTTATATGGATACCCAGCTCGTTACATCATAATTGAAGAAATATAAGCTACTTGATAACCCCACTTGTGCTGGTGCCACATGAAAAACACCTAGTACACTCTGTAAGGTCATTGGCGTTAGGAAGGGCATCCAATCTTAGAGACCATGTGGGCCTGGTGCGGCCTTCCGGCTTGCCAGCGTTTGTCGGACTGTCCAACCCATGCCAGCATAGTTAAAAGATGATCATGATGATATTTTGCCAGATATGATTCCCAGTTATTTGAAATGGAATTTCAACAACTCTTGTCATTCAAAATTAGTTTTGTCCCATTTTCCAGTCAGAATGTTTTAGGAATTATGCTCATTCATTTCTTGAACAGGGGTGTCATGCCATTTGGTCAAAGGAAGAAATTGCTTGAGAAGAACAAATCAAAAAAGAAAAAAAATAAAGACAGCAGCGTTAACAATGAAGTTGTAGCTGGGTCTTTGGTGAGTTTCATTTGTGTATTGCTGCTTCTTTCCAATGTTTTGGTAATTCCATTATAATCACATAAATTTCTGAATTTTCTAAACCATTTTTATTTTACATTCCTTGTAAAGAATTTATTTCAGTATTTTCTTTTTTAGATGCTAAATTAATGATTTCTAACTTTGGCAATCTCAAATTTGGTGGAGGGGTGGGGTACAGTTTTAATTATTTTGCCTCAGAACTTAACTGGTGCTTTATCAGTTGTGGAAATAGGAAAGACAAAGTTTTGATTTCAACTGGATTTGAATTCAGATTGTAAAGAATATCAATCATGAAGCATTTTGTCTGATGGTGCTACTGGTTCTGTCAAATTAATTAATGTCTAAAGTCAATATTCCTCTAGTTTTTGAGTTCTTTACCATATTACCATATTCTTATTGAATACAAATAAAATATTTTAAGGGAATATAATAATCTAGAGAGTTTTAAAGATAAATATGAAAAGGCCTCATTTCTTAAATTAATTTAGCCTTCAACTTTCATTTCTATTTCTCATTAATCCTCATTACTTTGTAAGGAGCACAGGGCCAGTTTCTTGGTTTCTCGGTGCATGTATCTTCCTCCCGGGACCAAATGCTGGTCCATCACAGGATTACTTATTGATTGTGATTACCAGCTGAGTGGAATGGAGTGATGTGAAATGAAGTGTCTTGCTCAAGAACACAATGCATAGCCTGGCCCAGGAATTGAAACCACAATCTTATCATGAGTCCTGTAACCACCTGTCAAAGTACTGAGCAGTGGAACTGAACCTAAAGCCACTTGTATGTGAAGCAAGCTTCTTAACCACTCATGCATTTTTTGAGAGATATAATTAGCTTGTCTGGCTAACGAGACTTGTCAGACATATTTCTTGATATATCTTTGCAGACTACTTATGTCTAAAATATACACTTTCTTATTAAATTATTGAACGTGAATTTCAAAATAAAATTTGTGTGGTAAAGATTATTTGCCAACATAACACGGCAGTCGGGGTTTAGGATGAATGTTGCTGTAATTTAGCCCCAGGAGACATCGTCTCCAGCTGGCTATACGACATGATCTGTGTACTTATATTTTCGAACAAGGACACTCTCTGAGTGGTCTACACTCTCAGTGGTTGGCGTTAGGAAGGGCATCCAGCTGTAGAAATTCTGCCAAATCAGATTGGAGCCTGGTGTTGCCATCCGGTTTCACCAGTCCTCAGTCAAATCGTCCAACCCATGCTAGCATGGAAAGCGGACGTTAAACGATGATGATGATGACACAGATCGTGTCGTATAGCCAGCTGGAGACAATATCTCCTGGGGCTAAATTACAGCAACATTCGTCCTAAATCAGGACTGCCATGTTATGTTGGCAAATAATCTTGACTCCAAAGTACTGTTACTGAATATCTCTCGTTGTGAGATTTACAAATAGTCATTTTCTAATTAGAATTTGTGTGTTTTAAATTACTCTTAAAATTTTAAATTAATTTTCAAATTTACCTGTAATTAAAATGAAAAATTTCTATTTCAGGTTTGTTTGCGTAGCAGTCCTATGTATCACTCAGGGGCATTGGGATTTACCACTGTTGATGGTGTTCCAAAAGTTGGTCAGCTGATGGAATCAGCATGGTCGTTGAATGATACCTGTCGTTTCAAGATAATCCGGGTGTCAGTTAGTGATGTGAAGGTGGAGACAAAAGTCGAAAACAAAAGCTCTGACTGTAAACCAGATATGCCTCCCCCTCCATCACCAGCTTCATCTACATGTAGTGATCACAGTGGAACATCCATTGTTAGTCCAGTATCTCTCAGTAAGTAACAAGTTTGCGCATTTTCATTCTTTAATTTCTCTCTCATTTTCAGTTGATTTAAATTTATTTTTATAAAGTTGTTTTCCTTCTTAGAAAGGAAGAGAATATTCCATCATTATTCTAATAATATTTAACTAATCAAACTACAGAGCGTAAGAAAACTCCTACACCACTCAAGGAGATGGAGAAAAAAGATGAAGAAAACTGGCCTTTGAAGACTGTAATATTTGTTGAAGATATTAAAACAGTTCCTATCGGAAAAGTGCTCAAAGTGAGTCAAATATTTCAATTCTTTTGCTTAATTTCTAATTATGGTCAAAGTTTTTAAGAGTTTTAGTTACACGAATAATCAATACTAATTTTATTTTTCCACTTAAATTACATTTAAATTCTATTTTAATAACATTTTTGTATGTAATCTTGTCTTTCTGGTTAAAATATTCTGAGGGTTATTAGATGGGTTAGATTTATTCTTGGTTGCATTGATAATGCTATTGGCTATTTCGTTTTTGCATAATATTCCTGTAATTTGAACCGTCAACCCTTTGTAAGTGATTGTTTAGATATTCTGCTCAATGTAGGGTAGTAGGCTTTGCTGGTCACTGCTGTTATGCTGAACAACCAGCCATATTAAGTGTTATATTTTGGAGACCTCCACACCCAGATGGAGGAAGGAAGCAACTCGACTATATTCATGTTATAGTCAGAGACACCACATGAAACTGAAAACCTACCAAAATTAATGGGAGACAGGAATTCTTGGCGCAGGGTTGTAAAATCATGTTGGTAGCAGCCACTTGAAGAACTCTGGCAAAATTTTGAAAGAAACCTACCAACATTATTCTAACCTAGGCATTAATAATAGTAAATAATTATATTTTTCTGTTTGTAAGTCTTTGGTTACTTTTGTTTAGAGTTTTCAGTTTTTCTCAATTATGGATTTTACATTGACCATTTCATTCCTTGCATAATTTTTGTCAGTCATATTATCACAGGTATCTAAATAAAACTGAGCAACAGACTCTCTCTCTAATTCTGCTCAGAATCTAGTTTGTAGTACAAATGTATGTTTAAATGTCTCTGGGTTTCATGAGGCAAATGGTTGAATTCTTTGGTAAAACACAGCTGTAAAATGGTAATGTTAAAAAATATTGAGGGGGGGGGAAGTATTATGGTTGTTATTTGACTAATTACTAGACGTCTGGAATATTTTTAACACGTTGCCTGCCACAGGATATCGATATGATCTGCTTCTATTTGCCAAAAGGGTTTTTATTAATTTTCTCAAATCAGAAAGCTGAAATATTTTGTGTGGTGGTATATAGGTACATAATACATGTAATTACACTACAATGACGTGATACAAGTTACCTCATTGTAATGCAAAATACTCAGATTGGTTTGCTATGAAGGCTTTGAGGGTATGTTATTCATTATTTGACTATGTCTCTTCATTGTATAATGTTTTGTTTATGAACTCACGGAAAATGAACTATTGGAAGATGATATCTTCGAGTCAGAGAGTGAATACTCTGATGCTTTGGATAAAAATTATGTAGCAAATACCAGTGATGCCAGTTCTACTGATGAAGATGAACAATTAGTTGCTCGAGGTCGTAAGAGACAACACAGTTCTCCTGCACCAACTGCGTCGACATCTAATGCTTATACCTGATATATATATATATATAGATATATAGATATATAGATATATAGATATATATAGATATAGATATAGATGTTTTACCAAATATATTTCTTGGCAGGTGCCATGATATGAGTTAACTCATATCATTGGGCAAATAAAGGATGTCTTTAGTGTTTCCACAACACACTCACAATGTTAGTTCCAGGCGCCAGTTCATTTTAAGTGCATTACAATAAAATAGACCTCTACGAGTATGCTCGTAGCTGGCAAAATTGTATAGATTGCCAACTACGGGATAACTCGTAGTTGGCAGTCAATGTGTTAAAGAGCTACTTTTTCAGATTTACACAACTCTCAAATTAGTGAATTCAGTGTGCAGAGAAATGGAAATTTCAAATTTAGGTATTGGAAGTGTGTTCCTGATGATTTGAAAGCCAATCAATTAGTCACTGAAATAGCTGCTGAATACCCTCAAATATCACAGTGCTCTCTTTCCAAAAAAAAAAAAAAAGACATTTGCTATAATGCAGTCTTTCACCCCTTGAAAACGAAGCGGGTGGTCACAGGCAGGATATCATGGATAGCATTCCTGCTGCATCAGAATTCATCTAAGGCTCAGCATTTGATTAGACACAAACTGACAGATCATTTGTGTCCAAAGTACATTAACATAGCTTTAGGGGAAAAAAAGAAAAAAGAAAACTCATAGAGAACTGGGATAAGACCTGAACAGGATGGAATCTCTTCTTAGATTACAGGGCTTGCTCACAGCAGATGTTATTATAATTAATTAGGGGGAGTATCTTGATTTGATTAATTACTCTTAGTGCATTTAAAATAGAAATATTGTGTGAGGATAACATAAAAAGCAGACAAGTTCAGATTAGTGCTAGAAAGTAGGGATTAGAGATGCAGACAAATACCTCAGTCAACATTTCATGTGAAAAACCTGGCTAACAGAATGTCAAGCGAGAGAATTTGTAGAGGTTAAATCCACAGGACATCCCATACAAACCTTTAATTCTAAAGAGATTCAGCAATATTGATTGGTGCATCTATCATAGTGTGTAATAGCAATTAGACTTTTAAAAAAATGTTTGTTACATAACTCTTTATTCAAGGTTGTGATCATTTCAAATGGCTAGAGGAACTATTTCATAATACACATTTGTTTGTACATATAAATTCATGTAAATCCATGCAATACCTAATTAAAGTTTATTCCCCACCATTCCCATCAAACTTTAAAGTTATTTTGGTAGTTTTTAGAGTTTCAGACAAACATATGCTGTGGTAGAGCTGGAGTTTCCATAGTGTCGGTTACAACCGTGAAGTGTTCCCTCAACAAGATAATTCAGCAGATGGAGATTAACTGACATATCAGATTATCTTTAATTATAAACTTGCCAATACCACAGCCCCAGTTATCATCATCATCATGTCTTTTTATTGTTTGATTGTTATATATGTATACTGAATAGCTAAGATGTTTAGTATTAAATGATGCCACGCATTGAAATCACTAACTTAATATTACAGTGACTAAACTCGTATATCTGTTCTTGAATTAGAAATTATAATAGTCAGGTTACAATGCTTTTATGGCTCAAAATGAGTTATTTTGAAAGTGAAAATCATCTTGAAATAGTGCTTATAATGTTTAATGTTAGTATTATATTTTCTTTTATGTATAATGTTTAATATTGTTTTTATTTTATATATATATATATATATATATATATATATAT
>NC_068983.1:162482678-162493209 GCF_001194135.2 Octopus bimaculoides
TTTATATATATATATATATATATATATATATATAAAGCCAAATATATTTAGTATGAAATATTCTTGTCAATATTGTACAAATGCTTGCTTTATAAATACATAATGTTTGGCCTGGTTTGCTTTCCGTCCTCAGCTTTTGTATTTTTTCCTGCCTTGTATCATGAAAAGTGCGTCTAAGTTTCAGTGACATTCATTGTGGCTTAGTTGTAGGAGCTGCTTTAAACAATTTGATAGAAAATTCACAAAAGCGCTTAGTTTGTGCATCAATCTTGTAAAAATAGACACTATATTGTACCATCATTGTTTTATATCTGTTTATCCATGCTGGCATGGGTTGGATGGAGTTTACATTAGCACACAGCACTTCACCACTTGTTGCAGTCCCTTGTCACCTTAAACACACAGTAAGACAAAGCACCAAGTTCTGTTATGGTCTATGGCATATTTAAAAATTTTTTTGGCATGTTTTTTCTTTTATGTCCTTCAACCACTTTACAGCATAGACTGGGCATATGTTATCGTGCCACTAGGCAGGTTCTTTAATAGTAATCTTAAAACATATACCTTTATTATTGTATTAGGAATAGTGGCATTGGAATTTGTTTCGGATTCTTGCAGAACAGTTTTAGATTATTCGAAGGAACTTTCTAAAAGATACATTTCTATGTCATCAGTTTAAACTTCAGACTCCCTTCTAACCAGTTTACTTTTGTCTAATATGTATTATTTTATTTTAGTTATTTATGTTTTGCCGTTTAGTTAGAATTAAATAAGACATTAATATAATATTTTCCTTTTCGCATAGTTATTTAAAATTGAATTCTAAGAGGTTTTAACCTTGTTTCAGTTGTTTTTGTCGTAGATCTGAAGAAAAATGTGTCATTGGTTGTTTCAGGGATTCTGTTGTTTTGCTTCTTTAAACAGTATGTCTGATATAATTCTATATTTCTGAGACTAGGAATTTCTCTTATGTGTACTGTTTATATTAGTCAGTGTGGTATCCTCGTCTTCAGTGTTGAACTCGGTCGATTGAAACTCCGATACAGCAACCGAGTTCAACATAACACCTGAAGAAAGCCGGAGCATACAACAGCCAAAATATAGTGAAAGCTTCAATGAAAGATGAAGACATTATACTGACTAATACAAACAGTATATATATATAGTATGTCTGATATTTTTCCAGTGTTCTCTTTTCCTAGTTGAGTCTGTGGGGTAGTTTTGTTTCTTTGAAGGATTTCTCAGTGTCTTCTCATTTAAATTCCCTCAGCTTCAATAAAAACATTTTTCCCTCCTTTCTTTTTTTACTCCAAGTAAAAACATGGAAGGCAGTGTCTGTTCAGTCAGTTTATGGAAAGTCTTAGTGTTGATAGCTTCTCCATTTTTTTTTTTTCCCCCCTTTAGGTTGATGGTGCCTATGCTGCTATAAAATTCCAGCCCAAAGAAACTGATCAGATGGGATCAGCGTCCAAAGAAGATCCTTCAGCTGTGCTGCAAGATTGTCGGCTGTTGCGAAAAGATGAATTGCAGGTAGGACAAAATAATCCTTGATTGGATCACTACATTCCACATTGGTTGGAGATTTTAGTTGGATTTGACTGGCTTGATAGAGTGAAATAACAAAACCTAACCTATATTTGCCTCACTTTTTCAATCCCTTTCACTCCCTGCTCACTTTTCTATTAGTTACAAATATTAATGTTGATTAGTAAATAACTTTTGATGTCTTTGGAAACAAACAAGCCAAAAAAAGTGGGGGTAGGGGTTTCAAATCTAAGCTTAGTTATTTCAAATAATTTTGTTAATCTTCTGCTTGGAATTTGAAATAATGTTTTTGGGTTTATGCCGAAATAGTTGACAATGCTAATTACAACTATTTAAAAACACATTTCCAAAATTAAACTCTGTGTGTGTGTGTGTGTGTGTGTGTGTGTTTAATATATCTAAAATAGGTTTGCAATTTTCCGCTTGATTTTAGTCTTGCATTTAATTCAAAATTCTCAGAGCTTGCTATTGTTAGTTTTGTGGATCGTTTTGTCATATCTGTTCTCTATTCAGATCATCATCATCATCATCAGATATCTCTTATATCTGCTTTCTGAGGCAGGGTGGGTGTCTCTGCATGTATTTCAGTAATTTATCATCTCAAACAAATGACATACTCGACATTCGTCAGGTGTTTATCGGATACACAACTTGGAACAATTATAGGCATAACAATTTTTTAGAATTGGCACTGTTAATATCATATCTGACTAGATGACTTAGCAAAGGCAGTATGAAATTCAGCCAGTATAAACAGATGACCAGTTCTTGAATATTTACATATGTAGACTAGATTACCAGAAGAATACGTTCATACTAAATCATGAAAAGTATTTGGTGAGGCCTAAAATTTTTTTTTTCTTTTTTAAATTTTTACTTTCCAGGTGGAAGCTCTGATGATTTTAGTGACTAATTTATTACACACCATAACTAACTAAAAGTTTTGAAAATTTTTAAGAAGTTGTTAGTAAATATTTGGTTTCAAATTTTGGCACGCGGCCAAGAATTTTATGGGGAGGGAGGGTAAGTCAATTACATTTTACCCCAGTGTCCCACTGGTACCTATTTTCATCATCGTTTAACATCTGCTCTCCATGCTGGCATGGGTTGGACGGTTTGACTGAGGACTGGCAAGCCAGGAGTTCGCACCAGGCTCCAGTCTGATCTGGCGGAGTTTCTACAGCTGGATGCCCTTCCTAATGCTAACCACTTTGATAGTATAGTGGGTGCCTTTTTCATGCCACTGGCATGGGAGCCAGTCAGGTAGCACTGGCATTGACCACGTTTAAATGGTTTGTTTTACGTGCCACTGGCATGGGAGCCAGTCAGGCAGTACTGGCATCGGCCTCGCTTCAAAAAGATGAAGGGCAAAGTCGACCTCAGCAGCGTTTGATCTCAGAATGTAAAGATGACTGAAATACCACTAAGCATTTGGCTGGCTAAACGATCCTGCCAGCTCACCGCCTTATTGTTAGTAAGTAAATATTATATAGAAGAACGTGTATAAAGGAAACAAAACGTGTATATGTGAAGGGGGGGATTTTCAAATTTACAGTTTTTTTTATGTTAATATAATGCATGCAACTAACCAAATTATATCACATTAGAAGAAACAATATTGTTTTCTTGCACTCGTTCCCCCTTGGATATTTTGTTATGCTTTTGCTGTTTCTATTCCATTTTTCTTTGCATGGTTTTATTTTTTTGTCATAATTTTAGTTTAAAGATATTAAATTTAAAAACTTAATGTTTTCGTCTTGTAAGATAAACACTTTTAAAGAATGAATTATTTATTTAAAATTGTTATTCTGGTAACCAAACTGAGTTATGAAATTGGAGGCACAATGGCCCAGTGGTTAGGGTAGCGAACTCATGGTTGTAGGATCGTGGTTTCAATTCCCAGACTGGACGTTGTGAGTGTTCGAGTGAAAACGTCCAAAGCTGCATGAGGCTCTAGCAGGGGGTGGGGTGGTGGTGAACCCTGCTGTACTCTTTCACCACAACTTTCTCTCTTTCTTTCTTCCTGTTTCTGTTGTACCTGTATTTCAAAGGGGCCAGCCTTGTCACACTCTGTGTCATGCTGAATCTCCCCCAAGAACTACGTTAAGGATACATGTGTCTGTGGAGTACTCAGCCACTTGCATGTTAATTTCCTGAGCAGGTTGTTCTGTTGATCAGATCAACTGGAACCCTCGCCGTAACTGACGGAGTGTCACGATTATGAAATTAAGAAACTAAAATACTTGTAAAACCTAAACTGTTTGTAAGTAGAGTATTTAAGATTATCAAGAGGACTTACTCCTGGTTTGTACATTTGCAGTTTTTCTGTCTGGAATATCTTTTATTGTTAAAGAAATTAAATGATAGAAATTATTTTATACATTTCTACAGTGATTGTTTATCAAATTGATATTTCTCATTTTAGTGAAATTTACTTAATGAGATCAATTATGCAAGTCGTATCTGTTATTTTTCAGTTTTTTCCTGAACAGCCTTCTCTCTCTCTCTCTTAAAAACAAATGATTGCATTCTTATTCTCATAGGTACTCAGAGGATCAAGTGCTCCTCGGATACCAGACTGCTTTCAGAAGATTCCTAAGAAAGTGACCATTGTTGAAAATGGACAGATTTTAGCTGTTGCTGTGGATTGTGAAGGTACAAGTTTCAAGTTTTCTCTTATTTTTTCTTTCCAACTATTTTACTACACATAAGCACAGGCAATGGCTGTGTAATAAGAAATTTGCTTCCCAACCTTACGGTTCCAGGTTTGGTTCCACTGTGTGATACCTTGTGCCAACCGAAGCCTTCTAAGTGGATTTGGTAAACGGAAACTGAAAGAAGCCTGCCATTTATTTATATTTATTTATATATATATTTCTGTAAAACTAAAAAAAAAAAAAAAAGTCAGCATCTAAATACATTGTATAAGGAAGGATATAACCACAAGATGTCTCTGGATTGTGTTTTAATTCTTTTCTTTTTTTTTTTACTGGTATAAATTATCTCATCGTCAGTGATAATTTTAGTTATTACAAGATATCTTGTGATCAGAGCTTCAGTGATTAACAGCCATTTGGTCGTCTTTATTTTTATCATTTACCACATAAGGTCGTTCGACAGCCAATTGCTTATGATGTTTATTTCTATTTTCAGGCATTCATGTGATTGCTCGATGTGGAGCCCGTCTCAGTTATATGGTTTACAATCTTAGTTCTGGTAAAGTAGAACAAAACAGCCCTTTTCCAACCGACACCCAGTCTTTCCTTGGCAATTTCGACCGACCAATTACTCTGCATAACAGTGGTGAGGTAAATATATAAACAATGTCAATGTTTTAAGGGATTACTGATTTTGGGGAAGAGGAACATAACTTTCATGTTCAGAGAAGACAACAGGGATTGTGATATGCAATCATAAGTTTACGTCAAGGAAATGAAATCTTGTTTCCCTAAATAAAATTTCATTTAAAACTAAAAAGAGAGACACCAAGTCTAGAAATTTAACAATTCTGAAGAAATGTGAAAGAATAAATTGAGAACTGGTGCCCAGCGGTCATATTGAGATCTCTGACACTAAATAAACTAAAAGACTCAATAGAGACAAAAGACTTGTCTTTACTGGTGTTGATTGGATTGTTTCTAGATACAGTCTGAATTTGAGTGAGTTAAAGTGGTGAACTTCTGATCAATCACTGGCACTGTTGACTCAGTCTGTTTCTCTTATCAAACATCATGTTCAGTTCTTCATGCTGTGAAAATCCTATTCTTTGCTGTGTGTTCTTGTGTCACTACAACAATATTACTTCTCCACATCTTCGATCGAAACAGAGTTTAATCTACAGGCATATCATTTCTTTCTCAGTTAACGAAAAAATGTCTCATTGGATATGTTAGGATTTTCCAGTCTTTCAATACCAACCTGGCTGAAACCACCTCTGGCTCTGTAGTACAAATGTCTTGTTTTCATAGATTTTGAATTAAAATCTTCCACCAAACTTTAGTCACAATTTATATTCTGTTCTATATTTTAGAGATGAAGAATTCTGTACATTAGTTACATTGGATGGATATGTGTCCTCATCTTGTTTGTTGTTACCACAATGTTTCGGCTGATTTACTCTCCAAACTTCATCAGGTATCCTGGTGGAATTTTGAACCCAACCCTGGATTCTCATTCCTAAGGTTTTTGATTCCAAGTTCAATTCCAGGCAGTGCCTTCAATAAATAATAATAATAATAATATCAAAAATACCTTAGGAATGAGAAGCCAGAACTTGGTTCAAAATTCCACCAGGACACCTGATGAAGGCTGGAGAGTAAATCAGCCGAAACGTTGTGGTAACAACAAACAGGATGAAGACACCTATCTGTGCAATGTAAAAATAATGTACAATTTATGTTCCTAACACTAGCTTAATGATAACTAAGATATTTTACTAAATTCTATGTTATATTTAAAATTAGTGCCGGTGGCACGTGTAAAGTCATTCGAGCGAGATCGTTGCCAGTGCCGCTGGACTGGCTCCTGTGCAGGTGGCATGTTGCCAGTACCGTGTGACTGGCCCTCGTGCCGATGGCCCGTAAAAGCACCCACTACACTCTTGGAGTGGTTGGCATTGGGAAGGGCATCCAGCTGTAGAAACTCTGCCAAATCAGATTGGAGCCTGGTGTAGCATCTGGTTTCACCAGTCCTCAGTCAAATCGTCCAACCCATGCTAGCATGGGAAGTGGACGTTAAACAATGATGATGAAACAAAGCATCTCAATAGAAATATGGTAACCAAAGGATTAAAGTATTTTGATTCAGGGACACATATATCTAGTCTATAAAACATATTATTAAGACATTCTCATTTACGATAAGAGAACAATAGATTTCAACATCACATTATTAAGGTGAGAAAACGGTAGTCTTGTGTCCTATATGCAACTCTATTCTTCGACTTGTAAGTCAATATTCCTTCTCTACAGGTAACAGATTTTTCTTTCAATATGGAACTTACCTTTTGTTTTACAGTATTTTTTACATGTTTTTCTGTTTCATAGGAATCTCCAGTTTTGTTACGTGATGGTTGTGGAGCTATTTATCCTCTGGCCAAAGATTGCACTGATGGCATACGTGATCCATTGTGGCTTGACCTCCCACCTGTGCGTTGCCTCAGTGTTCGAGCCCAGTGTCTTTCCAATGTAGCCAGTAATATGAAGAACAAAGCTGTGATTATTGTCTTAGCTGTAGAGGTAACACCACACATTTTTAATTCTACTTATTGGATGTTCTTTTTTTTTAATATATGTATTATGCATTTTTTAATATATTTTATGCTGGAATGAGATGATTGGGTGCTGATGTATGGAAGCTGACAATTTGGCATGGCTGATTGGACATTTGACCTGTTTTGGCACAGGAAGAAGACACGCGTGCACACACACACACTGAGAAAGAGAGACAACAATAAAAGGATTAGAACGCTTGATGTGACATAAGACAGTGTTGAATTAGAAATACCAAACAGGTGGCACAAGAGTGTCTATGCCAAAATCTTTCCTGCCCATTTTTATACTACTTGTATATTATGTATTTTATATCTATATTTTTAGTCATTAAATAGACATGTATATAAGGTTGTGTGTTAAGAAGATTGCTTCTCAACCATATAGTTCTGAGTTCAGTCCCACTGCATGGCACCTTGGCCAAGTGTTCTCTACTGTAGCCTCAGGCCGAGCAAAGCCTTGTGAGTGGAGATGGTAGATGGAAACTGAAAGAAGCCCATTGTGTGTGTGTGTGTGTATTTGTCTGTCTACCACCACCATTTGACAACTGGTGTTGGCTTGTCTCACGCAGAAGCTTAATCTGGATCCCTAGTTCCAGCCTCAGCTGTGAACTTGGGACCTAACGGATGACCAGTTATAGCACTTACTTAGTGTATCCATTTAGATTACCAGTGAACTAAACCCTTCATATTCTATACACACACTATATATATATATATATATATATATATATTATACTACTTGGGATCATTTATGAAGATGGTCCATTGTTTTTGGAAGAGGTTTAGATTATTTGTGAAAATAAGAAACAACATTCGAGTGAGGGCATTGCCAGTGCCGTTGGACTGGCTCCTGTGCTGGTGACACGTAAAAACACTATTTGAGCATGGCCGTTGCCAGTATCGCCTGACTGGCCCTCGTGCCGGTGGCACATAAAAGCACCCCCTACACTCTCTGAGTGGTTGGCGTTAGGAAAGGTTTCCAGCTGTAGAAACTCTGCCAGATCAGATTGGAGCCTGGTGCAACCATTTGGTTCTCCAGTCCCCAGTCAAACCATCCAACCCATGCCAGCATGGAAAGCAGATGTTAAATGATGAACGTTTGTGCAATAAGATGTATAACAAAAATATATGATTGAAGATAATGTTAAATTCTTGTATATATTGATATATTGTTACAGTTTTTCTTAAATATTCTCTTGTAGCATCAAATGCTAATTCCCCATATTCTTCGATGTGATTTGGAGAAGGTTAGAACTATTATGAGTTCTATGGAGCCAGAACATAATGGTAAGTTACAGTCTGAACAAATATAAAACCTCTCTTCTTGAGTAATTAATTTTTCTGGAGTATTTAAAAAAAACCTGACCATTTTCCTTTTTTTTATTATGTGTAAATTCTTTGGAAGATTACATTCCAAGAGAAGAAATATTTGGGAGAAATTGTGATTTTGTTAAAAATAACCAGTAGAAAAAAACAGTTCAAAACGATAAGATTCCTTTCCGAATACCACGCCAATACAATAAACTGTACTGGGTTTGTGTTTTCATGGATTGGCAAAAGTAGGATTGCCAAGTAACTTGAAAGATGAGACCCCTCAGCTAAGTGTGCTTGGGGTACTATTGAGAGAGATAGCTTTGTGGCAGATGTGGAGAGGGTGAAGTAAGATAGAGGGACAGGAACAACTGTTGCTGTAGGGGAAAGGGAAATAGAATGGTGGAGATGTGGTGTCAGGGCATAGCCTTGACATACAAGAAAATGGACAAAGAATAGGGACAGAGAATCGAGGATGATAGGCTGGGTAGGTTTGTGAGAGTGTGCAAATAAAAAAAAAAATGTACCAAATTAATGTTTCACAATATTTACTTGTGAGCCTGACCCCAAAAGTAAATAACTCTGATTCCATCTGCTGACAAAAGCATCAGGACAATTTTCTGGTATGGTTTTGGAATCTTCGTTACTACAACCATACCCTGTCAGCTTGTGCCCTCTACTGTAGCTGTGAGGGGTGAGATTGGTAGATAGAGTGGAAGAAGCCCAGTGTGTGTGTGTGGTGTGCTTGTGCACAAGGACTTGTATGTAAATTGATGGATAGAAATAGGCATGGGGAGACAATTGGTATTCTCCTTGTCTGATCCATGCAAATAATGGAAAAACATATTAGAATGACAATGATATGAAGAATGTTTTCTTTATTAAAAGAAATTTCATTGCTTAACTATTGATGGTGCTTTTCTATTTTGCTTCTTTTTAGCTTCCACTTCATGTGGTAGTCAGCAGAGTCAAAGAACAGTTCAAGAAGTGTTGACAGAAAGATGTGATGGTAGCCGCAACATCCTCCATACTTGTGTTGCAGTTTGTGTCCCATCGTCAAATAAAGACTGTGAATCAGGTAATCTTCTTTGATTTTGGCAGAGCAAGAAATTAAGAATTAAACAACCTATATATTGGGAATTCTTGCTCAAATTTTTTTTTATAAATTAAATCTCCTGTGGGACTCTTGAATTCAAAATCTCAGAAATTAGTCTAGATCAGTGGTTCCCAACCTGGGGATCCGTGGATTCCTGGTGGTCTACAAAGGTAGTGCTGGGATCTGTGAACTAAATGCAAAATTTCATATTTATATCATCATCATCATCATTTAACGTCCATTTTCCATGCTGGCATTGGTTGGACAGTTCGACTGGGGTCTGGGAAGCCAGGAAACTGTACCAGGCTCCAGTCTAATTTGGCAGTGTTTCCACAGCTGGATACCCTTTCTAACGCCAACCGCTAATGCAATGGGTGCCTTTTACGTGCCACCGGCACAGGCCAGAGGGGGCTGGCAACGACCATGATTGGTTGGTGCTTTTTACGTGCCACTGGCACGGAAGCCAGTCAAGGCAGCACTGGCATTGGTCATGTTTGGATGGCACTTTTTATGTGCCACTGGCACGAGGATCACAACTACAATTTCCATTTGATTTTGGTTTTGATATATGTAAGGATAAGCATATTAAAAAGGGTCTGTGGGGAAAACTCATTTAAATAAAAGGATTGGGAACTGCTGTGAAAAGGTTGGGAACCGGTGGTCTAGATAAATAAGAGAAATGAAACCCACAAGCCCCTTACTAGAGAGAAAAAGCTTCATTTAAGGTGCTGGTCTAACTGGACACCAACATATGGTATTATTATAAAAGTGGTTGGCATTAGGAAAGGCTCTTGTCAAACCATCCAACCCATGCCAGCATAGAAAACAGATGTTAAATGTTGATGTTGTTATATCCATGCTTAATGAAATGATTTGTTATAAATGTAATGTCCACCTGTTAACATTGTTTTAAATCTGATGTCTAAAATGGTGCTGTTTTGTTTCCATTGCAGAGTCTTCAAGCACGGGAAATTACAACCCATGTTTGGATACGTTCAATGCTGTCAGTAGCGCAGTTGAGACGCTGGCTTCTATTCAGGCTCGGGGGACAGACTCTACAAATCGTGGGTACGTAAGGAATGCAAATTATCTCTTTCTTCTTTTTGGTGTCAATTCTTTCCTTGGTGAACAGATGTGGCTGATGTTGCTTGGCAAAACCATTAGAATGCCAAACAAAATGCTTAGCAGCATTTTGTCTGCCATTACATTCTGAGTTCAAACACTGGGGTCAATGTAATTGTCTTACCTCCCCACAAATTATTAGTCTTTTGCCAAAATTTAAAACCATTATTATTATTATTATTATT
>NC_068983.1:162493452-162517626 GCF_001194135.2 Octopus bimaculoides
TGGCCTTTTGCCCAAATTTACAACCATTATTATTATTATTATTGTTATTATTACCTCCGCCTTAGCGAAGGTGAGGGTATTGTTTTCAATCGTGTTTGTCCGTGGACGAGATATCTCAAGAACTACTGGAGGGATTCGGATGAAACTTTCAGGGATGTTTGGCCTCTTGACTGGCATGAACTGATTAGATTTTAGGATTGTTCCAGGATTTCCTATGCGCCATCACAAGTAACAAGTGAAGAAAGAAATTTTGGCAGAAACAGTTTCAAAGTGTTGATATTAGACTAAATTTAGATTGGTCTCTTCTGTACAGTTTGGAATTAGTAGGATTCTCAATGTTTATCAATTGGAAGGCAATACTTTAAACAATTTGTTGTTTTAGTTTTTAATATTTAAAAACATATTCTCTGGTGAGTTGTCTAATTAAAATTTTTTTCATCTATTTTAAAGTGTCAGTCTCCGGGAGATGATGAGAAGAGCATCAACAACTGCTCGTGCTGTTAGTGGTCTTGATGTACGGGAATCGGATTCTATTGCAATTCCTACACTAAGCTGGCCGACAGATCCACCAGGATTTGATGCTCTCAGAGCAGGTAAGATGTTAAGACAATCCTTTCTAGGCTCTGACCAGTTTGCAGTAAAAAGCACCTGTTAGTTCCTCATAAAAATTGCACTCTGTACACTCTGCAAAGTGGTTGGCATTAGGAAGGGCATCCAGCTGTAGAAGCCGTGTCAAAACACAATTGAAGCCTGATGCAACTCTCTAGCTTTCCAGCTGTTGTCATCCCATCCAACCCATACCAGCATGGAAAGCAGATGTTAAATGATGATGCTTTATCTCACTTAGCATATGATAGTCAGTAGATCTATTGATGGAAACAATAATCCATTAAAATCAATTAAATTAGAGGCTAAATGGCTGAGAGGGTGAAGGTATTATACCACCAACTGGTGTATTTTCTGTTCAAATTTACTCCAGATGTTTCATTGTTATCTCCATCCTTTTAATGCTGTAAATCTGGAGTTAACTACCAATCTAAAATTCCATGGAATTTCACAAACATTTTGTTTTTAAAGGTTAACAATCAGGGTTTTTAGTTGTATCTTTTAGAAAAATTAAATCTGATCGAACTTGTAGCTGGTATAGTATCTTTTTTTTGTTAATAGTTAAACTATTATTATTATCGACATTTTAAAATTTTACAGTAGATATATTAATCAACAATATTTTAAAAGTTCTTTAGTTTTTGTAACAGTAATATCCATTACAGCTTTGGGCTAACTGGGTTTTTATTTTTTTATTTTTTTAAAATAATGTAAACTTATATGAGCTTCAGATTTAGTTAGTCTGAATTTAAATAATTTTCAAATGCTGCAGATAAAAAGGAAAGTGATGAAGCATAACGTTATGTTTGATGTTTTGGGATGGGTTTTAGCATCTGAACAACATCTGATTATAATGATTTTCTGTAAGAGAAAACAAGGAACAGAAAATTAAAGATTTTCTTATTTTTTTTATTGCCCACAAGGGGCTAAACATAGAGGGGACAAACAAGGACAGACCAGCAAGCTGGCAGAACTGTTTGCATGCCGGTCAAAATGCTTAGATGCATTTCGTCCCTCTTTACGCTCTGAGTTCAAACTCTACTGAGGTCTTAATTTGCCTTTCATCCTTTTGGGGGTCAATGAAATAAGTACCAGTTGTGCACTGGAGCCGATGTAGTCGACACATTCCCCTTACCCCAAAATTTCAGTCCTTGTGCCTATAGTAGAAAGGAGTTTTGTCATTAAATTAATAATTTAATTGAAAGACATGGAAGTGTATTTTAGTTAGAAATATAACAAAACAGTCGTAGATAAAAATTTGAATTTGTTGTGCTTTATTTGAAGATTTAATGTTGTTGTTAATATTTCTGCAGATAATGAACGTTCAAGTTTATCTCGACAATCATCAAGTGGCTTTTCTACTGCTATTGGCAATGTTCAAGAACATAGCACAATATCAATGCCTCCTGTTAAATTAGAAGAAAAAGATAGAAAATATAATGCACTTCAAATCCTGAAGCTTCTGTGCGAAAGCCCTGCTTTACAACCTCATCTGTTGGAGCTTCTCTCTGCCAAGTAAGTCTCTCTTTTTCTATTGGTGCTCTGCACCTTATTAAGCATTCAATGTGTGTGTGTAGGTGCATACACACAGACACAGTCATTAGAAGATGGAAATTAATAGTAGTAAATGGCATCTCTCTGCAGTTTGTCTTCATAAACTGTTCTCAAGTGATTCTCAATGGGGGTGGGGTGGGTCCCTATAAGATTTTGTTAAAGGTTGTGAGCAAAAAAATAGCTTATACTTCTACAATGCACAAAATATTTTAGCAATTTTTAAAAATACAATTCCTAATAATAATTATAAAGATCTAAAGGATTTTTTAAAACATTGAATGGATATGCAGGTCTAGTATAGTGAAATATTTATGCTAGCTGTGGTACTTGGTAATGTTTGCCCACGAGGGGCTCTGCTCTGTCAACCTTTTCCCTCCACCCACATTCCATCTAATGCATAAAAAGCACTGGTGCTATGTAAATAGCACCCCAGTACTCTGTAAAGTGGTTGAAGTTAGGAAGGGTCTCCAACTGTAGAAACCATGGCAAAACAATGGAACCTGGTGCAGCCCAAGGTCTTGCCAGCACCTGTCAAGCCGTCCAACCCATACCAGCATGGAAAACAGACTTTAAATGATGATGAATATTTGATAATTCCACTGTTATATCATTAAGGTTGGGACCTTCTTGACTTCATTAACTCAACAAAAAGCTTATATATTGGCTGTGTGGTAAATAGCTTGCATACCAACCACATGGTTTCGGGTGCAGTCCCACTGTGTGGCACCTTGGGCTAGTGTTTTCTGCTATAGCCTCAGGCCAACTAAAGCCATGTGAATAGAGTTGGTAAATGGAAACTGAAAGAAGCCCATCGTATGTATGTGTGTATCTGTGTTTGTCTCCCACCCTACCATAGCTTGACAGCTGATGTTGGTGTGTTTACGTCCCGGTAACTTAGCGGTTCAGCAAAAAAGACACTGATGGAATAAGTACTAGGCTTACAAGGAATAAGTCCTGGGGTCGATTTGTTTGACTAAAGGTGGTGCTCCAGCATGGCCACAGTCAAATGACTGAAACAAATAAAAGAATAAAACCTCCACAGCAACCAATATTTAATAACTGAGCAATTTTCCAATGTCTTTGTCTCTATTCACATTATTATTATTATTATTATTATTATTATGCATGAGGCTAAACTCAGTGACTGATTTCTCTCTTGGTTCTAATTGAATTGATCCTTTTTTCTTCTGCTTTCTCTTTGACAACCTTCCATAGTTGCCATTCTCTCGCTAGGCTTCCTCACAATCACTGAGGGCATTTTTTTGCTGGTTTTGTTGCTGATGGGTTTCCCTTCAATAAGATCTTCTTCCAGTACAAACTGTTTCCAAATTTACTTATTTAAATAATCTTTTTGTTTTGTTTTAAACATACGTAATCTTCATATCCAATATTTTTGCTTCTCTTTTAGAAATGCTGAAGGCTGTACACCATTTATGCAAGCTGTATGTGGTCGGGCCTATTCTGCTGCTCTTTTACTTATGGATATCGCTAAAAAAGTGGCCTTGAAAGACAAAGAAGTTGACAAAAATGTGCTTATGACAATGTTATATCCTACTGGATCAAGCCTAGACAATTCTCCTCTCCATGTGTTATGTTGTAATGACACATGTAGTTTCACATGGACCGGTGCAGAACATATTAATCAAGTAACTATTTAAATCATTCTTTTATTTCTATTACAACATTTCTGGGTCTGTTTCATTGAGCCAGGGGTTATGTAATAACTTTACATATTTTATAATGTAATTTACATATTTTCTTTTTAACAAAATTTACATAAATTTACTTTTGGATGGGATCCCAGCTTCAGTAGTCATGGTAATCGACCCTCCTGCCACTTTTATATAATACAGTATCTCTGTAAAGTCATGGTGGGATTTCAAAACTATTTATTGGCGTAGCATCCGACACTAGACATTTCATATCCATGTTGAATAACTGACCAACTAATAAAGTTTACATACAGTTTCGTGCAGTTTGATGTGGCTTCCATTTGTTGTCCTACTCGCATTTAATTCATACTTTAGTCCACAGTTTGCCAAACTTTTTCCACCATCGACTCCCTTCAGCCACTGAAGAGATATCTGGCTACCCCAGCTGGAGAAAATATGGTGGGGAAGAGATCATCTCAGGGTTTACTCTCAATGTACAAGAGGATGAATGCGAGGTGGGTGGGAACAGAGGATTGGGTGAAGAGACCAACAGAGGAGTAAGGGTGTAGGTGATGCCATGAATGACAAACAGGAGGAGGGGGAATGGTCAATGGCAAGTATTTTGTGTGATGGGGGGAGATGAGAAAGGTGAAAGCAGTAAGTGGGTTTGCTGAATGTGTGAAAGGGGCTAGATGTTAGGTGTTTACAGTTTTACTTCAGTAATCCCCCAAATTCTCATTATTGATAAAAATTCTGGACAGTTTCTAAGATTGTTTTCCTCCCATTTCCTTTTGACCCTTAATAATCATGTTGTGACTACAATATCTCTTCCAAATGTTTTCAGGATATATTTGAATGTCGAACTTGTGGTCTCGTTGGCTCCCTATGTTGTTGCACTGAGTGTGCTCGTGTATGTCACAAAGGACACGATTGCAAGTAAGTGAAATGGTGTACCATTCATTTTCTGCCGAAATACTGTTTGAAAATTGTGCTTTTTTTTTTTTTTTTTTTTTAATTTTTTTAATTGCATTATCATGTCACCAAAGACTACAGTTTTGGATCATTTGATTCCTTTAGGCTTTTATATAACTGCATGTGGCCAATGACAGTACCACCTGATTGACACCCATGCTAGTGGCATGTAAAAAGCACCATTCAAGCATGGTCGGTGCTGGCTGACTGGCTCCTGTGCCGGTGGCATGTAAAAAACACCATTCAAGCTTGGTCAATGCCAGTACCGCCTGACTGCCCCTCGTGCCGGTGGCACATAAAAAAGCACCCACAACACTCTTGGAGTGGTTGGCATTAGGAACAGCATCCAGCTGTAGAAATTTTGCCAGATCAGATTGGAGCCTCGTGTATCCATCTGGTTCACCAGCTCTCAGTCAAACTGTCCAACCCATGCCAGCATAAAAAGCGGACATTAAATGACAATGATGATGTTGATGGCAAAAATGCAAAACAGAAAAGTTTCCTGTTCCTTCTTCTGTAAAACCTGAACAAAAGAATTGGACTTTAGTATTCTCCCTTAGTTCTTACTACCCTCCTCTCTTACACCTCCAGCCACCTATTATAATTAATACCCTATATTATTAAATACTTGTCTATATAGTCAAAATAACAGTACAGGGTGGCCCAAAAGTAGTTTTACAGTTATCACGTAGGCACTTTAAATTTCTTTTAAAGCATTCCATTACATTAAAATTTCTATCTTACAATTAACTAAATTAGCATAGTGTAATGGTTTCATATATTTTTGTAATTAAGATCTAAGCTGTTAATATATGAATGCAAAAGAGATAGTTGAATAACTGTAAACCTACTTTTGGGCCATCCTGTATATACCAATTAAGATCAAATTTTTTCTTTGATAGTCTTCTATAGATTTTGGTCGACCAAATCCTTCTGAATGGATTTGGTAGGTGAAGGTGAAAGAAGCCTTTGTGTGTTTTTGTGTCTTTGTCCCCTACCCCTGCTTGACAACCAGTGTTGTTGTGTTCATGTCACTATAACTTAGCAGTTTGACAAAAGTGACTGATAGAATAAGTAACAGGCTTAAAAAATAAGTACTGGAATCGATTCATTTGACTAAAAGATTCTTCAAGGTGGTGCCCAAGCGTGGCCGTAGTCTAATGACTGCAACAGGATAAAAGATAGTAAGACACACCAATAGAAAGTTATTTATTCTGAATAGCCAAACATACATCTAGTTCAAATTACAACACCCACAGACCCTAATGCTAAATTTATTGTTTATAATAAATGAAATTTACAGATCTTATAAATATCAACATTATATATATAAAATAACAAAACAAAGAAATATTTCTTCAATTTACTTCACTGAAAAAAATCATTCTTAGGTTTTCTCAACCTCTAACATACAGGGTGTCCACAAAGTCTGGGTACACGGAGTAAATAAAATCGTAACATAAACAATTAAATATAAGAAATAATAATTTCTTAAAGTATGTGTTAATCCCCGTGTACCCAGACTTTGTGGACACCCTGGATATACTGTTATTGTTCATACATAAGATAAAAATTAACTTAAGCTCTGAGATCAGCACAAAAAATAACTTGAATCACTTCAATAAATAATAATGAGTTTTCTACGGATACATTTCTAGTGCATCATCTAATGTGGCTCGGTCATCAAGCATCTTCAGTTTGTTTTGTGAGAGGCTGACAGACTCTGCTCTTAATTTAAGTTGTGAAATCTGATCTTTTAATTAAAGAATTTAGCTTTGATTATCAGATTTGCTTATGCCAGAATAACCTTGTGTAGATTGTATAATCAATAATTTTTTTCCACCTTTTTCTATTATAATTTTGATCTTTAAGCACTGCCATGATTTTTATATTTAAGACTGAAGCGAACTTCGCCAACTGCATACTGTGATTGTTGGGAAAAATGTAAATGTAAAGCTTTGATTGCTGGCAACCCAACTGCACGGCTTGAATTGTTAAATCGACTTCTATCAGAAACTGAATTAGTAACTCTACCAAACAGCAGGTAAATACACTTCAGTTTCTTGAATTTTATTAAATTTTCAATAATTATGTTACATAATTTTGATTTTGAGCAAGTATTTAACTTATAGAATATTTCTTTATTCTTGTTAAATTCTTTATTTTTGGAGTTGTGCTGCTGGACTTTAAGTTAATGTAACTCTTTATTTGTAGAGGAGAGAACATTCTGTTGTTTCTTGTCCAAACAGTTGGACGCCAACTGATTGAACAGCGATCTTGCCGACCCCCAAGAGCTAGAATGGGAGGTCCTAGAAAAAACCCCGTTTCTGAGATTGGTTAGTATCTTTTCTGACTTTGCATTGTCTGGATTTTTTTTTTTTGGCTTCTTTCTTGTTGTCGTTATTTGAACTTATTTGTATTTTTCTTTCAATAATGTGAATGATGTAGCTGATATTGAAATGCCAGAACATGATTTAGAGCCACCACGCTTCAGTAGACAAGCTTTGGAAAAAATTCTTGAAAATTGGACTGCTGTAAAAGCCATGCTGCTCTGTGGTAGAAAGGAACACTTATCCAGGTAATTAGTTATCACCTATATCCCTATCTCTTTTTTTGTTTTTTATATTTTATTTTACTATAATAACTGGAAGTAGATTTTGGCTACTTGCGACCCCAGTACCTGAATAGATTCCGAGATTCTGTACATCGTTGAAAAGAGATTCGGCTGTATTCACACTGCTGGATGTCTGTTACTGATGAACCCATAGCAGGGTGAAATCATGTGCTCTGGCTGTTTCAGCAATTGTAGCTGATGATTCTCTTGTCTGTTAATGATATAATTTTGAGTGCTTTTATACCCCATGAGTCCTTATGAGAGATTCTAACATGGTAAATAATGCAGTAATCTGTGTTCTAATCCAGCCACCACATAAAGTTGGAGATTAAGATTACCTTTTCATATTAACACTGCTTCAGTCACTATCAATTATTTTGGAAGTAGATTAGTTTTAAGATACAAATGATGTCTGCTGTGAAAAGTAAGGCTTTTGATTCTCTGATTTTTATTTATTCCTTCATCAACTGACATCAGAAAGCCTAAAGCAGAATGGTCTCATCCAAATGCTTGCGGGGTCAAAGAAGCACCAAATAATGTCTTGTTATTCTTGTAATATATCTAAGGTCTGCTAGAAACCATCTCAGAGATTTGAACTCTGTACTCCAGATTAATGAAATGTTTGTCACTGCTGCAGCCAAGTAATAAATTTCTTGTAATAAATACACTTGTGTCCTGCATCCAGTAAGTTGACACCATCTCATCTTGCTCGTCCGTAACCCTTAAAACTATGAACCTATATTTTCTGTTCGTTAGAACTATTTGGATTTGTCAAAACAATCATCAAAAAAATGTAAAAGATTTCTAAATTCAAATAATTCCTCTTTATTATCTTCTCTATAGAAAGTGGAATTTGTGTTTGTTTAACCATTTTGTTACCATAATTCTGTTGAAATGTGCCATCTTTGATCAGTTAATTTTGAAAATAATGAAGAATTTAGTAAAATAACCTTTTCGTTATTAAACTAGTATCTAAAACAAAATAAAAAATAAAAAGCATGAAATTTTGATGGTAGGTTCTAATTTAGATCAATTTAGGAAGTTTGTATCCAGGGGCAGTTTTAGGTGGGTTAGTAACAAAAGAGTTAAGCTAAATGAGAAAAACAAAATTGAGGATTATATTGTCACACACACACACACACATTGCGACTTAAGAATTTATATTTATCTTAAAACTGCTCTATAGAGCAACTTTTAACATTGTTTTCTGACATAGGTTTTTTTCTTTTCACATTGGCACTGGTCACAAATTTGTAGACATGAAATGCAGCCAACTGAATCAATTGTAGTATAAGTTTTGAGGTAAACAAAAGGCGGAATTGTCCTTAGAATGTGTAAATGACACAACGAATACTGTTAAATTATTCTATGTTTCTGTGTCTGCATTGTTTTTAGAAAATATAAAATATTAATAGGGAATCATACAAATATTGTTTGTCTTAACAATTTCGTTTTTCACTTCAATGTCACGTGTATTCTTTGCAGCCCCGATATCCTGTATGAAGAACAGGTGTATTTAGAGAGTCAAGGAGGAACTGCTAGACTTGATAAATTCACACACTGTTTATTACTCAAATGCACAGGTGTTGATGTAAGTAAACATTTTCTTTTTGTAGAGCAGCTCACAAAGCAAACCCCAGTTAAAAAAAGAAAAAAAAAAGGATAATAATGAAAATTTAATTAAACCAATATTTAAATTTCTATTTTTACCTGTCAAGATTTTCCAGGTTGTTGTTTTCGTTTCCTCTGCCCCTCATCTTGACCCCCCCCCCCAAAAAAAAGAACAATCAATATCACAGTTTTAATCCTTTAGCATTCAAATTATTCTGTCAAATGTAATGCTTATTTATTCACATTATTTTGAGCTAATCACGAATTATGTTGTAGCTTTGAGATTTCTATGATGTGATTGTTTACTTTTACAATGACATTGTAGGGTAGGTGTAAGAGGTCAGATCTGGCTGGTTTAAACATAAAACAGAATATTTCAGTTGGATATGGCCAGTTTAAATGCTAAAGGGTTACATAAAGGAAATATTCTTTTCTACTCTTGGCACAAGGCCCGAAATTTTTTGCAGGATGGGGCCAGTTGATTAGATCGATGCCAGTATGCAGCTGGTACTTAATTTATCGACCCTGTAAGGCAAAGTCAACTTCGGTTGGATTTGAACCCCAGAACGTAAAGACAAATGAAATATCGCTAAGCATTTTGCCTAGCGTGCTAATGTTTCTGCCAGAAATATTGCACTGACTGGCCAGGAGAATGGTGAAAAGCCAGCAGTGTGACTAGAAGAGTGTTGAAAACTCAACAACTCCTGACAGTAATCTTGAAATTCCTGTACTGAAATTAAAAAAGAAAAAAAAGGGTTGGGTTACCTGAACACCCGACTAGTCTAAGATAGGATTAAGTTTTACTGTTGTATTCATATTTCAATATTACTGATTAATGTTTCTTTCATAAATATTATTATTCTGCTATGATAATGATGTTTAATTAATACTTTAACAAACTTTAGTATTACTGCTATTTAGCCCTAGGAAGCTGCACCGCTTCCTGTCGGCCATGACACATTTCCTGTGTCCTTATGTTTACGACGGGGAGACAAGTACCCCCACCCAGCCAAGCCTGCATCCAGGGACATGTTTGAGTTTTTGCTCATCATCAGCCTGACTTGGTGGCAGAAGATGCCTGTCAAGCTCTTGTAAACATATAATAATTCTAGTGAAACACATTCACTGATTACAAAAATTAGAAATGATACATTTCTAAATCTCTCAGAGAGGCTTGGCTGGGTGGGGGTGCTTGTCTCCCCCTCGTAAACATAAGGACACAGGAAATGTGTCAAGGCCGACAGGAAGCGGTCCTGCTTCCTAGGGCTAAATAGCAGTAGTATAATTCCCTTCTTGGGGCTGTCACATTAAGTTGATAGCATACAACTACTTTATCGCATCACCACTGCTTAAGTCTCTCTGAGAGATTTAGAAATGTATCATTTCAAACTTTGATATGTTCTGCCCGTAAGGCGGTGAACTGGTACAATCAGTAATATGCTGGGTAAAATGCTTACTGGCATTTTGTCCAGCTCATTACATTCTGAGATCAAATGTTACCAAGGTTAACTTTGCCTTTCATACATTCGAGGGCCAATAAAATAAATCCCAATTGAGCACTGGGGCTGATGTAGTTAACTTTCCCCCTCACTCCAAATTGCTGGCCTTGTGCCAAAATGTGTAGCCAATATTGATGATTGTTTCCTTAAAAAAGACCTAGATTAAGATAATCTTCTCTTGTACAGATGCTGGACACGTTATTGACAACATTGATCCGAGAAATTCAGAACAATAATGTTGAAGGTAGAAAAACTGAGGCTAAACTTGTTGCAAGACGATTTCTGCGATCAGTGGCTCGCATCTTTGTAGTTTTGAATGTTGAAATGGTGCCATTATCTGGGAAAAGAAGAAGGTAACATGGTTTTTTTTTTTATATATGTTTTTGAATTTATATGTCATTGACTGGCTGGCTTCCATGCCGGTGGCAAGTAAAAAGCACCATCTGATCGTGGTTGATGTCAGCCCCCTCTAGCCCCTATGCCAGTGGCATGTAAAAAAGCACCCACTACACTCTCAGAGTGGTTGGCGTTAGGAAGGGCATCCAGCTGTAGAAACATTGCCAGACCAGATTGGAGCCTGGTGCAGCCTCCTGGCTTCCCAGACCCCAGTCAAACCGTCCAACCCATGCCAGCATGGAAGACGGATGTTAAATGATGATGATATATTTGTGTTTGAGAAAGAAAGGATGTTGGCACAATGTACATAATTCTGATTGCTTCAGGAGGCCAACACATTGGTTAGTAAAGTTTGAACTCTCAATCATGTGGTTAGTAGTTCACAACCTTAACTTCAGTCCCACTGTGTAACACCTCGGGGCAATTATCTTTAACTTTATTTTTGGCTGGCCAAAGAGCCTTATTAGTAGATTTAGTTGTTGGAAACTGTGTGGAAGCCTATCCTGTGTATATATATATATTTTTTTTACATTTGTGCTTTACATTTCTCTGAAAATCATTGGGCTCCACACAGTGATGTTGTAGCCATTTCCTTCGTCAAGAAATCCATTGACTTGGGGCCTTCAAAGACGTGTGGAATAAGATATCCCTTATGTAAAAAACAGATAAGGGTTAGTGACAGGAAAGGCATCTGGATGTAAATCTGTGCCTCAATAATATATTCATCTAACCCATACTAGCATGGAAAAATGGATATAAACTCAGTGAATTAACTTGATAGGTTCTTTTGTTCCTTTATAAAAATTTTGTTAATAAAATCGTGTTGGGGTAGGACTTCCTTTCTTCGCTGTGTGCCTTCATTTACAAGAAATGTCTGTTGTACATTGTTTGATTTTAATGTTATTTGTATTTTAATGTTATTACAGTTTTATATTTAAGAGACGAGGAATTATGTACATTATTTACATTTGACAGATATTTGCCCTTATCTTGTTTGTTGTTAACATGTTTCGACTGATATACTCTCCAGCCTTCATCAGGTGTCTTGGGGAAATTTCGAACCTGGGTTTTCATACCTAAGGTATTTTTCAATGTTATTATTATTATTATTCAGGTCACTGCCTGGAATCGAACTCAAAATCTTGGGGTTAGTAGCCCGTAGGCATAGGAATGAGAACCCAGGTTCGAAATTTCCCCAAGACACCTGATGAAGGCAGGAGGGTATATCAGCCGAAACGTTGTTAACAACAAACAAGATGGGGACAAATATCCGTCAAATGTAAATAATGTTTAATGCTATTGTTTGTATTTTCTGTTGCTATAGCACTGGTACCATCCCTTGTCAAGCAATTTACAAATGTAAACGTGCATTTCAAGCTCTTATTACAATTGCCATTGAAGAACTATGTGAGATAGCTAACTCATTGATTGCACCTGTCCGTATGGGTGTGGCTCGCCCAACAGCTCCCTTTAATCAGCTAAGTGCTAGCATTGAAGCAATACAGGTGTGTATTTGTTTTCATAATATTTCTATTTCCTCTGTCATTCACTCACACTTTATAATTCAATTTCTATCACTTTTTTTTTATTATTAAATCAGTGTTTAAACAAGGGTACATTCAACCTATTAGTGTTCTAATATAACAAACAATATTTGCTGTATTTTTTTCTAATATGGAGGGTAAATACAGTTTATATATATATATATATATATATATATAAAAATTTTATTTGTAAAGCACCCAGCACACTCTATAAAGTGTAGGGAGGGTATCAACTATAGAAACCATACCAAAACAAATGACTGGAACCCGCTGAAGCCTGGTGCAGCCCTCCGGCCTTGTCAGCTCCTGTCAAACCATCCAACCCATGCCAGCATGGAAAATGGACGTTAAATGATGAAATATCAATTTAATTATTCTCAACACTCTTCATGTCCTTATAAGCTCACCATGTTAATAATAGGCAAATCAGTTGAGGCATTACAATGCTTTAGAATTTGGTTTGTATTTATCATCACACCTTGTTCAATGAAATCTCTGAAACAACACCTAAAAATAATTGGAAGTTGAGCCAATGGAAACCAAGTGTAAAATACAGAAGTAAGGTTGGTGAGTTTATTCATCAAGGAAAAAGCTCTGATTAAAATCAGTTGTTAATTAGATGGGAATTTGTAGAAGGAGCAATGTATAGTTTTTCAAGACATTTGATTTTATATATCTTTGACTCTTCACCCTCTCTATTCCATGTTTCTTTTGTAGGGAAGTGAGGAAATCTTCAGTGTGGACCCATTACCACCAAGGCCTTCATCTGCTGATCATGACTCTCAACCTATGGCATACATCCCTCGTAGTGGTTCCCCGCAGCCTATGGAACAAGGAGAAAGAGCTAGAGAACGAGATGAGGATGAAATGATATCAGGAGATGTAGAAGAGGTAAAGACACGACCCTTATTTTTCAAAATGCATTTTCCCTCCTTATTTTTAAGACCTTAAGCCTGAATTATGTTTCTTGCTCGATGGGGCTGAGGTCATCCCATGTTAGCAGATACACGGGTGCCATCGTACTTAGAGCTAACCAGGACCACTAGTGTCTCCAATCACTGGCAGTCCTGTGTGCTAGCCCTTCTGCATCTGCCAATGTGATGTCAAGCCTCTGGTGAAGGTAGCCTACCATGGGGCCACTTCTATCCTGCAGCTGCTGCGTTGAAGAAGAGTAAGGCTCTGGTCGAAGGATCTGAATTATGTCCTAATTTCTTAAACCAATTAAAATGTTTTGTGCACTGACCCTGAGATAACTGGGGTATAGACTATGGAAGTTTCCTGACGGAGAGAATTGTTTAAATCTACTTTTCTCTGCAATATTCCTGATGTGTGAACATGCTCCAGGTCAAGTAATTAGTGAAAGGGAACCAGTTTTTAAAACCAGATTAAATAACATGAGGTAGCCCTTACCAAATGGACATAACATTGTTTTCATCCATGCTACTCAGCTAATTTACCAGATATTTATGTCAAATAAATAGTTTTTTTTTATTTATTACATTAAAACATGCTATTTGCTCAAATGAACAAAATGAATTAATTCATCCAACTTCTTCAGGTTTACGATTCTAAATATCTATTTTTTCCAAATGACAGAAAAGAAATCTTCATAAACATACATAATTATTTATTTATTAATTACCTTTTAGTCTCTCTCGCACACACAGAATTGAAGTTTGTTTAAAATGTTTCTTCATTGCAGGTTGAAGTAGTTGAAGGCTTAGTAGGTGATGAAGATCAGTCGGATCGACATTCTGAGCGAGAAGAGGAGCACCAATCTGATCACTCGGACCAAGAACAACCACAGCAGGAACCAGATGAAGGTACGGATTATTTCCTCTTCATACTTCCTCTCTCTTTCTCTCTCTCTTTCTCTCTCTCTTTCTCTCTCTCTCTCTCTCTCTCTCTATGTAATATACTGGGTGTTTGGATTAAATTTGACAATTTACATAAAATGAAAAGAAAGCAGGATATCCTCTCCAAAAAGAAAAATTTTTAAAGAAAAATCAAGAAATATCAACTAAATTATGGCTGGGAGATGGTTTACTCAAAAGAGCCACCCTTAGCTTCTCAAAATAGTTCCAAAACCCAGTGAATGTATTCCTCGTGTTTCTGGGAACATCTTTGACTTCCCCCTTGATCTTGGCCACTCAACCACGCCCTACATATATTAATCCATGGGATTACAATCGATAGGATTAAGGGGCCAGAAATTGGGGCAGGTAAAGTCATAGAAATTTTCCGACAACCACTTCTGACTCTTTCCAGAAGAATGGCAAGGAACCAGATCCTGCTGCCACACATATTGCCTTTCAGCAGCAACCCTCTCCAGCCAGTCTGCAGCAGCTTCACATAACCATCTGAATTTAGCCTAAGGCCCTGTTCAAAGTCTGAACCACTGATGTGTCCCTTCTTGTTGGCCATGGCTTTGTAGTTCCCATTGTCATGTCTTACAGCTTTTGCAGTGTTCTTTTGTTACCTGCAGAATAAAAAAAGAAAACCACTTTCAAATATTAATGTCTAGAGAACTAACATTGAACTGTGTATGTAAGACTAAAACTCACCTGAAATTAATGTTTACTTCACTGTACTTATTAAAGTTCTTATTTTCTTTGACAGCTGGTGGTGAAAGTGATATGGATTTAGACCTTCTGGCTGAATCTGAAAGTGATAGTGAGAGCAGTCACAGCAATCAAGACAACACAAGTATCCAACGTAGTGCTGTGACTGTAGCCACTGCTGGATCTGATGCAGGTGAGACTCTTCATCTGATATTTCTCACATTTCATCCTCATCCCCTGACAATTTTTATCCACATTTCATCCCCCAACACCCAAAAAGCACTGGTGCTGGTGCCATGTAAAAAGCACTCACTGCACTTTGAAAAGTGGTTGGCATTAAGAAGGGCATGGTTGATGCCACTGCCACACGAGTGTGGCTGAAACCAGTGCCACATGACTGGCGCTTGTACCGGTGACACATAGAAAGCACCATTAGCCAATACCACTGCTGCCTGACTGGCATGTAAAAAACATCATTCTAGCGTGGCTGATGCTGGTGGCACATAAAAGCACCCACTACACTCTGAGTGGTTGGCATTAGGAAGGGCATCCAACTGTAGAAACCATGCCAAATCAGATTGGAGCCTGGTACAGCCTCCAGTCCTCAGTCAAACTGTTCAATTCATGCCAGCATGGAAAACGGATGTTAAACAATGATGATGATCCAGCTGTAGAAAGCATTCCAAAACAGATAATGGAGCCTGGTGCAGCTCCTCTCCTTGCCAGCCCTGGTCAAACAGTCCAACCCATGCCAGCATGGAAAGCAGATGTTAAACAATGAGGATTTCTTTCTTGCATTACAGTATTACTGCTGCTGTTGTTGCTCTGTCTTTACTGCTTCCTTACATTTTCTGTTAATTTGTTATGAATGCAATTAAATGCAAAGGACTTGGTTTATATTTTCATCACAAAACTTCATATTAAAGGTTATAAACTCCTCCCCTCTCCTTTTTTTTTTTTTTTTTTTTTTTGAAATGCCCAATAATGTAAGTGGTTGATTAAATGAAAATACAAAAATCGTCAATCAATTAGTAATGTGCTTTTTTTTATTTGTGTTTCAGGTCTTGGAAGTTTGGCTTATTTTTCTGAGGATTCAGGTGAATCATCTACCCAAGATGATGATGATGATGAAAGTGAAGCTGCTGAAAGTGAAGAGCCAGATGCTGATGAGTTACCTTATCCTGATGAACAATTAGAACGTCGTAGCAATGCTGGTTCCCATGGGCAAAGGACTTTACAAGCCCCTCAAACCATGCAATGGGCCATTCGTCAACGAGAACCTCCAGCTAACCGAACTCAAACAAGTACTGGCAATACATCCACAACAGGTATAGAGTGAAAGCTAACTTAATTTTCATTTTATTAAACTTCTCCACAATATTTTCTTGAGTCACTGTAAAAACTGTTGGATTTCACTGTTTTAATCCTTTAATATGTTGCCGTAGCCACAGGGGGTCAGTGTCTTCCATTACAATGTATAGCTGTGTTACCTTGTACGTCAGCACAAAATACTGACTCTAGGCATGAAGTGATTAACGAGATATGTTTTAATAAGCCAACATAATAATAATTTTCCTGTTATCTTTTCATCTCTACAATAAAAATGTTGACATTATATAAAACAATGCAGATGACTAGAAATGTTTCTAATCTTGACTAAAAATGGTAATTATACATACAAAATGATATTGAGGTAAAGTGACCATTATAAGCTCCAACTTGTGGAGTTTGGCTTTTATCAAAAATCTTTATTCAAGACATAGTGTGCTGTCTACAATATGAGTGGATACTTTTGCAGTGAGATAAATAAAATAGACTAATATTTTAGCAATATGATTTCTTCATTAAAACTTAAATTATATGTTAGAGAATCATCTCCCGCTACGGCAGTGTCAACTGGCTTTCACTTTCCTCGGACTTGACTAGCGCAGATTTTTTCTTGTGGGGATACCTGAAAGAGAGGGGTTACGTCAAATGGCTGCCATTTAAGCGATGTCATTTTTCACATGTGATGTAGTGGCATTGCAAAATTTTGACTTGTGCACATTGATTTCTATTAACTCCTTTGTATTGTATCAAAGTTTCATGCATTTATCTGTCGAGTTAAGGAAGTTATTAGAAATTGAAACCCATCAGGGACTTTTGGGACACCGTGTATATGTATGTGTGTATGTAATATATATATATATGTGTGTGTGTGTGTGTGTTTCAAAAGGTGCATAGTTTAGTGGTTAGTGTTGGGCTTTTAATCATGAGGTTGTGAGTTTGATTCCCGACCCGGGCTGTATGTTGTTTTCTTGAGCAAGACACTTTATTTCACATTACTACAGCTTAGTCAGTTGTAGCAAGGAGTTACGATGTCACTGGTGCCAAGCTGTATCAACCTTTGCTTTTCCCTTGGACAACATTGGTTGTGTGGAATGGTGGGAAGGCTGGTATGCATAGGTGACAGTTGGTCTCCCACAAACAACCTTTCCTGGACTTGTGCCTTGGAGGGGAACTTTCTAGGTGTAACTCCATGGTTTTGACCAAAGGAGGCCATATATATACATATATATATATATATGTATATATGTATATATATCTTAGAAACGTTAGCACATTAGTTGTGTGAAAATGTTGGCCATTTTTTGGAAATGGGAATTCATGACAGTTTTATAAGCAAGTTTACACTTGTGAGGGAATCACGTTGTGGCACAGAGATGTCTAAAAAGCAATTTAATTGTCCTGTTTCTCTGATCTTGATGTTTCTTAGGAACTTTACTTAATGCAGGTGGTAGTGGGTTGATATACATCGACCCATCTACATTCCGCCGTACTTCCACTGTTACGACAAGCACCAGTGCCAGTCAAGAAAGTGTTGTTACCATGGCTACAACAGCAAGTCAGCTGGCACGAGCATTTGGCATTGTAGTACGTCAGATTGCTGATTTGATGGCTATGTTGCAAGACTACCACACTTTGGCTCCGAATCTCCGAAGAATATTGGAAATCACTGAGCAAGATGCTCTTGAACAACAGGTAGTTAACCTTCATTTCTTTCTTTCAACATTTTTCGCTTAGCATTTGCCAGCTTTTAATCAACTTTTTCGTTTCCATCATAACAAAAGATTTCAGAGTGATTTTATAAGTTTGATGTCTTTTCTAATAATACTTCTATTCTAATGAGATTAATCAAGAATTGGAATTGATTTAGCAAACTAATTAACTTCATTAAGCTGATGCGGCAAACATGTCTGAACAAACAGAGTTTGAAGTTATTTGGGAAGATTTGAAAATTAAATTTTAAAAGATATTTTAGTTTTAATTTTGATTGAAGATTGAATTTCAATTTGAGTTTTAAAAATATTTTTTTAGTTTATTCCTTTCCAGTTCTATTTTATAGCAGTTTCTTAATTTCATCAATTTGAAATATCAAAACTAATTTTCACTGTTCTAATGTCTTTACAGAATTACTTTCATTTAGTAAATGTGAATAATTGTTTTATATTTTTGTTAGAATTATTTAAATCGTCATCTGAAACCAACATGGGATTGGCTGATTACAGTTATGGATTCTACAGAAGCCCAGCTTCGGTTTGGTTCTGCTCTTAGCAACAGTACAGACCCTGCTAGTCCAAGTCACCCACTACATTCAAATTATGTCCGAAACTTGCGCGAGAGATCTAATCGAGAAGAGCAGAGAGTTTCCCAAGTTTTGGATAACCGACGAAGAACACGTTTTGGAACATTAGGTATAGCATTCTGTTTATTGATCCAATTCCTGTAAAGTTGGTAAAATAACTGTCTCGAAATTTCATATCCACTGTCGGTCAATTGGTCCGGCAGTGTTTTAAATCTGGGTTGTGTCCCCATTAACCTGGGTGACCAGATCTACCTCAATGCCATAGCAATTGCCCTCACACCATCTCTCCCTGTTTTGGGCGTCCTCCCTCCTCAAGCCAACCCTCTCAATTTCCTCCTCCACCTGTCTCCTTCACGTTTTCCTCAGTCTACCTCGCTTTCTCGGTTCATTTGCCTCCAACTCAAGCACCCTCCTCAGAACAAGCTCCTCATCCCTCCTCAACACATGCCCATACTACCACATTCCATTCGCCCTTGCCAACCATTCCACCGATTCCTCCAACCCCAGCATCCTCATCAAGTCAACAGTCCTCTCATCAAACAGCTTCATCCCACACATTTCTCTCACCCTTGCTCTTTCAGTCCTTCTCAAAATTGCCATCTCTCTGTATTTTCAGCAAATAGTCATATGGAAAAAAATTGTTAATTGTTGGGAAAATACAAAGTCTTTAGCTTATAAAGTGTGTAGGACATCACTATTTCGATAAATTTATCAGTGAAAAAAAATATAAACTGTTGTAGTTTGCTTCTCTTTAATAAGACAGCATAATTAACATTTTTGCTTTCTTAGGAAAGTCCTCCCTGTCCCTCCTCCTTCAGTAAAGTTGATATTTTCATTTAATGTAATGCAACGTTTAACATAGCCTAGATTCCTGATCATATTGTACCGATAACACCCAGTTATATTGAAATAGCAACTATATATGAATGTTAAGGGCTTTATGATCAAAAGAAAGATTGAAAGAAAATGTAATCAAATAAATGCATAAAAATCATACACTTCTTTCATTTCACTGATGGAAAAAAAAAAAAAAAAAGATATGGTTTCCTGGTAAGATGGTTCTCTTGCTTACCATAGAGATGATTGACCAATCACCTGTTTAGTATAAGTTTGTATATTTATTTGTATCACTATGGTACATCTATGTGCTCCCACATCTTTGACAAGGTTTAAATTAGAAATATTTCATTTCATGTGTCATTTTTCCTAAATCAATTGTTTGCACCAGCATCATAAAAATGGTTTATTTAACATAACGGGAAGGAAATGAACCCACTTTTGATTTAAATGTATTGATGCAAAAATATATTTTACTTAAAAAAAACCAAAAACAAAGAAACCTTTGCTTGTCCAAAGCGTTTTCAGAAATGTGTCCTAAATGTCCATGATGGTTTTCAGACTCCCAGTTAGCCTTTGTTTCATATGTTCTGTAGTGCTTTTATTCCCAAGTTACTCTGGTCATTAAAATATGTCTCATGCATGGACACCAGAAAAATGTCCAGTGCATCACCT
Organism: Octopus bimaculoides; assembly: GCF_001194135.2. Lineage (NCBI taxonomy): Eukaryota > Metazoa > Mollusca > Cephalopoda > Octopoda > Octopodidae > Octopus > Octopus bimaculoides. The sequence continues at coordinate 162,513,599 of NC_068983.1, forward strand.
GTAATACACTAAAAAGGCAAAGGGTTGATACTTTTCCGTTCTTTCTTTTGAAATGAGTCCATTATAAAATTTCACAATTTATAAATTTACATTTTTTTCAATGAATTTTTCAGCTGCATCTGATGGTAATTCCGCACGCCGGGATTTTCTCAACTATGCATTATCTCTAATGAGGGCTCACAATGATGAACATTCGGACAGCCTACCAATTATTGATATTTCTGCCCTGAGACACGTAGCTTATGTCTTTGATGCTTTGATTTACTTCCTCCGAAGTGGGACGGATACCGATACTGAAGTGCTGAGAGATGGAATCTCCGTTCATTCTTGGCAAGACCATGACCTAAACGACAACGAGGAACATGACGATGATCCGATGAGTAGTGTGGCCTTAGATGCTGAAAGTGTTGATGGTGACAGTGATGCTGGTGGACGTACGGGACGAAAACATCCATTCTTTCAACGTTCCGATTCCACCATTTTCCTCGGATGTCCACCACCCGATCCGTTTAGTATTCCTCTCATTGAAGCTCTCCCACTTGCTGATCTTCCACATTTGCTTCAACCCAATTCACGACGAGAAGATTTATTTGGAATTGCCCGCCAAGCCATCCACCCAACAGACGCGAGTGAGTCGAGTGCAGATGTCAGTGGTGGAACGCCTGCTAGTTACAGTGCCAACGTCTCAGGGAGTATATCGACCAATTCTTTTGAAAAAAAAATGCCTGTTCACCTGTCATTGTCCCTACGTTTACAAGATACACAGAACACAGCTTCATCTACTGTGGAAGCTTCAACATCGACATCTGATAGGCAGGAAATAGTAAGTACCAGCGTCATTGTAAAACCAACAGCTCAAACAGGGGCCACATCAAATCCACCTGTCACAACTGCTACTTTCTCTACAATATCATCCACTTTAAGTACTTCAACACCATCTTCTGGGCTAGAAACGACTGTTGTTTCTAGCACTAGAGCTGCTGCCACATTGATGACTGCTCCTGGACCTACAGCTATGGAGACATCAGAAATAGATTCTCATTCTCAACACACTCTGCTCCAGTCTCTGGCTAACAGTGCCACTTCGTTATGTGTGTCTTCATCTCAGGCTGCTGTGCAACTGCCACCCCCGCCCCCGCCGCCGCCACCTCCTCAGCAGCAGCAGCCTCCCAGCTCTGTTTCTCTATCTACACAACAAGCCAGCGTGATAGTACATGCCAGCTCTGCCCAGAGCAGCTGCAACGCCCCCACTGTTATGTCGACAGGACCCGTCTTTGCCGTCAGTAGCAGTGTTGCTAATAACAATAGCAGTAACAACAACCGTGCTATAGTGGTGATGCCGTCAGACTCTAATTCTAATGAAATGGTAACTGCCCTAGCTGCAGCACCACAAACCACAACTCTTCAACCTGGAAGTACCTCTCCTTTGGCTGTTTCTACATCGACTCCTGTCAACCAAAATAATCCTACTTCTTCGGCCGTTAATGCCCTAGCTCCAGTTTCTGATGTTTCCACCCAACAACCGAGACCAGGGCTTTCTGTGACAACCCCTTCTGATTCATCAGTTGCTATTGCTGACAGGTTAGGACACCTTTCTTTCTTCAATTCATTTCAAATTTATTTAAAATTGTTGATTCGTTTCAGTAAAAATAATCAAACAAATTAAAATATTCAATTGTGAACTTGATATGAAATATATTGTGAAGGTACATGGCCTTGGGGTTAGGCCGTCTCATTCATGATTGCTAGATCATGAGTTCAATTCCCAGACCTTGTGATGTGTGTTGTGTTGTGTTCTCGAGCAAATCACTTCATTTCACATTGTTCCATCTGAAAGCTAAAACAATACAAAGTGCATTGTGATGAGCGATGTGTAACAACATCTGATAGTCTGGTTGGTCATGTGATGAAATATATTGATTTTCTTGATTTCACATTTTATTACAGTTATTGCATTTATGTATCTGAAAGAGGTTTTAAATCTGTCTAACCTCGTCTGCCTGGCTGACATAGGGTCAAACAATTTAGTAGTTTCTGTCAATGGGCATAATTACTCGTACAATATGCAAATGTTCAATTTCCCATTTCATCCAAATATTGCGAAATGGATATTAAATAGTAAAATATACAGGAACAGGTTGTGTGGCAAGAAGCTTGCTTGCATGGCACCTTGAGCAAGTATCTTCTACCACAGCCTTTGGGTTTCTCTGGCCAGATGCTCTTCCTAACATCAACCACTTTACAGATTATATGCTGGGTGCTTTTTATGTGGTACCAGCATGAGTCAGGTTACCAAGTAACTGGATTGAGTTAGGTTGTAATAGAGAGGGAGGTGGTTTTATGAGGGGCTAAAGTGTGATAGAGAGACAGGAATGAGTGTATTGTCTGAGAGGAGATACATGGCTGGGTGTGTAGCTAATATATATCATCATCCTTTTAACATCCACTTTTTCGTGCTTGCATGGGTCAGGCAGAGTTTATCGAGGTAGATTTTCTATGGCTGGATACCTTTCCTGTCACAAACCCTGACCCGTTTGCAAGCAATGTAAGGCTAGACCTTTTTACACATATTAGAAATGAATGATAGTTATTTACAACAACTATGTGCTGTCAAAACAAAGTGACACTAACATACAAACACACAAACACACGCGTGGTCTGAAAGCACCTACAAATGAAGTTGTCTATATTGAGACCTATGGGTCAAAAGAAAGTTGGTGGAACTTATAAATTAGAACAGCCACTAAGTTAAAACACAACTGGCCAGATATTGTTGTGTGGGACCACTAGGAAAAGATAATTCTGCTGTGGAAATCAGCTGCCCTCTGGGCACCAGTGTGGTCTAAAGAATACAAGAGAAAGAGGACATCTATGAACCATTGATAAAAAGTTTGCATCTCTAGTATCCAGGATGCACTTTCAGCTTCATACCCGTTATTTCTTTGCTACAAAGTAGTTGAGCGGTCAAAATTTACTCTTAATTACATACATACATACATACATACATACATACCCACGCAACAGGCTTCTTTAAATTTCTGTTCACCAAATCCATTTCTAATCCATGCTCTGTGTTTTATGCTTAGACTCTTGCGTGGCTCTTTAAACACAAATGTGTGTGTATCAATATAAATTGTTTTTTTCTCTGCAGTAATATGCTAGAAATTGTACCAGGAACATCTGATGCCCAAGTAGATTTAGTTGGTGCCAATGAAAACGTGTCAAATACTGTAGTAATTGAAACTTCCCAAGCCCCATCAGCTGGCGGAGGAGTATGTAGGTAAGTAGATCTTCAAATTATCATTGTTGTTTAATTAACACTCAACTTAAGCACTTTAATTCAATCAATATTCTCCTTTCTAATTGTTTTCTAGCTCAACCACACTCTCAGTCTACTAATCTGACATTATATATATGTGTGTGTATATGGATAATAATAAATGGAGCAAAACGCATGTCAATAAAAGTTCCTTTAATTCCTACACGTTTCGAAATAAATGAGTTCTTTCACAAAGAAGAAAGAGCTGTTGGGGTTCCTCATTTATTTCTCTTCAGGGAGTTCATAATAAAACATGTAATAGCAAGACAAAAACGGAATGATGGGGTAACTTACGAGCAGAGATGTTACATGGTCAGTGACCATTAGAAGGTTTGTTTACATGGAGATATAAAGGGGTCAACGATATTATTCCATGGGTTTTAGGAGTAAGAACGCTAGTTTACATAGAGATATAAAGGGAGGGTGTTTTTGACGTGATGCTAAAGGTTAAACTCAGAGAGTTATTTAAATATGGGGAGATAAATATGTTGTGGTTCTGTTAAATTAGAGAGAGCTAATTGCTGAGTCAGAAAAGGGGGAGGAAGGGAGGGAACTAAGGTAGTACATCATATGAGGGAACCTAATGACATATTTATATGTAGCGAAAAGGTGAATAAAATTGAAAGTGAATGAAACATCGTAGTCTAGTGAAGGTTTGCATATGTGTGTGCGTGCGCATATATACATGTGTACAAACACGTGCGTGCAC
>NC_068983.1:162517765-162518656 GCF_001194135.2 Octopus bimaculoides
CACATATGCATATGCACACACACACGCATACCTATACAAACATACCTGTATATATGCAAACATGCACATACTCGCACACACATACATACACACACATCTACATACACATATATATCATCATCGTTTAAGCGGACGTTAAACGATGATGATGATGATGATGATATACACACACATATATACACACATACACACACGTCCACCCCCACAAACACACGTATGCATACATACACATATACATACACATGTGTTTTGTTTAAGATTATAAAAAATATTAAGCTAAATAACATACTGATTTGAAGCGAAGAACATAAACATGATAAATGAAATACCATTACCCTGTTATATATTAATATACTTATGTTAGCGCTAATCTATGTAAAAACGAAGTACAGGATGTTTTCTTGAGAAATAATAATAATAATAAAAATTAGTCAACAGACTATATATTATTCATTCAAAATGCCTATAATAGGACATCTGACGGGTCAGATGTCCTATTATAGGCATCTCTGATGTGTATTGAATGTACACTGTATTTAAAATGAATTATATATACATATATATATATATATATATAGGTGTGGTATTGCATTCACTGTCACTAGATCATGGGTTCAATTCCTTCCATTCACAGAGGCAATGACTGAGGCCTTTGGCATTATGTTGTGCTTGAGAAGAAAACCCATCAAGTCAAGCAAAATTGCAATTGTGGTTGGTGACATGTAAAAGCACCCATTGCACTCTTGGAGTGGTTGGCGTTAGGAAAGGCATCCAGTCGTAGAAACCATGCCAAACCAAACTGGAGTCTGGTGCAGCCTTCCAGTTTGCCAGTATGGACAATGGACATTAAATGATAATGATGATATATATATATATATATATATATATATA
>NC_068983.1:162518861-162520229 GCF_001194135.2 Octopus bimaculoides
AACTTCTGGCTTTTCTGCAGATTGGAAAACTGATTCCATTGCTGGTAGATGATTAAAAGATTAAACCTAAATCTAAGAACTGATCCAATCCATCAGATGGTTCTATCTGTTGAATTTCCATTCGGTCTTTGGTCAATTTTAATTTCTGCTAGAAGATATCTGCTAAGCTGCTGTGAGACTGACCTGTGTGTGTTTGTGTGTGTGTGTGTGTGTGTGTGTGTGTGTGATTCTTGCTTTAAGATTTTTTATTTCTTTTTTTTAGTTAGTTTTTACAGCTGGAAATGTGCAGTGAAATTAATTTTCCTATATTTTGTCTCTTTTTAAGACCACAGAATGCCATTGGTCAACAAGTATCACATGACATCTTGTTAGGGAGATGGCGATTATGCTTGGACCTATTTGGTAGAGTATTTTGTGATGATGTTGGTGCGGAACCTGGATCTGTGATACATGAATTGGGGGGCTTTCCTGTTAAAGAAAGCCGGTTCAGAAGAGAAATGGAGAAAATCAGAAATTCACAACAGAGAGACTTATCATTAGAGGTAAAATCACGTTTTAATTACTCTGAATTGTTAATTATTTAAATCAACCCCAAATGTTCCTTTGTTAATGAAGTTTATTAGAATTTTATTATTTGTACCTGATTAAATACATTTGGTAATGTTAACAGGAAAGACAGAACTCAAAATTAGTGTGTGCATGCATATATGTGTTTGTTTGTGTGTGTGTGTGTGTGTGTGTGTGGTAAAAGCAATAGTGACTCAAGGGCCAAGAATTTCATGTGTTAGTAGTCAAAAGTGCTAATGCATGAAGCTCAGAGCCCTTGGGTCACTTTGTTGATTCTACTAAATATTAATAAAAAACATATAACTGATTAAATATATGTCATCATCCATCATTTTGAATCCAGATCTACCTCAATGCCATAGCAACTGCCCTCATACCATCTTGCGACCATTTAGGCGTCCTCCCTTCTTAAGCCAACCTTCCCAATCTTCTCCTCCACATGTTCCTCAGTCTACCTCGCTTTCACTGTCCATTTACCTCAAGCACAAGCATCCTTCTCAAAACATGCTCCTCATCACTCCTCAACACATGCCCATACCACCATACTCCATTTAACCTTGCCAGCCATTCCACCAATTCCTCTAACCCCAGCATCCCCATAAAATCCTCAGTCCTCCTCTTATCAAACAGCTTCACCCCACACATTTCTCTCTCTGTCCTCCTCACAATTGCTCTCTCTCTATATATATATCTCTCTCTCTCTCTCTCTCCCTCCTTCAATCACCATGTCTCACTCCCATACAGCATAGCAGCTCTCACGCAACTCTTATAGACCCTTCCTTTCTTCATCATATGTAATTT
>NC_068983.1:162520485-162524236 GCF_001194135.2 Octopus bimaculoides
CTGGGCCACCGCTTGCTGTCCACAAAGTGAAAGTGACCTTCAAAGATGAGCCTGGAGAAGGAAGTGGAGTTGCTAGAAGTTTTTACACAGCTATGGCAAATGTAAGCAGTTTTTCTAATTAACCTTTTCATTGAAAATGCAAGACTTTTAACATTCAGCTCCTAATTTGTACTTTTTCTTTATTTATTATTGGAACAATCTGGAAAAAGTTGCTGTAATCATGGCCTTCTCAGATTCTTTCAGAACACACACACACACACACACACACACAGTGCTGCATTGACCATTACATAAATTTTTGTAAACATCATAAATTGTTTCTTTTTACTTGGAAATATCAGCGCGCATGCACACACACACACACACACACACACACAGAGTTTACAGTTCCACATTTTGCATTATCCTTCTTTGTGTTTTTCCTTCTTGCTTTTCTCATGTTTACTCGTAGTCCAGCTTCCTGGTTCTTAAATAGATCCAATGCAAGAACTGAGACTGAAAGACTGCATGGAGATACATTGCCTGTCATATAAATCTGCCAATTTAATGTATCCTAAAAGCATGAAACTATTTATGGCTCTTTTGTAATCACGTATATGAAATGATGTATGTGTGTATATTAGTTATATTTTAGTTATTTTCTCTTTCTTAGGCTGTATTAACATCTGAAAAATTACCATCGCTTGAAGGTGTTTTAGTTGGTGGAAGTAAAAGCTTGCAGTATAGTAAGTACATTATTCCCTCTTGTGTCATATTTACTATTTACCATTAATTTTTTGTCTCCCCATCATTAAAAAATTGCCACATATAATAATCCAGTGCAATTGTTATGTATTTTAATTGTTATTAGTTTACTGAAAATGGACCAAACATTGTTTCTTTTCCAGATTTGATTCAAAGACTTCGGTCCAGAGAGAGAGAACGGGAACGGATGAGGTCAGCTCTTCAAAGACGCAGTCGAGAAGCCAGGCGGACACTTTCTTATGATGCTCCACCTTTCTATATGCCTTCTGATAGTGCAGCCGTTGGGGCTGGTGGTGGTGGTGGTGGTGGAGGAGGTGGCAGTGGTGGTGGTGGTGGTGGTGGCAGCGGCGGCAGTGGAAGCAGTAGTGCTGCAGCAGCTGCTGCTGGAGGAGCAGGAGGAGCGGTAACAGGAGGTGGAGCTGGTGGCAGTACAGCTGGAGGTGGAGGTAGTGGTGGTGGTGGTGGTGGTAGTGGTGGTGGTGGAAGCAGCAGCAGTGGCGGTGGCGGTGGTGGCGGCGGCAGTAACAGTAACAATAATAATGAACAGCAGTCTTCTGAGAATGATAGTTCCTCCAACTACCGGCGCCAGCTAGGAGAAAGACTCTATCCAAAAGTTAGAGACTTACAACCAGTAAGGAAAAACAAAATTTTTGTTTCTTTCTTTCAAAATCTTAATAGAATTTAATGAAATAAAAGCTTAATTGTAGGCTGTTAACCCTTTAGCATTTAAATGGCTCATATCCATATCCAGCTCAAATATTCTCCTTGTTTTATGTTCAAACCAGCCAGATCTGGTGTCTCAAGTCTATCCTATAATCATCATCATCGTTTAACGTCTGCTTTCCATGCTTGCATGGGTTGGACGGTTTGACTGAGGACTGGCAGGCCAGGAAACTGCACCAGGCCCCAATCTGATCTGGCAGAGTTTCTACAGCTGGATGCCCTTCCTAACGCCAACCACTCTGAGAGTGTAGTGGGTGCTTTTATGTGCCACCGGCACGAAGTCCAGTCAGGCGGTACTGGCAATGGCCATGTTTGGATGGTGCTTTTTACGTTCCACTGGTGCAGGGAGCTAGTGAGGTGACACTGGCAACGAACCACGCATGAATGGTGCTTATTGCGTGCCACCAGCATGAGAGCCAGTCAGGTCGCACTGGCATCAGCCACAACTATTTCTATTTTGATTTACTTGACTCAATAGGTCTCCTCAAGCATGGCTTGTCGTCCAATGATTCAAAGGTACTTGTTAAATGGGCTGGTTATGTGACACTGTTATAGGCTATAGCTGTGATCTCGCTTTACTTGCTGAGTCCTCTCAATCACAGCATATCTCCAGATTCAAAAATATGCACTCGGATCCACAAAATTTTTAAGCTTCAATATAATCTAAATGGTAAGTAGTTAATCTAGGTTGAGAGGAGGAAATACCCTTAGGGTATCCTCTCACTGTTATAGTAGCAATTCTAGAGTTGAGATAGCAATACTATTACTACTACTACTGTGTATTGTTGATGGAGACAAAACCTGAACAACTTTTTTTACTTCAACCTGATTTCTAAATGGATTAATAGAACTGAAGTAAAATCAGACTTTTGGTGGCCCTCTGGAATATTCAGGGCCACAAAACTTTCCTGACACATTGCAAAATGTTTGAAACTAAAATATATTTTAAAAGTTTAAATTTTGGAGAATTTGTTTGCTTAATCTCTTTTGGCATTGGCATCCTTTTAGACCAATTTCTTTGTCCTTTAAAATAATGTACTACTTGAAGATTTTGTCTCAAATCCAATGTTTTGAACTCCTCAGATGGTTTTTCTATTTTTTTATTTTTTTATTTTTTTTTACAGTCAATGGCAGCAAAAATAACAGGAATGTTATTGGAACTGTCACCAGCGCAGCTCCTCCTTCTGTTAGCCTCTGAAGAATCTCTAAGACAGCGTGTTGATGAAGCAATGGAAATTATTCTTTCACACAGCAAGTAAGTTCTGTATAAAAGTAAAAATCTCATCTAGTCCCTCTTTCTCAGTATTACTTTTTGTCTTCTTTATTTCAGTTTCAACTAAAAAAAAAAAAAGGATTTGAGTCAATAGTTTTCCTTTGGCAAGCCAAGTAAGACCGTAGTTGTGGCCTATAACAGTGTCGCATAACTGGCCTATTTAAGAGTACCCTTCAATCATTGGGCAACATGGTGTGCTTGAGAAGACCTGTTGAGTCAGGTGACATCATTGTCGTGGCCAATGCCAGTACTGCCTGACTGGCACCCGTGCTGGGGGCATGGAAAAAGCACCATTCAAGTGTGGTCATTGCCAGTGCTCCCATGCCGGTGGCATGTCAAAAAACACCATTCTGGCTACTGTGCCAGTGGCACGTAAAAAGCACCATTCGAGTGTGGTCATTGCCAGTGCTGCTTGACTGGTTCCCATGCCGGTGGCACGTAAAAAGTACCCACTATGCTTTTGGAGTGGTTGGCATTAGGAAGGGCATCCAGCTGTAGAAACCTTGCCAGATCAGATTGGAGCCTGGTGCAGCCCCCTGGCTCGCCAGTCCTCAGTCAAACCGTCCAACTCATGCCAGCATGGTACACTGGAATAATTTCCCATTCCCTGTGCCATACCCAACAGGGATCATCAACTCAATTGTGTCAGCTACTTAAAAACATTGGTTAATTCTGCAATTGGCCTTTTACAGGCTCTGTTTGTATGTGGCACTAATTTGCAACTTGATGCACTCATCGAGAATTACGTATGACTGTCCTTTTGACCAGAATTGTGATAATGCATGGATTTGCTTCACAGTTACTGTAATAGGGAGAAATAATAAGTTTCATTTCTTTACAAATGAAAAAAATGGGGTCAAATTAGTGAGAGAATAGGTCCCCACATTGTTTTTTAATAGAAATACATATTTATATTTAAAAATGAAACTTGATGTGTTGACTGTTTTTCTCAGTTGTTTATTTAGCAACATCAGGGTTTTCGAGTGAGATCGTTGCCAGTTCCCCTAGACT
>NC_068983.1:162524631-162525765 GCF_001194135.2 Octopus bimaculoides
GTTAAACGATGATGATGATGATGATGATCTGACTGGCTTTTCCATGCACCATCACATATTTTGAAATGAGAATTATTTAAAAAAAAGTTTTAAAATCTTTCTGTGAATGACTTTATATTCATCATCATCATCGTCCGCTTTCCATGCTAGCATGGGTTGGACGATTTGACTGAGGACTGGCGAACCAGATGGCTACACCAGGCTCCAGTCTGACCTGGCAGAGTATCTACAACTGGATGCCCTTCTTAACGCCAACCACTCCGAGAGTGTAGTGGGTGCTTTTACATGCCACCGGCACGAGGGTCAGTCACATGGTACTGGCAACGGCCACACGCAAAATGGTGTATTTTACGTACCACCTGCACAGGAGCCAGTCCAGCGGCACTGGCAACGACCTCGCTTGAATGTCTTTTCATGCGCCACCGGCACAAGTGCCAGTAAGGCGACGCTGGTAACGATCACACTCAAATGGTGCTATTTATGTGCCACTGGCATGGAAGCCAGACAGCTGCTCTGGCAATGATCACGCTGGGACGGTGCTCTTAGATATTGATTATTTAAAATCCAAAAACTAATTTTAAAAGGTTTCATGCGTTTTACTTGTCCATCATCATCATCCATAAAGATGTTTATATTTTGCTGATGTTGTTGAGCTGAAAACCTTAAAATAAGCATCTATTATTTTCTTGAAATGTTTTGTTTGTCTTCACTAAAATATTTCTTGTGTTTTGTTTCTTCAGCAGAGACATGAATCCAGAAAACTTATTAGATTTAGATATTTTCAATCTGACCGCTGATAAAAGTAAAAAATGTACCAATTCCGAACGTAGTCGTAATGAAGTTGATGATGAAGATGACTTAGAAGATAACGCTCCTTTATTTTGGCAACCAGGCAAAAGAGGATTTTATTCCCCTCATCCTGGAAAAAATTCTGCCGAAAGGCTAAATGCGTTCAGAAATGTTGGCAGGTATGTCATTTTTAGATATTCTTTTTTGTTCACCTGTCATTAAAATTCCTTTGCCAACACCTGTTATTTCCTGTCCTATTTTCATTGACATTGTTCTATTATATATATGTTTTTTTTTCTTTTTTTTTTATCTTTTCAGAGTTATTGGTTTATGTTTGTTGCAAAA
>NC_068983.1:162526579-162531610 GCF_001194135.2 Octopus bimaculoides
TTTTTTTTTTTTTTTTTTTTTTTTTTTTTTTTTTTTTTTTGCAGGGTGGTGAAACTGTTGAGTTGGTTGCTGGAGGTGCTGATATAGAAGTCAACGCTCAGAATGTTCATGATTATGTTAGAAGATATGCTGAATATCGTATGGTTAAAGTTGCTGAGAAAGCATTAAAGGTATTTCATTTAACTGTTTGGCATTCAGATTTCTCCGCCAAATGTAATGCTTATTTATTCACATTGTTTTGGAATTAATCATACGGTACCTTCTAGCTTTGAGATTTCAACAATGTAATTATTTCTTTTAGGCTCCTGTGCGGGTGGCACATAAAATACACCATTTGAGCATGGCCGTTGCCAGTACCGCCAGGATGGACCTCATGCCGGTGGCATGCAAAAGCACCCACTACACTCACGGAGTGGTTGGCATTAGGAAGGGCATCCAGCTGTAGAAACTCTGCCAGATCAGATTGGTGCCTGGTGTAGCCAACTGGTTTCACCAGTCCTCAGTCAAATTGTCCAACCCATGCTAGCATGGAAAGCGGACGTTAAACGATGATGATGATGATGTAATTATTTATTTTTAGAATGATGTTGTAAAGTAGGTCTGAGAGTCCTGATCTGCTCAGTTTGAATATAAAACAGGTGGAATATTTGGGCTGGATATGGCTGGAGTTGAATACTAAAGGGTTAAACATCATCGTCGTTGATTAACATCCACTTTCCATGCTGGCATGGGTTGGACGGTTTGACTGAGGACTGGCAAGCCAGAAGGCTGCACCAGGCTCCAATCTGACCTGGCAAAGTTTCTACAGCTGGATGCCCTTCCTAACGCCAACTACTCCAAGAGTGTAGTGGGTGCTTTTACGTGCCACTGGCATGAGGGCCAGTCAGGCGACACTGGCATCAACTACACTTGAATGGTGCTTTTTATGTGCCACCGGCACGGGAGCCAGTCACTATTAAGTAAAACATTCTTTTAAGATATTTTAAGCCTCAATGATCAAATATTTAAGGCATTCACAACTAAACATTTCCTGGGGGTTGTTTTAAGAATAATTGTAATTGCTTGAAGTCATCAAAGTATGGCCATACTTTATCAGTTTTTAACGAATAAACAATGTGGATTAACATGCGTCTCATTTAAGAAGAAAGACAAATTAAAATTGCATTGTTTTATAAAAATGTGTCAAAAGTTACCAATAATTGTCAAATACTTTGGTTCATTCAATATAAGAAATGGTCATCTGATCAATGAAGATAGAACTGAAATAAAACAAAGTTTAACAAAGATACATTCATTAATTAATCCAAATTATTGAAGATGATGCGAGAGTCTGAGCTTTAAGCTGGAATAAATCTTGGCTTATTTGAATAATTTTATTATTGTTATGGAATATAATTCCATGTGTAATTATAAATGAAAATTGAAATCTTTTTTTTTTTTTTTTTTTTTTCTTTGTAGCATTTAAAATTGGGTGTATTTGATGTAATTCCTGCCAACTCATTGGATGGCTTAACTGCTGAAGACTTCAGGTTGTTATTAAATGGAGTAGGAGATATCAATGTACAAACCCTGATTAGCTACACCTCCTTTAATGATGAAAGTGGTAAAGTTTACTTCCTTCAAATATTTCCTTTTCCTCTTACCATTTTTGCCAGTCTTTATTGGTCTATTAGCCTTGAGTTCATGAGTCATGTTTAAATAAACCGGGAACCAATGTTTTCCATGATTCCATACCAAAGACACCTCTTTAGATGTATTTTATTGGTGGGGGAAGTCTCTCTTTTAGTACAATGTTAAGTCACTTGCAAGTGAAACCTTTTTGTTTTATTCGACGTCATCATTTAACGTCTGTTGTCCATGGTTGGGCGGTTTGACTAGAGCTGGTAAGCTGAGAGGCTGCACCTGACTCCAGTCTGCTTTGGCATGGTTTCTACAGCTGGATGGCCTTCCTAATGCCAACCACTCCAAGAGTGTAATGGGTGCTCTTACATGCCACCGGCACGGATGCCAGTTATGTGATACTCACATTGGTCACATTGCCTCCATCACTACATTGAAGATAGATGTACAATATCTGGGTAGTGTAGGGAATGACTGACCAGTATGAATAAACATCTTGTGCCATTTGTAATGATGTGTAATTTAATTGGCAATGGAAAAAATGTTTGTGGTTAAGTATTGTAGAAAGGATTATTTTGTATATTGATCATCCTTTCATAAAGTAAGGTGATGTTTGGAATGAAGTAATATAGTAGGAACGTACTGATTTAAAAGAAATATTTGATATATTCACACACGCTACCCTAGTGATTTAACAGAATCAATCTTTTACCTAAAGCAGTAAATTGAAATTTCACATAATTTTAAAATTTGAATAAGTTTGAAAATAAAGTTATTAAATCACAATTTAGGTTAGTTAAAATATGTTTGTCACATATTTCAACTGCTAAAGGCAAATACACTGCAGTTACCGTGGAGAAAAAAAGTCTCTCTTAAGGTAAAAAGGTGTGGAAACATCTGTTTCAGTGTCGCCCTCTCTCGGGAATCTGATGAAAATTTCTGCAGAATTTTTCCTTTAGCAGTTGGAAAATGTGACAAACATATTTCAACTCACCTAAGTTGTAATAATATGTAAACACTGCTTAGCGCATTTACTCCGATAAAGTTATTAAAATTTAAATATCAAGTTTATCATTATTTTATAATTAGGAATATTCTGATTCTCATTAGAATCCCTTCATTGGAGGAAAATATTTAGATTCAGTACAAATGTTAGAGAATGAAGCGATGGAGGGAGAAAAATAGTCTGTGAACATTGTACAGTGGAAAATAAGTTTACCTGATGGGGGAACATGTTGTTAGTGAAATAGTTACAGGATTTAAGTTGATATTTAGACACTTTTGATAACAGTTCATGATGATTGTGATGGTAGGGGACTTTCATAAGAACTTTTCCAAAGATTGTCTTCATCCTTTCATTACCATAACCGCATATCTTAGCGTTTGTAAATGTCTTTTTTGTTTTATGATAACCTGTTAAGTATTTTCTCACTTGTTTCCTGTCTTTATTTTTCTACACAGGTGAAAGTAGTGAAAAAGTGCAACGTTTTAAACGATGGTTTTGGTCTGTTGTTGAAAAAATGAATAACCATGAGAGACAAGATTTAGTAAGTCATATTTCTCATCCTAGCAATTTCCAGACAAAACACGTTTCTATTTTCAGGATTTCTGTTGTTTTATTGGCTGAAAAACTTGATTTAGTTAGAAGGGTTTTTTTGTCATTTTGCAATTTTATCAATTTCCTCTCGGGACATTTTAAACACTTTTGTTACCATATAGGTGCAGGAGTGGCTGTGTGGTAAGTGGCTTGCTTACCAACCATATTGTTCCGGGTTCATTCCGACTGCATGACACCTTGGGCAAGTGTCTTCTACTATAGCCCCGGGCCGATCAAAGCCTTGTGAGTAGATTTGGTAGACGGAAACTGAAAGAAGCCTGTCGTATATATGTATGTGTCTATGTTTGTCTCCCCCAACATCGCTTGACAACCGATGCTGGTGTGTTTACGTCCCCGTAACTTAGCGGTTCGGCAAAAGAGACCGATAGTATAAGTACTAGGCATCCAAAGAATAGGTCCTGGGGTCGATTTGCTCGACTGAATGCGGTGCTCCAGCATGGCCACAGTCAAATGACTGAAACAAGTAAAAGAGAGATATTTATTTATTTTGAAATGCTCTTTGTTTCAATTTTTAAAACCTTGAAGAATTTAGTTAAAATAACTTTCTCATTAAGCTTGTTTGGAATGTAAATTAACATGAAATTTTGATGGAAGATTTTTATTTAGACCATTTTAAAACAAGAAATTTGTATCATAGAACCAAGAATGGTTTGGTATTAAAAGGGCCAAGACTTTACAACTGGTTTTGTTGGTCAAAATATTGTTTTAGTTATATTTTAGAGTTTAGTTTTCATTTGAATGGATGACAGGAAATAACTATTATTCATAATAATAGTTTATCAATACATTTGCAGAGACAACAGCTTGTTGAAAATTCTTTTTCTTGTAAAACAAAAAAGGCTTGGCAAGAGTGCAAGAGCATTTGGCTGTAGAAATATTGCCTTAAATACTTGTCCAAGCCATGCCAGCAGAGATAAATGAACAAAACCGTTCTGTTGTTAGATTAAATTTCATGTTTCACTTTGTTTTCAAAAACCTTAAATTACAGAAATTCTTAGTTTGTTGTCTGATATACAAAATTGCTTCACCAAATGAAACCCCGTTGCCAAAATCTTAACCACTGGACCAGTTTTGTTCCATGAGCTTTACTCGTAGAGTTCTTGGCTCCTGCAAAACCTTTATTGAAGAGGGTCATTGCTTCTCAATAGTGTTGTCTGGCGGTTGAAAGATTCAGATGTATGAAGCTTTGTTTTGGTCTTTTTGTAGTTGTAAATTTTATTTTTGACCTGACTAAAAGAGGATATTCTTGTGAAATCTTGTCTTCAGGTGTATTTTTGGACCTCAAGCCCAGCTTTGCCAGCAAGTGAAGAAGGTTTCCAACCAATGCCCAGTATTACTATCCGACCAGCAGATGATGACCATTTACCTACAGCCAACACCTGTATTTCACGGCTTTACATCCCATTGTATTCTACGAAAGCCATTCTTCGCAGCAAAGTGTTATTGGCCATTAAAACAAAAGCTTTTGGTTTTGTTTGAGCTGATAGCATTTTTTCATTGAACAATTTTGTTGTTTATTTTTTTTTTTTTTAATTCCAAACTTGGCAACTGATTACCAGAACCAGCTGGCTGTGACTAACCATGAAACTTAAAACCAAAAAAAGACAAATGTATTGGTGATCATCGTGTTTAATTACTGGCTACATTGGATGCCTTGGACTTCAATAAAAAGCTTTGTTTTAGCTAAAAAGGTGGGGTACACAAACACAAACCTATCAGCCTTTCTAAATATATATTAAAAAAAAACCAAAACAAATAAAAAAAAATGGTACATTACATTAGTGGAAGCCATT
>NC_068983.1:162531878-162533180 GCF_001194135.2 Octopus bimaculoides
GTTTCTTTTTCAGTTATAAAAAAAGAAAGAAAAAAAGAATTCCTTCATATTGACAGCCTTGATTTCCTGTAGAATCTATTCTTAAATATTTCGTTCTATCAAGAATGATGTATTTATGTTTTCGGGGTCCAAAGAAAAAAAAAAAAAAAAATTATTTTAGTATTTTAATAATCATCACTTGCAATAACTTGCTTGAGGTGTTGCCTGTTTGGCCTTTAGCTTACTAATGGATTGGTTGTGCTTTGTTAATTTCCCAGTGTTAATTGTAATTTGTATATAAAAGAATCTCCTTACTACAAGAGAAAATGGATGGCTCTACACAAATTCCAACAAAAGTGAATTGGAAGCAAATTTCTTCCTTTAAAACATACTTTTTTGGTATCTGCTAACTTCCCAAATTTTTCTATATTTTAATTATTACTGATTTATTTTAATGTGTGTGTGTGTGTGTAATTATATATATACACACATAAGTTATGTTGAAGGACATGCATGATGGTTAACAAGACAAAAAACAGGCATGGGTTTGCCTATTTCATCATTTAAAAAAAAAATTCAGTTATGATTTTGGTGCTGGAAAATGTTTATCATTTTCCAGGGTCTCCAAACAGAACAAAACCCAGTCTTAGGACAGGGACAGAAGTGTGGTGTGAAAACAAGAAGGTATTAAAGATGGTGGGGGGTTGGTTTGAGAGAAGGAGGAGGCTAGCATAAAGGGGGGAATTAGATTTTTGAAGAAATACAACCTGAACATAGAGAAATATATTTGTATGTGGTTAGTGTAAAAAGCTCATGGAAGTGAGAAGATATAAGATAGAGCAAGTGCAACAAATACAATAAAAATATACGTAAGAGTAAGAAACAACTCCTTAAACAACAGTGAAAGAAGGTCATTGCACTGACAATGTAAAGGGGAAAAATTGGACCTGGATAAAAAAACCCTAGTTTCTCAGCTAAATTTTTAACTTGGGTTATTTAATGGTTTTGACAGTGCAAAAATTTGGTATTGCCCATCTGGAAAGTGTATGGATATACACACAAGCATTTGAAAAAAAAAAACAAAAAAAAAATCTTGTAAACTGTGAAGCATTATTTAATTTATTTACATTTGATTAATAATGTAACACAAGATATGCCTCTTTTATAAATACTTCAAATAATGAACATCTTGTAATTTCTTTTTATGATCTAATGTTAGTTTCTACAGGAACTCCAAATCCTGTCACAGGTTCCTCCTATAGCTTTGTTCCCTCCCACTTTTTATATGCAATTCATGTAAATACCTCTTCCTTAAACCTTCCC
>NC_068983.1:162533455-162536102 GCF_001194135.2 Octopus bimaculoides
GTGTTTAAAACGACGACAGTTTCCTAGAATAATTTTAATCTTCAGGCCAGTGCTGCACTCAATGCAGTTTGGCTTTGACACATAATTTATATTTAAGAAAAATTTGTAAAGTATTTTTTGTAGGAGAGTGTTGTAGTTCGCTTGAAGCATTGTATATTGTTTGTAAAGAATAAAAAGCTTTGAATGATACAACAGTGCACTATAATACAAAAAATGGACTATATACCTGTTGTAATTTAGTTATCCATAGTATGAAAATATTTCAGAATAAAATTCCTTCTTCAGATATTCTTAGATGGAGTTGCTGCTATAATCCGTTTTCCAAGCAGTGGCTCTATCTAAGAATATCTGAAGGAATTTTATTCCAAAATATTACCAGCCTATGGATGAATAAATTACGACAGGTATATATAGCCCATTGTTGTACCATTCAAAACTTTATAGTATTTTTTTGTGTTACATAGATTGTTCATCTTGTACAAAACATTCTTCTTCTCTCCATTTGTCCTTCTGGTCATCCCAACAACTCAGTGAACAACTGTAGCAAATAATGGTTCCAAACTCTACAGCACAATCTGAAATGTACGAAATGCATTGAATTCTATGGTCCATGGTGAAACAAGTAACTAAGTAATGCCAGGTTTTAAGATTATGGGCAACTCTAACTTACCATTGCTACCAAGAAAATTGAGGTCTTTGACGAGAGCTGGCATTAACTGGAATTCAAACTGTCGGTCTGCTCCACAATAACTACAGCAGCCTGGATCAGGAGCATTCTTTGTTAATGTGACTGGTTTCCCACCCAGCTCATACCTGTTCAACATAATGAAAGATGGAATACATACTTAAACTGCTATATACACACACACACAGTATAAAACTATTATGTCATATGATGCAATTAAGAAATAGGTTTACCTTACACACTGTTCTGGCCATTTTGATAAAGTTTTATAAAATTTGTACACAGATTTATCTCCATGTTGCACATTAGTCTTTTCATAGGTTTCTGTACACCCAGCGGAAGTTTTCCCTCCTCTGTGGAAAGAAAGACTTAAATTACTGCTTTGTTAAGCTGATAGATGAAATTATGTGTGTATGCACACAGACAGACAGACACACGTGATCACACAGTTGCAAAATCTGGGGGAGAGAATAGTTCTCAAATTCCAAAGATAGACTAAAATATGGTATTTCTGTTGAAGCTGAAGAAACTTCAAACATGATTACTCAGAATTTCCTCTAACCGTTGTGAGTATTCAGAACTCAAGTCTGAGCAGTTACATGAAACTGAGTAAGTTTTTGAAGTCTTTTTTCAGCTTGAGTAAAATTATATATATCTATAGATAAAACCCGGCAACTAATGTGAGATTGCAGCCACGCATGTCCGGCCCTGTTAAGAATACCCCTGATGCATCGGGCGATACAATATGCTTGAGAAGACCTGTTGAGTTAAGTAAAACCAATATCGTAACTATGGCCATTGCTACTTGACTGGCTCCCATTCTGGTGGCATGTAAAAAAGCACCATCCTAAGGTGGCTGATGCCAGTACCCACTGACTGGCCCCTCTGCTGGTGGCGCGTAAAAGCACTGTCTGAACGTGATCGATGCCAGGCCCGACTGGCTGGCTCCTGTGCCAGTGGCATGTAAAAAGCACCCACTACACTCTCGGAGTCGTTGGTGTTAGGAAGAGGATCCAGCTGTAGAAACATTGCCAGATCCGATTGGAGCCTGGTGCAGCCGCTGGTTCTCCAGACCTGAGTCAAACCGCCCAACCCATGCCAGCATGGAAAATGGACGTTAAACGATAATACAAAAACAAACGCAGAAACGTTAGGTGTTATCAACTCACTGAGCAGCACTGATCATTTCCTCATAAGCTTTTCCCTCTCTTCCTTTATAGTTTTCTAGAAGCTGTTGGATGTGCTCAGAGTGACTGCTTTCTTCCGATTCTTCGTATACATTTAAATAATAAGGCTTGAGGCACGGTTCATCTTTGTAGTTTAGTTGATGGTTTTGGTGGGAAGTTGAGGTCGTTTGTGGAAAGCATCTTTATTAAAAAAAGAAAAAAAATACATATATATATATAAATAATATGATCTTAGGGAGAAATTTATTTTATCAACTAAGAAAAATATTTTTCTGTAACAAAAACAAAAAAAAAATACAATTTTTTTTTTTTTTCACATGTCAGTACCATGTACAAAGAAGTATACTCTCTAAAGTGGTGGGCATTAGGAAAGGCATGCAGGTGTAGAAACCATTCCAAAATCGACAATGGAATCTGGTGCTGCTCTTGGGCCTTGCCAGCTTCTGTCAAACTGTCCAACCCATGCCAGCATGTAAAGTGGACATTAAATGATGATGACAATCAAGATTTATAATTTTTTTTTTAATTGATATTAAAGCTAATGAAATCATGTGAGAATAAAGAGTTTCGTGTTTTCAAAGACCAAGTCTTTCTTGGCTTGATTTAACCACGTCAGGTATGGCTGAATATTTCAAGTCACTGGATTACAGCCATGTTGGGTTTTAATTTTTATTTGGTTCTTATTTTATCAAATCTTGTAAGAACAAAAAGTCACACCTAGTGTTTAAGGAAGACAACTTAGCTACAGCTGAATCATCGTTTAACGTCCGCTTTC
>NC_068983.1:162539214-162545841 GCF_001194135.2 Octopus bimaculoides
TTGATACCTCTGTAATTATTTGTATCTAAAGCGTCACCTTTACCTTTGTAGCAGTTGACCATGGTGCTGCTACACCAGTCATTGGGTATGACTCCTTCGTGTATCACCTGGTTCGTAATACGGGTGACTAGGCTATAGCCGACACTGCCAGATGTTTTGAGCATCTCTGCAGTGATTCCTGATGGGCCGGGGGCTTTCCCTGTCTTCATACTCTTAATTGCTTTATCTACCCTGGTACTGTCAACTCGGATAGCTGGTCCCTCTGTTGGGTCGACATACGGCAGACTCTCTTTCTCCCATTCATTCTCTTTATTAAGCAATCTATCGTAGTGGCATCTCGAACTTTGTGTTGAGACAAAAGAAAAATAAACTTTACAGGAAATAAAGGTACTGGTGGCACATACAAAGCACAGGCAACAGTGTCCTGTAAAGAGCATCCAGTACACACTGTAAAGTGGTTGGCATTAGGAAGGTCAACCACTTCTGTGACTTACTGTAATAATTCTATTAAAATCAATTCAAACATTATTATCTCGCTCATAGAAGAACTGGCACCATTCCTTGATAATGGAAATTAAAAGAAGTCTGAGATATATTGGTTTCAATTTTGGCACAATTTCAGTAAGTGGGTAAGTGGAATTATATCGACCCCAGTGCACAGCTGGTACTTATTTCATTGGCCCTGAAAGGATGGAAAGTAAAGTTGACTTTGGTGGAGTTTGAACTCAGAATGTAAAGACGGATGAAGTACCACTAGGCATTTTGACTGGCGTGCTAATGATCCTGCCAGCAGTCGAAAGTATATTAACGAAGATAAAGATCAATAATTACTTCCTTCCATATACCAATGTACGATAAAACAGAATTTCTTGATCTGCCATGAGAAGAGAAGCCGTCCATCAATAATACAAATCTGTTCAAATATTGCTGAGGAAAAGAAAGAACTCAGCCTCCATAGAGCTTGCTTGACACTTCAGCCATGCCACTCACCACTAACTAGACTACAAGAAAGTGAGAAAGTGTTTTATATATATCATCATCATCGTTTAACGTCCGCTTTCCATGCTAGCATGGGTTGGACGATTTGACTGAGGACTGGCAAACCAGATGACTACGCCAGGCTCCAATCTGATTTGGCAGAATTTCTACAGCTGGATCTAACGCCAACCACTCCGAGATTGTAGTGGGTGCTTTTATGTGCCACTGGCACAAGGGCCAGTCAGGCAGTACTGGCAACGGCCACACTCAAATGGTGTTTTTTATGTGTCACCTGCACAGGAGCCAGTCCAGTGGCATTGACAACGATCATGCTCAAATGGTGCTATTTACGTGCCAGTTACGGAAGCCAGACAGCTGCTCTGGCAATGATCACGCTCAGATGGTGCTGTTAGTGCTCCACTGGCACGGGTGCCAGTCATCGAATTTGGTTTGATTTCGATTTCACTTGCCTCAACAGGTCTTCGCCAGCAGAGTTTATTGTCCAATGAAGGAAAGGTACGCATATATATGTCTGTGTGTGTGTGTGTGTATATATATATATATATATATATAGATATATAATGGAAGGACTTGAAAACCTTTGATCCATTAAATTTAACCAAGCAATTAATTAATTAATTAAACAGTTCCCTCTGTGGGTGGGAGAGAGAAAAACTTTTAAAACAGTAAGCAAGGGAGATAACTACAATAACATCTATTTCCATTAAGACAATTTTGAGACACTGAAGGGGAAGATTTGGTCTTTGAAGGCTACTAATCTATAGTTTATTATATTATTATTGATGTTGTTACATTATAATATATTATCTGGATCGAAGGCAGCAAAGCTAGCAGAATCGCTAGCATGATGGCTTAGCAACATTTCGTCCATCTTTACGTTCTGAGCTCAAATTCCTCCAATGTTGAATTTGCTTTTCATCCTTTTGGAGTTGATAAAATAAGAACCAGTTGAGCAGTGGGTGGTGGTGGGGGTGTCGATGTAATTGGCAAAGCCTCTCCTCGAAATTGCTGGCCTTGTGCTAAAATTTGAAATTAATATATTAGCTGGATTAAAGTCCTGCTTTATCAATAAAACATGTGAAATAAATAATTTCAGAAAGTGTAAGGGTTGTTCATTGGGCAGAGTGCTTATCTTGAGTTCCGAGACCAAAAGTGGATGAGAAATAAACCATTGCCCTTAGATAGGAGACGAGGGCGATAGGAACTCAGATTATAAGCATTTCGCCCGGTGTGCTAATGCTTCTGCCAGCTCTGTGCTTTAAGAACTGGAAATGATATCAAATCTGTCCCTCAAGAAAAACAAATCTAAACTCAAAGATCATCATCATCATTCAACATCTGTTGACCATGCTGGTGTGGGTTGGATGGTAAGCTGAAAGGTTGCACCAGACTCCAGTCTGATTGGCATGGTTCTCTACGGCTGAACATAAATTGTGACTAAGGTTTGGTGGAAGATTTTAATTCAGAACTTATGAAAACAAGACATTTGTACTACAGAGCCAACTACACTGTGAGTGTAATGGGTGCTTTTATGTGCCACTGGCACAGGTGCCATCTGCTATGACTACGATTTTACTTGGCTTGATGGCTCTTCCTTCTCAAGCACGATGTGTATAAAAGTAGTTTAAACACGTTAACTACCACCTCCTGTTACTAGGACTTATCAGTGACACCACATAATTTTGATCACGCTGCATACTGTTTAACCCTTTCGTTACCATATTTCTTTCAATTAATTTTAAATATAACAAAGAATTTAGTGAAATAACTTAGTTATCATTAAGCTAGTGTTAGGAACATAAATTGTGACTAAGGTTTGGTGGAAGATTTTAATTCAAAACTTATGAAAACAAGACATTTGTATTACAGATCCAGAGGCGGTTTCAGGTGGGTTGGTAACAAAAGGGTTAATTACAAGGAAATATAATTTTTTGGCATTTTTACAATATTTCATAATTAAATTTCAATATTTAGCATTCATGTTATTTAAATATATTTGAAACCATAGAATAAACTATATTCTCAAAGTATGAAAATGTACCATTTGGTGGTGCATTTGGCAGTTGAGCAAAGTTTATAATGAATCACCAGTGGGACATGTGGTAATTAATTCGTTAATTAAATATTCACTTACTTGCTCATTTCCTTACACGCTGTGTTTCCAGTCTCTGTATCCTGTTCACCAAGTTTACATTTGTTATCCATCATATTGCTGATATCACTTTCAGCTAAACCGTTGCTCGACTGCTCACACCATTCATCAATCTCTATGTCATCGTCCCAAGTGTTATCGTCACAACCCCAGCAATCAACGAGTTTACTCTTTTTTTCAGTTTCTGAATTGTTGTTGAAGGCATTAGTAGCAGTAGCAGTAGTTGCTTCCGAATTCTGTTCACGGAAAATTTTCCAGCTAAAAAATTTAAAAAAAAACCCTCAATAACTTGTAATTAGAGAACTTCATTAATTGATTTCAAGGCTTGGGTGATGAAAATTGTGATGCTAATGTCTCTCCCAAGAGATTACAGGAATAACTAAATCATCATCATCATCATTGTTTAACATTCACTTTCCCATGCTGGCATGGGTTGGATGGTTTGACTGAGGACTGGCAAGCCAGGAGGCTGCACCAGGCTCCAATCTGATCTGGCAGAGTTTCTACAGCTGGATGCCCTTCCTAACGCCAACCACCATCTACCAAATCCACTCCCAAGGTTTTGTTCAGCTCAAGGTTATAGTAGGAAACACTTGCCCAAGGTATCCAGAGGGGAACTGAACCCAGAACCATGTGGTGGAGAAGCAAGCCTCTCACCATACAGCCATGCCTTAGTGTTCATAGTCTATTAATATAACAGCATTCATATAACTTTACTTATTTTCTCACAATAAAACCTATCCAGACCTACCACCATCATCATCATCATTTAACGTCCACTTTCCATGCTGGCATGGGTTGGACGGTTTGACTGAGGATTGGCAAACCAGGAGGCTGCACTAGGCCCCAATCTGATCTGGCAGTGTTTCTACAGCTGGATGCATAGTGGGTGCTTTTTATGTGCCACCAGCATGGGAACCCGTCAGGGGGCACACTGGCATCGACCATGCTCAAATGGTGCTTTTTATGTGTCACTGGCATGGGAGCCAGTCAGGTGGCACTGGCATCGACCATGGGAAAGTATTGTCTTGCTTGGAAACAGGCGAAGGTTGGCAACGGCAAGAATATGTGTCTGGCCATAAAAAATCTGGCTGACCCATGCAAACATGAAAAAGTGGACGTTAAATGATGATGATGAGGAGGAGTAGATGGTCTTCAAATGAGTAAAAGAACCAAAAAAAAGTAGAATTTCAGTGACTTACCATTCGCTCTTACCCCAACAACTTGTGTTGATGCAGGAGAATAGATGTAAAGTTCGGTGATAAGATGACTGCATGAGGGGACAATATAACTGGACAATCTGACACATCAACTGCTGACACTGACAACATTTTGGTATTGCAAGAGGCTCTGTAAACTGATCCTAGAGACAAAAGTAAGAAATTGATGTCAGTGTTATCATTAGTAGTATTAATATTATGCAGGAAATGTGCTTAAAACAAAAACTGCTCTTGTAATTTACATTTGATGGATATTTGCCCTCATCTTGTTTGTTAACACAACATTTTGGCTGATATACCCTCCAGCCTTCATCAGGTGTCTTGGGGGAAATTTCAAACCTGGGTTCTCCTTCTTAAGGTATTTTTCGATGTTATTATCATTATTCAGGTCACTGCCTGGAATTGAACTCGAAATCTTGGGGGTTAGTAGCCCACACTCTTAACCACTACACTATATGAGAACAAATATCCATCAAATGTACATAATTCCTCATCTCTTAAATATAGAACTGTGGGGTTAATTTGTTTGACTAAAATTCTTCAAGGTGGAGCTCCAGCACAGCCAAAGCCACATGACCAAAACAAGTAAAAGAAGACCAGTTACAGAGAATCCGTCTGGGATCTTGAAACCAGTTATTTTATGTAAATAGAGATTATCACCATCATTGTTTAACATCTGCTTTCCGTGCTAGCATGGGTTGGACGGTTTGGCTAAGGACTGGTGAGCCAGTGGCTGCACCAGGCTCAATCTGATCTGGCAAGGTTTCTACAGCTGGATGCCCCTCCTAACGCCAACCACTCCATCTACCAAATCCACTCCCAAGGTTTTGTTCAGCTCAAGGTTATAGTAGGAAACACTTGCCCAAGGTATCCAGAGGGGAACTGAACCCAGAACCATGTGGTGGAGAAGCAAGCCTCTCACCATACAGCCATGCCTTAGTGTTCATAGTCTATTAATATAACAGCATTCATATAACTTTACTTATTTTCTCACAACCACTCCGAGTGTGCAGTGGGTGCTTTTATGTGACACCAGCATGAGGGCCAGTCAGGAAGTTCTGGCAACGACCATGCTCAAAAGATATTTTTTACGTGCTACCTGCATGGGAGCCAGTCCGGTGGTACTGGCAATGACCACGCTTGAATGTTGCTTTTCATGTGCCAACAGTACGGGTGCCGGTAGGCTGACTCTGACAACAATCACACTTGAATGGTGCTTTTCACGTGCCACCGGCACAGGAGCCAATCTGTGACCCTGGCAACGATCACACACAGATGTGCTTTTAACGTTCCACTGGCACGAATACCAATCAGGCGGTACTGTGATCGGCCACGTTGGTGATTTTGATTCGTTTTCACTTGCCTCAATAGGTCTTCGCAAGTTCATTGTCCAACGAACGAAGGGTACTCATAAGTGGGCCAGTTAAACTCCACATTCGGATGTGCTTTTAACGTTCCACTGGCACACAGAAACTAAAAACTTACAGCAATGTTTACAAGACTAGAGAGTGGGATACTGGCACGGTACTAGACCAAATGTCTAATTATATTTCTATTCATCTGTTGCCTGAATCGATATTGCTGACCTCTGATAAACTACAAATACCAGTAATATACTGCGTCCATTTAATGACTCCATTCCTGCTCTATAAAATGTGGTTGCACATCTCAGAAAGAAGCCCACATTTGCAACACTAAAATCTGAGAGTTGTTGAATGAATGCAAGCAATGTGCCAGGCAGATGCAAAGTAAAATGTTGGGGTTCAAGTCTTTTGTGCGATATTCACAGTTAATGGAAAATTAGTAAAACAGTTGGGGGAGGGTAAACCTCTTCTAGCCTGGTGGGCTGCTGGAATTTTAATTTCTCTAAACAATTCAGTTATTAGTGCGTCAAATGTTTATTTATGAGTTTATGAATTTGTTTTGCAAGATTCTTGTTGTGGAATCGTGTGTTGAAACAGATATTGTTATATTTCGTGATGCTCATTTATTTTTCCTTGTCAAATAAACGCACACACCTATATATTCGTTCTTTACTCGCTTATTATTGTTCTTATTTTATCTTATGTCCATCGTATGGAAATCTTTCGTCTCGTACCTGTGGACTCTTCAGCAACTCTTTTCAGAATGGACTAAACAGAACAGGAACAAACATGTGGATGGAAGAGTCGCTGAAGAGGTCACAGATGTGTGACGAAAGATTTCCAGACAAGCGACGTAAGATAAAATAAGAACAATAATAAACGAATGAACAAC
>NC_068983.1:162546068-162547747 GCF_001194135.2 Octopus bimaculoides
CAATATATTTTAGAATAATTTTGTGAGCAGCTTAAATGCATGTCGTTTTTGTTTTGTATGGGTGGGGGATAAGAAATTTGAAAAAGAAGTGTTTAAAATTGTTTTTTTTTTTTAATTTTTAAAATTTTAATGGTGTTTCAGAATGTGACAGAAGAAAAGAAAAGAAAAGAAAAAAGAAATTCTATGTAATTCGTGACCGCTATTACGAAAGTCCGCCGGTAGATTTTCCTCAAAACCTATCGAGTGTCGCTGTTTTTACGATAAAATAAACACCACGTCTCTGTGCTACATCTATAATTACGGTTAATGCAATTTCACATCTCTCCTTCAAAATATTAAAAATAAAAAAAATGCATTTTTCAAGGAGAGATGCGAAACTGCATTAGCCTCCTATAATTTTATAATGAATTTTATAACATATCAATATCCTTCAATATAGATAGAAAAACAAAAATAACTGCTGCTAGAATTTAGAATGTTTCTACTAAGTTCCTTTAAATTATTGAGACTTATTGCCACACATGTTTATATTATACAGAATCTCATCAAAATAATAATTTCTAAAAGAGTACTTCCTATTTATAAATTCTTGGAAGGTTTGATGTGTCATTCCAAATTGTCAACAACGTTATTCAGCTGTTTTGGAGTTTCACATTTCGTCTGCGAAATGTTTTCGACTATTGGAACTAATACATTATGAGCTGAAGAACATAAACAAAAATTCTATTTTAGGAACCATTTATCCGTTGGACAAGACTTTCATCACGAAATACGATAAGAATTTATACCCAAAAAATCGTTCTAGTACTCACAGGGTATCCACCGATTTTATTGATGAAAGAAGATGTCACAACTGTCTTTGGTATAGCAACATCTTTGACACCTAAGAGGACCGGCATGTTTGTCTTGAAGACGGGAACCTGTTTAAAGGATGGTGGAGTATAAGAGGCACAATGGTTATAGTTGGTGATAGATTCGGTTACAGAAATGTCGAAGATGTCATTGGGGGTTTAAAGAATTAAATTAAGGAAAGAGAAACTAATCACTTTAGAAACTAATTACCACGTGTTGGGAGTGTTTATAGTTGTCTTCCTCTAACACAGGAGAGTTCCCAGTCAGTGCGCACGAGAGTAATTAAGAGCGGAGAAACGAAGAGAATTTATTATGACGAAGTATGCGAGAAAATGAAAAGAGAGAAAGAAAAAAATGATGAAAAAGAAAGGAGTAAATAATTAAAGAAAAGAGACATCTACACTCTAAAAAAGTGTGCGGTGGGGTTGTTTGGGTTTGAAACACCAGAGCATATTTTTTTTTAGATTCTACTCACGCACCGTTTCAAGCTAATTACGAACATCAATTATTTTTCGAGAAATTAAGGCCATCCTTCGATATTGATACACGACTTCATAGCAAGACTTCCGCCCGTCCCCGTCCCACAAACCACCTTTTAAAAAAATTTGACACAACCCCCGCCCCCCCTTTTCGGCTACGGGGAATACGAATCTGCAAAAAAATTGGCAAAAATCGGCATTTTTAAATTACCACCCACACCTCACCCCCATTTTTTCACTTTTTTCAGAATTTTTTTTTTCAAAATATGCAGAAAAATACGGAGATTATGATTCTGAAAAAAATTTCCAAAAATTTTTGTAAAATTTTTTTTTCAGAATTTTTTTTTT
>NC_068983.1:162548073-162558738 GCF_001194135.2 Octopus bimaculoides
GTGGGGGGGGGGCGGAAGTTTTTCCGACTTCATTCACTTATACAATCATGATAAAGATAAAGAGGCTAAGCCGAAAAAGATGAATGATGTCGTCTCCTCACACTTTGTAGACCAACACTGAAGAAATGGTTTGATTATTAATAAAAATTCCATACCTATTTGGGTGGCAGAAATTCACTCCAATTCGTCCTGAAGTCTTTCTCTTGAAACAAAAAATGGTTGTAGTTTTCATAAGTGACATGAAACATTACAGTTTTGGAGAGAGGTTAACTAAAATCAAAAAGAACCACCCCATGAGTAAAAATGGTATCTCCTCTCCTAGAACTTGTCAAGATATTCCAGTGGTTCTCATCCACTTTTTAACCCAAAGTGGACTCTCAGAATCATTTGCTGTTTTAAAAATCCTATTATTTTTTAGAATTAAATATTATTAGGAATTGCATGAAAAAAGAAAATTAAGATATTTGGTGTATTGAGGAAGTATAAGCAGTTTATTGCAGATAAATATTAACAACAAAAAAAAAAAATCTATGGACCCTCGAGGATCAGATGGACCCTGGATGAGAACCACCAAGACACTCCAGGACACTCACGGCATAAGGCACTTGAAATAGCTCAGTCAGGACACGGACACACACACACGTCTCAGTCTGTTTGGACACACGTTGGTGACCAGTGTGTTCTTCATCAGGCGTTCAGCAGAGTGGCTCCTTTGGTATTGCACTCTTTCCACAGAGAATCAATACTACTGCTAAACTGAGGTCTGATGTGGATTTAAATGGTAAGTACCTTGATGATGTTTGTGACCCCATCTTATATAGGTTCCTAGTACAAAGTTGATAAATAAAGTATTTAGTCATAGGGTCTTAATGGTTCCAAATGTGAACCATTCCTCATTACAACATGAAACTAAAGTGGATTTATTCACCAAATTCTTCTCCTCTGTGATGGTCCTTCCCCCACTGGTGTGGAGCACTAATTTCTGGTCTTGCTTTCAAACTCACCTTCCTTTTTAGATTACCAAAGCTTAAACAATAAAAAAAATTGATGTAATTGAGCTCCAGTATCTTTTTTTTTTCTTCATTATTCGTAATTATTTGTCGTTAGATTACACTCCAGTTCCTCGTTTAGATTCTCGTCATCTCCGCAAAGTTTTCAGGATTTTATTTATGTGAAACTTGAAAGTTTAGGTCAATGTTAGGCTCGCTTTGGAATCTTTTGTCCAGATTCCATTGACCAAACGATTCCTGGTTTTGGTCTACGTAAAACAATCCTCTCTCTCTCTCTCTCTCTTTCTCTCCATTGCGTCCTTTTTTCCGCTTATGTTTACTCTTCTTGGTGGTGGTGCTGGTTGTGGTATTCTCTCGTTTGTAACAAGAACCAGTCCTATCTAGGAAGTGGATGAAAATCTACATTTAGAGCAAACTTGCATTGTTATTGTGTCTGGGGAGAGTCATAGTGCCTTAATATAACACACTCACTGGTCCAATTTCCACTCCTTTATTATCATCTAATCCTAATCCGAGTAAAAACCTTCTCAATTCTAGATCCAGTAGGATTGTCCAAAGATGATGGTAAGATGCAAACATAGCTTACTCTTTGACCTTTGGGTTAGAGGTTAATAATGTCTTAGGATGTCGGTGCTTGTGACTCTTTCAATCTGTCATACATCCTTGATACTCAGGTGGATTTGAGATTTACTGCATCTGTAGCTGAATGAGACAAAACACTGAATACCTGTGACATTTGACATGTTCAGAGGAGCAGGGGTCACTGACATGGAAGCTATTGCTGCTGGCGTTTTGTTTCATCGAAATATCTAAAGATGCTCCAGAAGGGATCTGTCAGACTCAGTGCTTCACCTTCACAATAATCCATGGTAATGCTGAGAAGGTTTCAAGTTACTTCAAACTTTTTCAGAGGAGAACACTAACAGAACTGAGTGTGTGTGTGCATCAATTTACATTATTTATTTAATTCTTTTTATTATTGTATTATTATTGTTATCTCCAGTGTATTCACAACTGTAATCATTGGTTCCCAACTCGCCCTTTTCTTCTGATGATGGGATGGGTTACAGATCACATTCTGTGCTATAGGAAAAATGCACAGATCTGCCTCTAATTTGCAACTTTCCCAGAAACAGCTGTAAAGTATCTGCACTTTCCCTATCCTTCACTTTTGAGTTTCTCTCTAGTGATCCCATGGATCACTAGGTTAACCTGGTCTAGGTTAAACCAATTTAGACCTACCTCTTCATCACGGAGTATACCTGTCTACGCCGAGCCACTATGAACTTTCACCTTCCAATCTTTCCTGGTTTCCTGCTATATTCACACACACATTCATAATATGTAATGATAGGTGCAAACATGGATGTGTGGGAAAAACTTGGCTTCGGGTTCAGTGTCACTGCACGGCACCTTGAGCAAGTGTCTTCTATTATAGCACCAGGCCGACCAAACCCTTGTGAGTGGATTTGGTAGACAGAACCTGAACGAATCCCATCATACACACATACACGCACACATGTATCTCTCTCTCTCTCTCTCTCTCTCTCTCTCTATCTATCTATATATATATATATATATATATATATATATATATACGTAATGTATGTATGTGTCAGTGTCTTTGTGTCTCTGTTTGTCCCCTACCACCGCTTGACAACCGTTAACTAGCGGTTCGGCAAAATACACCGATAAAATAATTACTTGTATTTATTTTTAAGTACTGGTGTCGGTTCGTTTGACTAAACCCTTCAAATCGATGCCCCAGTACGGTCGCACTCTAAAGACTGAAGCCAGTAAAAGACCATAGACAGATAGAATAGAGAGATAGAGAAATGGCTAGACTAGATAGATATATACGCACTCTATGTACATATATACGAGGTGCCTTTTTATTCCGGAAGTACTTTATTTTGTTTCCGAGTACGAAACCGAACCGGAAGTGATGTCACTAATTCTCTGTTCCACGCTTTCAGTGGTAATCAAAACAAAACTTTAACACAATTAAGCCAAGATTAGAGTTTATATATAAATATCAGGTTTTATGGTGATGATGATGAACAATTGTATAGTTCCTTTCTAAATATACAACAAATGCTTTAAAAATGCATAAAGCCAACCACAAAATGAAGGAGGTCGAAAATAAGCGACAAAAAGTTTGATGCAACAACAACAACAACAACCATCATCAAGGTTGATTAAAGTGTTGGATTGATTAGATCCGGATCGATACTAAATGGCTGAAGATCAAACATCTGGAATGACGACGACTTCGACTTGTATAACAACAACAACCACATCAACATCATCGATGTCCTTATCGAGTGGCAAGAGTTCGATCAGCTCAGAGACTCCTCCAGTTGCTGCTGTGGCCGTGACCACAATTAAGCCATCATCGGATGAAAATAAAACGAAACTACTACAGTTGTTCATCTCAAAGCAAAAAGGACAGAATGCTTTCTGTTGTGTACCACTGTGTAAGAATTCTTCAAAGAAAAATCCCAATTTGCATTTCCACACTTTTCCAAAAGAAGACAAGATAATTACTTCTGGTGCTCGATGTGGAGAAAATCTTCGGAAAGTTTGGCTTTGTCAAATCCACCGCAAAAAATTCAAGTAAGTTAATTATTTGAAAGATCCAGATACCCCACCCCTTATTATATATAAACAAAACTTTCAAATTAGATTTTTTTTACAAAGAAATATACTTTACGATTCAGTATTATTAATTAGTGACTGGATTAATTAAAATTATTTAGTTTTGATTAGCTTTATAGATCTCGAATCGAATGTGTAATGTTACTACTCCTTATTGTTGCAGAAAATTATTATCAAGGCTGGACAATCGTTGGCACATCGGATAAAGTGCTTAGTTGCACTTCTTCCGGCTCTTTACGTTCAGAGATCAACTTTGCTTTTCATCCTTTTGGGGTCGATAAAGTAAGGACCAGTTGAGTACTGGGTTCGATGCAATCAACTTGGACCCTCCAGTGAAATTGCAGGCCTTGTGCCAAAAAATCATCATCATCATCATCATCATCATATTATTATTATTATTATTATTACACATTACGTTAAAGGAAAAAAAAACGTTTTATGTTGAAATACAATATTGTTTAGTGTTAATCTCATGTCCTAACTCCGAATATTTACTTATTCTTGCCTTTTCTGCGACTCCCTTCTTTTTATTAGTTTCTGATTTCAAGTTGACTTCATGTAAACTGAGTACAGAGAAGCAGAATTTTGTTGCACAGGGTTTCGATCCCACCTTAAAACTACTTCTGTCACTTCACTTAGAACACCAGGAAGACATGTCTGTCATATTCCCTATATTACACAGTATATAATGTAGGGATATAATCGATTACTTGGTCAGAAAAGTAGCTGTGTACTTTCTGAATCAGTTATAGATTTTTCGATGTCGGCGCAGATCGATCGTGTGTGCTACATACACCTATTATTCCCCGTGTCTTGGATGTTGTCTCGCGGGGAAAAGTTCTCAGGTCTTTATTAGTCTACATTTGTATATTTCACCTTCTGCCTTGCATACATCAATCTTTCATACCACACACACACACACATATATATGTATACATAAGGCGGCGAGCTGGTAGAAACGTTAGCTCGCCGGGCGAAATGCTTAGCGGTATTTCGTCTGCCGTTACGTTATGAGTTCGAATTCGACTTTGCCTTTCATCCTTTCGGGGTCGATTAAATAAGTACCAGTTACACACTGGGTCAATGTAATCGACTTAATCCCTTTGTCCTTGTTTGTCCTCTCTATGTTTAGCTCCCTGTGGGCAATAAAGAAATACATATATGTATACATTTAAGTTCTGTTTGGAGGAAGGTCCTGTGTCTATGGCTTTTTCTGAGAATTGGAAAAGATGTCTTCCTGGGGTTAAAAGGTAGTAACATAGTTCTACGTAGGACGGCCACCTTGCATTGGCAAATAAACTTTCCAGTACAGTATAATTACTATTTAAATCTCATTTAAAGATTTTAAAACTAGCTTTTTTGCACCTGATACATAATTAATGTTTTGCATAACCCCTTTGATATCAACCCACCTGAAATTGCCCCTGGTTCTATGATATATGCCTCTTGACTTTTCATCAGAATTTCTTGTTTATTTATATTCCAAACACCAGCCCCCTTTTTGTCTTTGTAGCAGTTGACTATAATGCTGTTGCTGCACCAGTCATTGAGTATGACTTCTTCTTGTACAAACTGATTAAGTATGAGTGTGATTAGGTTGTATTCTACTCCATCAGATATTTGAAGCATCACCACAGTAATTTCTCACCAACCTGTCTTCATATGCTTAATTGCTTTGTCTATCATATTGCTGAGTAAACTGGAGCAATGTGAAATAAAGTGTCTTGCACAAGGTCACAGTGTGCCACCAGTAATTGAACTTACGAGCTTTTGCTCATGAGTCAAATATCCTAACAACAAAGCCACACACCTTTACAGTCATCTTATATAAGTGTGTAGAAATTTGATACAAGTGAAATTATAATTCTTGTATGTTGGCCATATTTCCTGATATTACTCTTGGTAGTAAAAATATACTTCCAAAGATTACTGTTATGTGATGGGTAACACTCAAAAAGGTTTCTTTTTATCATTTTGCAATACATTTATTTTTATTTTTTTTCAGAATTACAAAAGATACTCTTGTGTGTAGCGAACATTTCAACAACGAAGATTACAAACCAAGAACCAGAAGGAACAAGCTTTATGGACAACCTGGTCATTCTTTGCGGCTTTATGATAATGCTTATCCAACATTATTTAGCTGGAACAACTGGGGTAGAAGATCCTCTGGAACAGAGGAATGTCAAATGGAGACAAATAATAATTGTAACTTTGAACATACAGAGGTACCGGTCATTGATATGATGCACAATTATAGCCTTCCAAGTGGAATAGACGATGCTGGTACGATAATTCAGGATTTAAGGAGACAACTTGATCAAGCAAAAATTGACAGTTTTCGATTTTCTTTAGAACGGTACAGTGCCGATGATGCTTTAGTTGAACATTACACTGGCTTTGATTCTTATGGAATTTTAACCAAATTCTTTCATACTCTTGAAGAGTGGGAACATGCTTCAATTATGCGGTCCAAGATTCGTGTGAGTAGTAGAACTACTGAGGGGTTGCAGCCGGTTGGCTGTGAGAAGGGGCTTCAACTGATTGACCAATTAGTTTTGTATCAAATGTATATATATCGAGGACTGTCTGTGATGGATTTAGCAGCAAGATTTCTGGTGCCGGTTGATACTGTTTGGGATATAATTATTACCTGGGCAGATATTTTGTTCTTTTTCCTTGGCGTAATGACAGTTTGGCCCTCGAAAGAAGAAGTGAGAGAAAGTCTGTTGCCGATCAGCCTGAATGATTCCAAACTGAGTGACACTCGAGTTTGTCTTGAATGTGTGGAATTAAGATCAGAAACATCTGCGTCCCATGTTTTGAAAAGTCTGTCATATAAAGAATATAAATCAACTTATACTCACAAAGGTCTCATAGCCATCGTCCCAAATGGTACCGTGATATTTGTATCTCCTCTCATGTCTCATTGTCTGTCTGACCAAGATTTAACAATGAAATCTGGAGTTTTAGATCTCTGTGAAAAAGGTGACGCTATAGTTGTGGACAGTGATTTTAAGATAAATAAACTGTGTTCCGAGCGTGGAATCAAAGTGTACCATTCCGATTATAAACTGTGGGAAACATCAGAAACAACAGAAGATATGACAGTCTTCTGGTCACCCATCAAAAATGTCATGAGAAAAATCCTTGAAAATCAACTTTTTCTCTGTGTTCCATCGAATATCAAAGAAACGGTCTCACAAATGTGGGCTGTTGCTTGTCTACTTTGCAATTTCCAGATACAACAACCGAAAACAACGTAACAACTGCTAATTAAACTGTTAATTACATATGGAATTTTAATGAATTATTTTTATTTTATAACAAAATATAAAAAAAAAAAATCACTCATTATTTCTTTGTTTAATGTTGGGTCTTTTATTGTGGAATTGGCAATAACTAGCTTTTAATTAGTGTTATTCTTTGTATTTGTAGAGAAGCAAACAAGGTTGGAGGTTAAGATACTGACTTGTTATCGATATGGTCATGGGTTCAATTCTTACTATAGTCAGAATAAGGTATAAACAAAATATATTATGGTTCAGTGATCATTTGGGGAAGGGTTTCCAGTTATGAATTTGCTTCAACAAAATACTTTCTTCCAACAGTACCGCCTGATTGGCACTCATGCCAGTGGAACGATAAAAGCACATCCAAGTGTGATCGTTGCCAGGGCTACGGATTGGCTCCTGTGCAGGTGGCACATGAAAAGTACCATTTGAGCATGATCGTTGGCAGCGTTACTTTAGCAGCATGTGAAAAACAACATTCAAGCGTGGTTGTTGCCAGAACCGTTTGACTGGTCCTCATGCCGGTGGCACATAAAAGCACTCACTACACTCTCGGAGTGGTTGGCATTAGGAAGGGCATCCAGCTGTAGAAACTCTGCCAAATCAGATTGGAGCCTGGCTTGCCAGTCCTCAGTCAAACCGTCCAACCCATGCCAGCATAGAAAGCGGACGTTAAACGATGATAATGAAGGTTAGTTAGGAAAAATAAAGTAAACTGTGAATGGCATCTCCTTTCCTAAGATTTGATCTAAACCCATTTCATTCTCACTTGGGAACTCAT
This sequence comes from Octopus bimaculoides, assembly GCF_001194135.2. Taxonomy (NCBI): domain Eukaryota; kingdom Metazoa; phylum Mollusca; class Cephalopoda; order Octopoda; family Octopodidae; genus Octopus; species Octopus bimaculoides. The sequence goes on from NC_068983.1 coordinate 162,555,816, forward strand.
CCAAAATATTTCAATTTATTGACCAATATGTAACTGCTTTTCCAGTTCATTTGCATCTGGTCCTTGGAGTGCCTTTAGCAGAATTCCTCTTTTGCAAAGACTCAGAGGAAACATTTTGTCCCTTCCACCCCTGTTTTTATCTACAAACACTTCTGCTGAGCATTGATCAAGGAATACCTGAAAGAAGTTGCAGGCACTGCCATTACTAATTTGAAAAATAAAATTGAAACCTATAATTCCAATTTATTAAATTATATCTAAATCTTTTCATTTTGAAAGATTATCTGCCATATATTGTCAAAGTTCTAACATGTCTCAGAATACAGTTCTATATTTCAGAGATGAGGAATTATTTACATTATTTACATTTGACAGATATTTGTCCTCATCTTGTTTGTTGTTAACACGTTTCGGCTGATATACCCTCCAGCCTTCATCAGGTGTCTTGGGGAAATTTTGAACCTGGGTTCTCGTTCCTATGGTATTTTTCGATGTTATTATTATTATTATTATTATTCAGGTCACTGCCTGGAATTGAACTCAGAATCTGGTACTGTCAGTAAAACATTCAGTTTATGCTGAAATTATCCAAGTTTCAACATCAATTGGTTGTTTGATTAACCTAACACATCAACACTTGATCATTACTTTAATAATGACTCAAGCTTATTGATTTTATCGGGTGAATATAATTAAATGAATCAGCCTAATCATTTATCTGGGATTTATTTTGATGGCTTTTGGATTAAGAATCCAACTTCAGTCTTCTACTTTGCTTTCGATAAATTAAGTACTAGTGAAACATTGGGGTAGGTGTAATCGACCAGTCCCCTCCCCCCAAATTTCAAGGTCTTGTGCCCTCAGTAAAGAGGATTATTTCAAGACTAAGGACAAGAGATCGTAGTCTGGGTGAAAGGACATAACTCTGCATGTTAAGAAAATAATGAAATCGCACTGGATCAAAGGTGAGTAAACAGTCTAAAACGTATCCAGTTGTTAAAATAATAATTTATGTCTTGACAGTCTAGGGTAATCGGTTGTGCTGTAAAATAATGGAGATAAATTGCTACTGTGTTGCAAAGAAAAACTTAATCGATCGTAAATAGAATTATCTCAATGGAATGATCAACAACTTGAGTGGCACATAAAAGCACCCACTACACTCTCAGAGTGGTTGGCATTAGGAAGGGCATCCAGCCATACCATGCCAAATCAGACTGGAGTCTGATGCAGCTTTCCAGCCCCGGTCAAATAGTCCAACCCATGTAGTACAAATGTCTTGTTTTCATAAGTTTTGAATTAAAATCTTCCACCAAACCTTAGTCACAATTTATGTTCCTAACAATAGCTTAATGATAACTAAGTTATTTTACTAAATTCTTTGTTATATTTAAAGTAATTGAGAGAAACACAGAACATCTCAAAATACAATAACGAAAGGGTGAAATGATGATGATGATGTTGGGACTAAGAAAGGAACGTCTCAGGTTTTCCATGAAAAAGTTTCTTAAGTTAAAGAATTTTGCAAAGATTGTAAGTACTTCCATTACCATGTCTCAAAACGTTCAATAAAGAGAAGATATTGGAGGACATTGTCAGTGGCTGTGACTCAAATATTGGAAATGCATGTGAAATGTTGATTAAATGGTAAAAACGCAATGTTCTGAAACACAGTTGAGTTATATAAGTCAAACAGTGTTTGGTATATACTAGTATTAATAGAGAGAAGGCATGTGGCTTAGTCATTAAGGGGCGTTCATCTCACAACCATATGGTTGTGTGTTCAATTCCCAGTGGCATGGTATGTCCTTGAGCAAGGCACTTTATTTCACGTTGGTCCACTCCACTCAAATGATAACAATGAGTATTATATGTAATTTCAAAGAGCCAGTCCTGTCACGAAGAACCTCCCAGAGAACTACGCTAGGGATATGCATGTCTGTGGAGTACTCAGCCACTTGCATACTAATTTCATGAGCAGGTTGTTCCATAGATCGAATCAACCGGAACCCTTGCAACTGACAGAATGCCAGTATTATCACTACTCTTTTACTTGTTTCGGTCATGACTGCGGCCATGCTGGAGCACTACCTTTATAGTCGAGCAAATCAATCCCAGAGTTTATTCTTTGTAAGCCTAGTACTTATTCTATCAGTCTCTTTTGCCGAACCGCTAAGTTACGTAGACGAAAACACACCAGCATCAGTTGTCAAGCGACGTTGAGGGGACAAACACAGACAAACAAACACACACATATATATATACATATACATATATACGACGGGCTTCTTTCAGTTTCTGTCTACCAAATCCACTCACAAGGCTTCGGTCGGCCCGAGGCTATAGTAGAAGACACTTGCCTAAAGTTCCACGCAGTGGGACTGAACCCGGAACCATGTGGTTGGTAAGCAAGCTACTTACCACACAGCCGCTCCTGCGCCTATATATATTATATATAGCCCAGTGCGCTTATAATAAAATCTACAACTGGTAATATTTAGATATTAAGTTTCGCATTTATCCTTCCTAGATGTTTTCATATCCTCTAATTTTTGACGAGACATTCATATCCGGCAAGCAGCTGATCTCTATGAATGTGCACGTTGTTTGCTATTACCATACAGCAATATCTGGTCTGATTTTCGTGAAACCGTTTCATTTAATGTGATCTAAACAAATCAGAACTGGTTGCCGAGCAGTAAAACTCAAGTACGAATAAGCATCCGCACCACCACCACACGTATGCACAAGTATGTACGATACGTTTCAGTGCAGCTTCCATTTACTTAACTCGCTCGCAAGACATTGGAGCTATAATAGAAAACATTACGTGCCGCCCAGCGAGAATGAACGAGGTTGAGAATCGAACTTCTTAACTGCACCACCAATGCTTGCTCCGATTTATGAACGCACATGCGTTTAT
>NC_068983.1:162558748-162568745 GCF_001194135.2 Octopus bimaculoides
GTTGGTAAGCAAGCTACTTACCACACAGCCACTCCTGCGCCTTATTATAACAACTTGATAAGTGTCAGTCAGAACTTCAAATTTGAGAAAATTCCCTCAACAATTAAAAACTTGGAAATAAATGGATAAGAAAGAAGCTTGGAAATCAAATAAAGAGACTTTATTAAGACACAATTATTAAATTTAGCTTTACAAATATACAAAATATTTTTGGGGAATAACAATACAATTTTATAAAAAAAAAAGATTTATTAGGATATTTGTCCTCTGTCTACAACCTTCAGTTTGTGGCAAAGAATTATTTGATGCGATAAAGCATCTTTCTCTGCATTCTGTGCTGAATTTCTCCACGGCGCAACATAAATCCAAGAACTTTGTAAATGGCATTCTCAGGATAGTTCTGCAAATGGTAAAAACGAATTTCATAAATTTCATCATCATTTAATATCCATTTTTCTGGTTGGGATCGAATTTGGTGAGGAATATTTTGTGACTAGATGCTCTTCCTGTTGCTAACCCTCGCCTGTTTACAGGCAACCCAGACATGTTTTACTGTGGAGAACTGAAAACAACCATGCCTATCTGACGGTGGTGCTCATTTACAATCATCACATGATGTTTAGACAAGGATAAGCACAAACACACGGGCTTCTTTCAGTTTCTGTCAACCAAATAAACCTACAAGGATTTGTTTGGCCCAAGGCTATAGCAGATGGCACTTGCACAAGATGCACCATGCAGTGGGATCAAGACAGAGCCTACACAGCCATGTGTACCCCTACACACACACATATATACATACATATACAAAAATGTGAATTAATAGTATAGGTTATAAATTAAGATAATTGTGCAGTTATTACATTAGTGTGTGTGTGTATATATATATATATATATATACACACACATACACATATGTATGTCTATATCTGATTGTAGATGATCATTTTGGCAGCTTTTATAGTCAATGCTTAACTGGCACTTGTCATCAACACAAGATGGTATCTCTGGGCAAGTACACCAGTTTAAGGTATGTGTTTGCCATTTATCAAGCTGATAAAAACAAGAGGTTTTAGTAGATGCATTTCACAAGGCTTTCTGTGGTTTTTATAATAATGTCTCTTTTTTAACTAATTGGGTGCGATACTACTTGTGGAAAACCATACCATACAATGTGTACACACACACATATATATTCTTTTACTTGTTTCAGTCAATTGACTGCGACCATGCTGGAGTACCACCTTAAGTAAACCCCAGTACTTATTCTATTGGTCTCTTTTGCTGAACTGCCAAGTTACGGGGATGTAAACGCACCAACATCAGTTGTCAAGTGATGTTGCGGGGACAAACACAGACACACACATACATATGACAGGCTTCTTTCAGTTTCCGTCTACCAAATCCACTCACAAGGTTTTGGTTGGCCTGACACTATAGCAGAAGACACTTGTCCAAGATGCCAGACAGTGAGACTGAAACTCAAACCATGTGGTTGGGAAGCAAGCTTCTTACCACACAGCCACTCCTGCGCATATATATATATATATATATATATATATAACTATATGCATGAGAATACATAAAACATACAAATCTGCACTGAATCCAAATATTTCATGTATATACATAAACGTGCAAAAACACCCTGTTGATTTTGTTGAAATTCCAATGCAGGTGCCTTGGATGTAGGATAGAAATCAGCTCTTTCTGTATTGGCAAGAAGTCTTGAAAGATAACTGAACAAGGATATACTCACAGCATTCAGTAGTGTAGTGTGTATCAATTTTGTGTTTGCGTCATAAATGCATATTACCAGGTTATCAAACTGCAATATTCTTACCTGTCTGAGGAAATCTTGGACAATGGCATACTCAGAGACTTGAGATCCAATGACAAATCTACGTTTCATTTGTTTCTCAATTCGTGAGAGAAGTTCTTGGTCAGCTTCTGTGGAAAAGCCTTCAACACCTAAACAAAGAGAAAAAGAACATTTTTAAAGTTAAGGTAGAATGGGTTCAATTTCCAGTTTGAGAGAAGAGACACAATATCAGTTAAAGTACTCGACCATTAAAGTAATCATAAACTTATTTTTAGCATGATAACAGTGTCCCTTTATCATACTCTAACCTCTCACTTGGCTCACAGCCACTTCCTTCGGTTCCATTCCCTCCGTCAGCTGAGAGGTTTTTGTCTTGCAAGTTACTGGGTGACTTTGGCTGTTACCATGGAAAAAGCATTCACGCTAGTGTTACATGAAAAGCACCCAGTACACTCTGGAAAATGGTTGGTGTTAGGAAGGGCATCCAGCTGTAGAAAACATGCATCCTCCACCCTACCAACGACAATTGGTGCAGCTTTCCAGCTTCTGGTGAACCGGCCAAGTCATACCAGCGTGGAAAACAGACGTTAAATGATGTTGACGAAAGATACAGAGTTGGCTGACTGGGTAAGGGGACATAACTCTGCATGTTACTTGTCTAAGAAAATGAAATTCCACTTTTACTTAAGGGTCAAATGAGTTGGCGATCTAAAACATATCTTGCTGTTATATTTAATGATATGCAGGAAATTAATATATAAATCAGTTACATGACGTCTGCTATGGGTATTAATCGAGCAAGAATGGAGGATTTCAGGTTCAAATTTTGCAAAGATTGAAAGAACTTTATTTACCATTGATATCAAAATATTCTTGCAATAATGGCTTTTAATAATAATAATAAATTCTAACCTGCAAGATGGCCAGACATGGCAGCATCGAGTGTGGAAACTTGGAACAAACGCAGAGCTTCATCGACATCAGAATCTGTAGCAAACGGTTCCAAACGCATCTTGGCCAGCGATTCTGAGATTCTTACAATAGCTTCCAGTTGCCTGAGAAAGAAATATTCAAACGGTAAGAATGAAGATCATCCAAAAGATCGGCAACGGATACTTAAATACAATTCCCTTTAAATCTTCAGAGGTTTATCCAATTAACACATTGAGAGAGAGAGTTACAGTTAATTAACTAATCAGATATTGAAATAATTACAGTAAATTAACAAATTAGACAAAGAAATAGTTGAAATTAACCAAGTGATTACAGTTAATTAGCCAACCTCACTCCATAGGTAGGTACAATGCCTCAGATGTACTGCAAACGCAAAATATAGTTTATTGTTTCCAGTATATTACTGGTACCGGTTTATTGAATGTGAAAGAAAGGAAGAACAAAGACATCAACAAGAATCAAACTCACTAAGGGATTTTACTTTACCATTTCTGCTATCTCTTGTCCTATATCTAATATTGCTTTCAAATTTTGGCACAAGGCCTGCAATTTCGGAGGATACAAAATATAAATGAATTAGACACAAGAACAATGTCTATCATCTTTTATGTTTTCCCTGTCAATAGTCAACCATTCCCAACACTGCATTGTATGTACTAGCGGCCACCACACAGCCATACATCAACTCTCTCTCATCTTCTACTAACTAAGCTTACCCATTCCACAATCCCCTACACTCACAGATTTACAGAAGAACAAACTTTTACCTAACGGTAATTGGAATGCTTATTTTCTTTCCAGTTTCTCGTTCATATTCACTGGCACCATTCCGCAGAAGAACGTATCGTCCTCGCAGTTTCTCGGCTGCTGATACAGATATTCTCGGGCCACATTTTCTAAAAAAAAAATCAGACAGAAACCAATTAAAAAAAAAAACATTTCGAATAGAGCACTTGTTTCATTTGGGATAAAATGGATGTAAGATTTTTTTATTATTACCAGCGTCGCCTTATTGGCACTTGTGCCGGCGGCACGTGGCATGTAAAATACACCATTTGAGCATGGCCGTTGCTAGTACTGCCTGACTGGCCCTCATGCCGGTGGCACGTATAAGCACCCACTACACTCCCGGAGTGGTTGGCGTTAGGAAGGGCATCCAGCTGTAGAAACTCTGCCAAATCAGATTGAAGACTGGTGTAGCCATCTGGTTCGCCAGTCCTCAGTCAAATCGTCCAACTCATGCTAGCATGGAAAGCAGACGTTAAACGATGATGATGACGAAAGAGAAAAAAAATGCTACAATGAAAGAAATGCTAAGTAGACTTACAATCTGCAATAAGCAATATATTTCTTGAGGGTTTCAATGCTGAGCTCTCCTTCCTGTTTCTCTTTTTGTTGAAGGGAATTTAGATGGACGTTCATCACATGTTTGGCCAAAATCTACAAAAACAGCAAAAACAAAGAAATCATTAGGAGAGTATTGTAGTTCATTTGAAGTATTGTTTGTAAAGAATGAAATGGTTTGAATGACACAACAATACACTGTAATACTAACGATGTTGCAATTTAATCATCCAAAGTCTGATATATTTCGGAATAAAAATTCCTTCTTCAAATATCCCTAGGAATCGATGGAGTTGCTACTATAATCGGTTTTCCAACGACTTTCTTTTTTTTTAAGGAGGACGTTAAGTTTTTGGTTTACATTCCTCTTGGACAAATAAAATAATGCCAGTCATATTGGTTTCAACCTTTGGCACAAGGCCAGCAATTTCAGAGGACAGGTAAGTTGATGACATCAACTCCAATATCCAACTGGTACTTTAATTTATCCACCCCAAAAAGATGAAAGGTAAAGTCGACCTCAATGGAATTTGAACTCAGAATGTTATGACAGGAAATATTGCTCAATATTTTGCCTAGGGAGCTAAAGAATCTGCCAGCTTGCTGTCTTACGAATACCAGTAATACAACCAACAAAGTTGCAAGTATGTCCATTTCGTTAAGAATCTCGGTTCTTAGCTCAGAACCTTGGGCAAGTCATCCACTATGGCCCTGGGCCAATAAAAGCCTAGCGACAGGATTTGGTAGATGGAAACTGGAAGAAGCCTGTTGTATTTATGGGCATGTTTGATGTTTGCTTTGGTATTATGTGATGTTTGCAAACAAGCGAGGTGGTTCATTTCCAGTCTTCCATGAAAACATGTCAAGTCATGGAGGGGAAATATTGTCTTGTTCGGAAACAGTTGAGAGTCGGCAACAAGAAGGCCATCGAAGCATAGAAAAGTCAGCCTCGATTAAAAACTGTGTGATCCATACAAACATGGAAAAATGTACGTTAAAACAATAATGATGTACAGACTTTATTTCAGAGGCTGTGCTTAGAATGGACAAAATGGTTTTAACATTATTGGACATTGGCATATCGTTAGAGGAAGCCTGACTAATAGCTCCTACCAACAAGTTAACCACACAATGGTTTCTCCACCATTATTTATAAGATAATTCACTCTGAAAGAGATACTTACAACATCACGATTTTCATCATGTTCATCCTTAATTATGAAGATCATGTCAAACCTTGACAAAATGGTTGGCATAAAATCAATGTTTTCCTCTCCCTTCGTATCGTCCCATCGACCAAACACACTGTTGGCTGCAGCCAGCACAGAACATCGAGAATTCAATGTAGTTGTAATCCCAGCCTTTATAAAGAAATCAAAAAGAGACAAATTAATCTAATTGAACTGTTATCCAAATTTAATTGAAATTAATTAAACAGGAGAGAGAATCACTTAAGAAATGACAGAATCACATGATAATTGCACACTAATTTACATATTCTATAGTTCTGTGTTACAACCTTCCAGTTTTAAAGTGATCTAAATTAAAAGCTATTATCAAAATTTCAAACTAATTTAAGTTTGAAATTTCAAATTTTTCAAAAGTAATTAAAAACCAAGGGAGTGTATTCCGATAGGAAGATGGTAACAAAAGAGTTACCTCCTCTTCCACTTTAACCCTCTCGTCTAGCATAAAGTCACCTCTTTGCCTCACTACTGCAGTGTCCACTCATTTAAAAGGGATCTTAGTTTTGCAAAATTGCACGGTGACTTCAGTAGGGCCGGTGCAATGGGGAAAAACAAAACAAAACAAAAAACAAGCACCTATTTGGCTGTGGAAACAATGCTGAACCAGGCAGAGCATGATAGAGATTTGGACCGGTCAGATTCTGTCAAACTGTCCAATCCATCCCAGCATGGAATTTGAGGACATAAGATGACATTCAGTGTTTCAAAGAAAATTTTTAAAATTACAACATACAACCAGCCAAGCAAAAAGAAGGTAAAAACATCCAGCAGATGCTCTGAACAACAACATTTAAAAGAGAAAAGAAGAAAATAGTTTGTGCCTATGTTTACCTTGGCAATAGAAATAGTCTGTTGTTCCATGGCTTCATGAATGGCAACTCTGTCATCTTCCCTCATTTTATCAAACTCATCAATACAAACAACTCCACCATCAGCCAGAACCATTGCTCCGCCTTCCATTATGAATCCACGCTGAGTTTCAAAGAGAAAATACATAAAAAGAATTGTAAATGGTTGCATTCTTCTACAAAACTACAGATGTTTTGCTAAAGACATTACAGTATTCGATATTGAAATCTTCAGTGACAATTCTTTAGTGGTGGTCATTATATTGTCGTTAGTCATACACAACAGTAAAAGGGTAGCTGCATGTTAAAGTGAGAATGTCCACAACAACAACAACAATGGTTTCAAATTTTGACAGAAGGCTGGGAAATTTCAAGGGAGTGGGGGAGGGGGTAAGTTGATGACATTGACCCTAGTACATTAACTGGTACTTAATTCTTTATCAATCCTGAAAGGACGAAAGGCAAAGTCGACCCCGGCAGAATTTGAACTCAGAACGTTGCGACAGGTGAAATGCTGCCAAGCATTTCGCCCGGCGTGCTAATGATTCTGCCAGCTCACAGATTTCACCTTAATTACAACAATGCTGATAAATGATGGAGGAAATGAAGATGATGGATATTGCCATAGCTGGGATTGTACGATTAAACGACAAAGAATTGGAAAAGGTTGAGAAGTACAAACCACTAAAGGATGAATTCACACGAATGTGGGCAATGAAGGGAGTAGTGGTAGGGGCAAAGGGAAATTTAACAACCAGGTTTGAGAAACTTTTTGGAGAAATTGGGATTGACACGAGAGTATGACATGCTCAGGAAACTGCTCTGTTGGGGCGAGTGAGGATTTTGGGATGGGTCCATGGGTTTTAGGTATTGTGGAAAGAGACCTTTTGAAAGCCTCGACAGCAGGTTGCTGTCTGCTCTTACAGAATTAACCGGAGCAAGTAAAATCGAGAGCTCTGAGCTGACTGGTAAGTAAAAAGCACCATTCGAGAGTGGTTGTTGCCAGTGCTGCCTGATTGGCTCTCGTGCCAGTGGCATGTAAAAGCACCCACTACACTTTCAGAGTGGTTGGTGTTAGGAAGGGCATCCAGCTGTAGAAACTCTGCCAAATCAGATTGGAGCCTGGTGCAGCCACTGGCTCTCCAGACCTCAGTCAAACCGTCCAACCCATACCAGCATGGAAAGTGGACGTTAAACGATGATGATGATGAACAATAAAGGGCATCCAACCATAGAAAGATCAACAAATGCTTCCTGACCCCAGGATTTATTTTTTCCTAAAGCCTGGTACTTACAGGTTTCTTTCAGTTTCCACCTACCAAATCCACTCACAAGGCTTTGGTTGGCCTGAGGCTATAGGACAAGAGACTTGTCCTAGGTGCTGTGCAGTGGCACTGAATATGGAATCATTTGGTTGAAAAGGAACCTTCCTACCACATAACCAAATTATTGTATTTTAATGTTTGGAGCTTAAAAAAAAAAGGGTTTCGCAAGGGATTATAATACTATCCATCTATTTTTTGACAAAAAAAAAAAAAAAAAAAAAAAAAAAAAAAAAGTTCCTTATATGGTAAATCACAATATGCAGATAAGATGCAAGTTCATGTCGACAACAGAGATTTTCTTTCTTTTTGTATTGTACAGCAGCAAAAGTACATAATTTGACCCCCGTTTCATTTAATTGGGGTACGTGAGAACTTAATGAGTGATCTTATGAATCAACTTTACAGCATATCTGCAGTAGAGGTGAGGTTTGTCTCATCCCCGTAAGTCTACAGAAACTCCAAAACAAACCCTGACTCTGGGGAATCGTATAATTAATTGGCGAAGGAATTAACAGATTTACTTACAGACTGTGGATCTCTGATGACCGAAGCAGTTAATCCTGCAGCACTGCTGCCCTTGCCAGACGTGTAGACCTGAAATGCAAACAGACAAGTTTATAATATAACAAGAAAGAAACAGGAGACAGAGTCTGATAAATATTTGACAATAGCTTCAACAGAATAATGAAGTATGTGCGTGAAATGATGGAAAGACAGCAACTTACACCAATTGGAGAGACTTGCTCAACAAATTTCAGCAGCTGACTTTTAGCAGTTCCTGGATCTCCAAGCATCAGTAAATTAACATCTCCTCTGCGAGTCAAGCCATCGGGAAGTCTGTCAATGTAAGAATGTATCCACAGTTGAATTGTGTCAATATAACGGAATATTGTAATATTCTTTTCTATTCTAGGCACAAGGCCTGAAATTTTGGGAGAAGGGGGTCAGTCGATTAGATTAACCCTAGTATGCAACTGGTACTTAATTTATCAACCCTGAAAGGATGAAAGGCAAAATCGACCTCACCAGAAATTGAACTCAAAACGTAAAGACATGAAACGCTGCTAAGCATTCCACCTGGCATGCTAACGCTTCTGCTTTGGAATATTTTGATATTATTGTGGTTCAGGTAATGATGTTGATACAAGGGACCAAAATAAGTTGAGAGATAGCTTGTTCAATCCTTCACACTGGCAATGAATTGTGTCTAGGTACAGTAGAGGTATGGTCATGTGATACATATGGAGGAGGAGGAGGAGGACAACCGTATAAAGAAATGCCGATCTCGAGGGAACCTGTGCAAGAGGTAGACTTAGGAAAATGTGGGATGAAATGGTGAGAAATGATCTTCAGATGTTGAGCCTCACAAAGGACTGAGACTTCTGGCAATTTGCTGTGCTTAAGACATGTTCTTTATGGACATGACCACCTTCACACCCAATCTGTCCAGTCAAACCTCACCCCCTGCTCCAGGCCCCACCACTCTCTCTCTCATATGCCTACCGACACATTCTCCATACCCTCACATATCTATGATGCCCACCTCCCAGCCACTCCGATTTCACTCACCATCACCTCTCCCCCAGCTCCCTTCACTCTTATGGACCCCACCCTCTATATCACTTATACTTCCCACTGCCACTATTCCACCATGTTTCTCTCTCCCTATTTCTGCAGTCAAGTATCTCCTCTGTACTAAGACACCTATCTCCATCTCTGTATAATACTCTAATCTTTCAATTGGCACAAAGCCCCGCTCCTTTTCCCAGCTGAGAAGTCTTTGTCTTGTAAGTTACTTGGTGTTGGTGCCACACAAAAAGCACCCAGTGCACTCTGTAAGCTGGTTGATGCCAAGATGCAATGCCTCCAGCCATTGGAACAACACCAAGGCAAACAATGGAACCTGGTGGAACTCTCTGGTTGGCTTGGCTCCTGTCAAATTGCCCAACATGGAAGAGGAATGTTAAATGATGACCACGATGATGATGATGATGATGATGATGATTGGCTGCAAAGAAAACATGATTTCTGTTGTTTGATTAGCATCAAATATTTACCGTTTACGTGATCCACCAAACAAAAGGCATGCAATGGCCTTTTTCACATCCAGACTACCCCAGATGGACGGGGCTATGCTCTTAGCGATGATGTCATACAAATTTGGAGAATTTGCTAAGTTTACCAGTTCTTCTTCATCTTCTGGAGTAATTTGCAATGAAGTAGTCTTACTGTCTCCTTGAGTGTCGACACTGATTCCAAGAACTCGAAAATAGGGAGCACGGATTCCAACATTGACTTTGTCCCGGCCACTCTTCTGAAAAATAGACAATAAAAACCACAAAATATATGAGTGTGTATGTATGTATATATATATATATATATATATGAGTGTGTCTATGTATATATATATCATCATCATCGTTTAACGTCCGCTTTCCATGCTAGCATGGGTTGGAC
>NC_068983.1:162568755-162575138 GCF_001194135.2 Octopus bimaculoides
GAGAGTTTTGACGCTGATATCCATTATTATTGAAATTTATTCCTATGTCAACATTTCTGTATAAGACTATATTTAACTGTCAAATTCAAGTCAAACATATAAATTACCTTACACATCTTCAGGGAAAAAAAAGATAAAGAACAAACACCAAAAACATCGTCTCGAAGTCCAGTTCATATTCAAATTTCTCCTTAAATGACTCGTTAAATAAAGGTCCTTAAGGAGTCTACTTTAGACTTTTTGCGGATAAATCTCTTGCTATATTGGTAGTGATTACATGTTTTTCTCATCATCAACACATTGTGGAGATATCATCATATGAACAAATATATATATATAAAACATGATTAAAGAAAAAATATGTAAGGAATTAATCAACCCATGAAGAAGGCAGTTCCTGGCAAAGATCCCAGGGTTAATGCAATGGCGACAAGATTTCCTTATAAGTTACCTCCCATGATCTATATATTTAATTATTTATTGTGAAATCTTGTACAGTCTCAAGTGACTTTATGTATTCTCACCCAAACTGGACACATGTACCAATGTTCCGATATGGCAGGCTTGAAACTTGTTAAGAGATCCTTCCTTACAGGAAACCGTTGGTAGCTTTGTTAATCCACAAACAACAAGTATTTATTCACCAATGTGGTGTTGAGCATTGTTCAATATTAGTGTAAATATATAAAAATGTGTCTATATGTATATACAGCAATGCTGGTGCCATGTAAAATGAATAGCATTAGAAATGGCATCCAGTTGTAGAAACCATGCCAAAACAGACAATGGAGCCTGGTGCATATCTTGACCATGCCAGATCCTGTCTAACCATCCAACCCATGCCAGCATGGAAAATGGACATCAACTGTTTCAAAAATGTTGTGTTGTACTGCAGTACCTTTTGGACAAAAATTGCGAGAAAAGGATAAAAGACACTGTACTTACTTTTGTAGAATACCCCATTTTTTTGATTGAGAAAATTCCAAGGACAGAGACTCGATTTCCTGGAACAATTTTATCACAAAGATACCTTCAAAGAAAAAAAGAACATGAAAATTAAACATTATATATATTTGCTTCTGTGTGACCTTTCAAATAATGGGTAACTTTGGAAATATACATTTTTTGCCACTTTGGGTTTCATCAGGAAGTATGGCAGACATGCAATAATTAGAATTTAACTTTTAGCAAATGTTTTGGCATTTATAGAAAATGATGAAACGGACATTAATTTTCCAAAGAAATCTATTACCTCAAAATATAATTAAACAAAACAAATTTTTCATTTGTATTTTTACAATAGATATATCATATTTTAGATAATTTTATCAACATAATTGCTATCTATTGTACTGCAAAATTTCAATGAAAAAATATGTACTTTTATTTCTCTTTCATGTACTTCCCTCCTCTCTGTACAAATGTAAAGCACAATAGGAGAAATCAACCAACATCTATAACTACTATCAAATAGACACACCTTTATCTCTGTCTCTCTCTACACACCTATATCCAAAGCACCAGAAAAGTAGATGTCTTTCTCAAACATGTCTGGCATTACTGAAATAAGTTACAATTTATAAATGACAAAAATATTTTCTAAATTGCTCTCACCTGTCACAGTAGAGTTGCATGTGTCGAGGCAGCTCACCATTAGGTACATCCTCTGGATTCTCTTGAAGTCTTAAGATTTGAAAGTCAACACATTTACATTTGTCCGGCATTATAAAATAAGGATCAACAGGGCATTTTGGTACACCAGCTTGTTGTCTGAAAAACAATGGAGATGAAGAATAAAATCAATTCCTAACAAGAAATCCAGAATATATTTTTGGTGATCATCTCAGCCAAAATTGAGGATTCCCAAAAATACTCTTCAAATTCTGTGAATATTCTTTTACTTGTTTCAGTCATTTGACGGCAGCCATGCTGGAGCACCGCCTTTAGTTGAACAAATCAACCCCAGAACTTATTCCTTGTAAGCCTAGTACTTATTCTATCGGTCTCTTTGCCGAATCACACCAGCATCAGTTATCAAGCGATGGTGGGGGTGGGGGACAAACACAGACACACAAACATACATATGGGCTTCAGAAAGCAGAAAATCTATCAGTGAATCTAATTGATGATGTATGGTATCAACATGAGTCATGTACACAAAGCTGGTTCTATTAAATCTCAAAGATATAATGAAATTAAACAAATCCTCCCATGCCAGTCTCTACTGCTTGGTGTGTTTAGACATGCAAAATAAAGTGCCTTGCTTAGACATACTGAAATATTTATAAATCTCTTTATTCAGCCATTCTTATTCTTGATGGTTGACCTTAGACATCCCATCTATTCTTATCTCCTTCCAGCTCCATTACAATATCTCCTATCGTCTCTTCTAAAATGTAAGTAACCATTGTAGCACCTCTGCAACAAAAAAACTGTCGACTGGGACTTGTAATGAAAGTCTTGCTGACTGGAACTTATATAAAAGATTGAGTTGACATTGTCAGGACTTCATCTGACAACAAATACAGTAATCCCTCGAATATTGTAAGTGTCACATTCCAAAATCCTAAATCCATGAAGTAGAAACAGTACTGTACATTTTTCCATTATTTTCATAATTTGTATATATTTATTTTCTTTTCATAATTTGTATATATTTATTATATTATAAATGCAAAACAACATTACAGAGGAATCAACGTTAAGCTTAAATGATAAACCACGATATGGTGAGGGATTACTGTATTGAAAGTCATTTTGTTCAGCATTCATCATTATCATTTAGCATCCATTTTCCCTGCTGGCATGGGATATGGAGGTACATGGCTCAGTGGTTAGGGTGTTTAGATTCATGACTGTAAGATTATGTACATTATTTACACTCTCTGAGTGGTTGGCGTTAGGAAGGGCATCCGGCTGTAGAAACTCTGCCAAATCAGATTGGAGGCTGGTGTTGCCATCCGGTTTCACCAGTCCTCAGTCAAATCGTCCAACCCATGCTAGCATGGAAAGCGGACGTTAAACGATGATGATGATGATTTACACTTGACGGATATTTTTCCTCATCTTGTTCTTTGTTAACACAACATTTCGGCTGATATACCCTCCAGCCTTCATCAGGTGTCTTGAGGAAATTTCGAACCAGGATTCTCATTCCTAAGGTACTTTTCAATGTTATTATTATTATTCAGGTCACTACCTGGAATCAAACTCGGAATCTTGGGGTTAGTAGCCTGCGCTCTTAACCACTACACCACATGCCCGTGGGCGTAGTGGTTAAGAGCGCGGGCTACTAACCTCCAAGATTCTGAGTTTGATTCCAGGCAGTGACCTGAAACATGTACATAATTCCTCATCTCTTAAATATAGAACTGTAATATGTAAGACTGTGGTTTCAATTCCTGGACCAGGTGATGCATTGTGTTCTTGAGTAAAACACTTCATTTCAAATTGCCCCAGTCCACTCAGCTGGCGAAAATGTGTCATCCTGTGACAGACTTGTGTCTCATCCAGGGAGGAACATAATATGCCAGAGAAACCAGGAAACCGACCCTATGTTCCCTATGGAGTAACATGGAATCTACCATGGGAGGGACAGGACCCAACAAGCTGAAGGACTGCACTGAGTTCCGACGTCTGCTTTGTCATGGTCCCTCTGCTTGGATGCCCTTCCTAATGCCACCCACTTTAGAAAATACCTGGTGCTTTTCTTTGGCTACACCTGTATTAACGAGATTGTTAATTATTTCAGGAGACAATGAAAAATATTCCTTGACATAGGTGAGGGTGGTGGCTTTATGCCACGTAGATAGAGCCTGAAGTTATGATAGAGAGAAACACAAGTAATAAAGACTGATATTTTCTTTTCAAACTTACGTGTTGCATTTCCGAGGCAAACTGTAGCCTTCTAAACCTGGTTTGACAGAAATGTTGTTGATAACATTACGGCAACCTCGGCACTGAATCGCCAGTTTGGTAGCTTTGGCTTTAATGGTTGACGCAGCAATCACTATACCGGACATCTTGACCAGTCGAGCCATTTGGTCAGACTAAAAATAGTGGATATGTAATCATTATTTCAGTTAAAGACAATCATGAAAATACAACATACAAAATTATATCAAACTTTACAATATTGGTTTCAAATTTCAGAACAAGGCCAGCAAGTTTGGACCCCAGTGCATAACTGGTACTTATTTTATCAATCCTGGAAGGATGAAAGGCTAAATCGACCATGCTGGAATTTGAACTTGAATGCCACTGTAGTGGGAAAGGTACAACAAAAGATGCTGAGATAGCAGATGAAATAGGCATGTGGATGATGTCAAAGTAAAATAATGGGAATACATCAGATTGTAGTTTAAAGAATTTATTTAAACGACACTTGCATTTACTTGTTGTATACACCAAATATCTCACTACATGACATTACCAACTTTACTTTGAGCTGGTCAAGAAGAAATTCACAGGGTACTATGTCTTCTCTCTGTCTGTCTTGTCCCTTGACAGATTGCTGTATTTATAATGGTCGTGACAGCTAGAAGAACAGACATACCACAGGAGAAATTCCTACCTATATAAGTCGCCTTCTGTCCACTTGAACCTTAAATGACATGGCTGAGGTTGAAGGGAGACCATCCATCATTTTTTGACAGGACAAAGAAATTTATTTCGCGCCTGTTTGGCCATTGGTGGATCAGATGAGTGAGAATCCTTAGATTTGGTTTCGAATCTCAGCTTGGAAAAAGGAAGTGTTAGTTTTTACACCATTAAGAATTTGGCTGGTATGCTAACAATCCTGTCAGCTTGCTGCCTTTAAACTTTACAATGTTATGATGATGATCATCATCGTTTAACATCTGTATTCCATGCTGGCATGGGTTGGACAGTCTGACTGAAGTCTGGAATGCCAGTGGCTGCACCAAGCTCCAATCTGATCAACGATAAGCAAATTTATAAACTGATTTCTGAGAAGATTAGACATTAAGGAAATGATATGGTTCACAGTTTCCAAAAGATGGTTCCACAAGGTGTCTTTTAACAATACTTAGTAAAAATGATATTCCTCATTTTCAAAACTCTGTTCTGAAAATGGTTGTCTGCTAAATATAGGTACGAGTTGGTTATGGAAATCCAAGAAATGGAACTGAATACTAAAAACCATTCATTCTACCATTCTAATCTTTTTTTGTAAATTTTTGATATTCATTAAAACAAATTTTAAATATTTGTTTGAAACAAAAATGTAATTATCTTCAATAGTAAAACTCTTTATATTATAAAATACACTTCTCAATATTTTCTGCCATTTTTGAGGACAATTATTCTTTTGAATAAAAGTAGCAACACAAATGTTTCAATTAATTAATCACCTTTAAATTCCTCAGAGCTGTAGCATTTGCATTTGATGCTAATGTTACTTGGATGTCTTGGACAATTTCTTCTCCTTCAGGACGCGGCTGGGTGATTTCATCTGCAACTTCTTTTGCAGCATCTTCAAACTGTAAAGAAAATCAGAAAATCTGAGCCAAGATTAAATATATTTGGTAAAAGAGAATGTTACAGATACAAGTAGAACCAATCTGGGTTTCTAATTTTGGCACAAGGCCAGCAAGTTCAAGGGGGATGGGGTAAGTCAATTATACTGACCCCAGTGCACAACTGGTATTTATTTTATCAACCTCACAAGGACGAAATACTGCTGAGCATTTCGCCCTGCGTGCTAATGGTTCAACCAGATTCTTGCCTTAAATTGAGTTAATATTTCATGTTGTAATCATCAACAGGTGTTGTTACTGTATTTCTGTCAGCATTCATAACGAAAGACTGAGACCTCTGGAGATATGCAGTGATTGAGAAGACTCAGCAAGTAAAGTGAGATCACAGCCGTAGCCTACGCCAGTGTTGCATAACCAGCCCAGTGGAATGTTTTCAGATCAGTCTAAAATGGAATTTGTAATTCAGAAATAAAGGCAGGTTGATATTAAAAGGGTTAATGGCCATTGTCCTATATTTCTTTGGGGGTTGGACAGGTTGATTTCAGAGGAAAGTTGCAAAGTGGAATTAGTTTATGGTAAGAAGGATAAGGATTAACCTTTCAATACCAAACCGGCTGAAACCGGCTCTGGCTCTGTGGTACAAATGTCTTGTTTTCATAAGTTCTGAATTAAAATCTTCCACCAAACCTTAGTCACAATTTATGTTCCTAACACTAGCTTAATGATAACAAAGTTATTTTACTAAATTCTTTGTTATATTTAAAATTAATTGAAAGAAACAGAGCATAGGTTGGACGGTTTGACTGAGGACTGCACCAGGCTCCAGTCTGATCTGGCATGGTTTCTACAGCTGGATGCCCTTCTTAACGCCAACCACTCCGAGAG
>NC_068983.1:162575395-162576802 GCF_001194135.2 Octopus bimaculoides
ACCGGCTGAAACCGGCTCTGGCTCTGTGGTACAAATGTCTTGTTTTCATAAGTTCTGAATTAAAATCTTCCACCAAACCTTAGTCACAAATTATGTTCCTAACACTAGCTTAATGATAACTAAGTTATTTTACTAAATTCTTTGTTATATTTAAAATTAATTGAAAGAAACAGAGCATAGGTTGGACGGTTTGACTGAGGACTGCACCAGGCTCCAGTCTGATCTGGCATGGTTTCTACAGCTGGATGCCCTTCTTAACGCCAACCACTCCGAGAGTGTAGTGGGTGTTTTTTTTACATGCCACCGGTACAGGGGCCAGTCAAGCAGGCCTGGCATCAACCACATTCAGATAGTGCTTTTTACGTGTCACCGACACAAGAGCCAGTCAGTGGGTACTGGCTCCATTCCTTGAAGATAATGAAATCTTTATAGAAACTTTATGTCATGACTTCTCATCCGACTTCAACAACATTTTTTCTATCAAGGGATCCTTCCACAACATTGTTTTTCACTTTGCATTCACTATACATCTTTTTTGTTTTAAGGGCAAAGTCTGCAAGAAGGGGTTGTGTACATACCCTTTGCAGCTTCTCTGACCCAAGTGAGGAGTTTTCAGAAGAGAAGGATCTGACAAAGTGGTATAAGTGTGGGGCCAAACAGAGCAGATAATATAGACGAGGAGATACCTTTGAGTTGGAAGAGCCTGAGCAGAAGGGGCATGAAAGCACTCAGCTGTGAGAAGCATAGGCCATAATAGTGGTAGAAAATACAGAATGAAGAGACAGCATGTCTGCAGGTCTGAGATTAAAATAGCAACCCAATGGGTAATGCATTTAATGCTCTGAAGCTCACCTGTGTCATGTATTCATTGTACAGCCATCAAGCAGTTCTTCTCAGGCACCATGGATATTCTAAATTCAATGTTGCCCCACAATTTCTTTATCTGTGACAAAGAAACCCTTTCTTCTCAAACAACTCCTTTCACCTCTTTCTTATTCAGGAGGTGTTTGTAATGGGAGCTTAGCTTCCATTACAAACACCATCTTTTATTGAATCATCTTGGCAATCACTTAAGTAATTAAGGGACTTTATTTGAACAGATACAACTATTGCTGATGTGGCATATAAATGTTGTTTCTATGTCTATCCCTTTCCTTCTCCCTGAGAAAAGTCCCTTCTCAGATGGAATTCACCACAAAACAGTTAACTGCATCCAGGAACTGAAACCTCGATAATACAGTCCTGTACACACTTAAAAAGTCACGGTTTAAATGTCTGGAGGATGGCAGAGAACAAAATACGTTTACGTCGGTCTTCCATATTTACTGTTTCAGGTGGAATTCTTCAATGGTTTAGCAGAATTTTTTAAGAGAAGATCAAGAAGTGTTTAGTTTTTTTCAGCTTCTG
>NC_068983.1:162577090-162579011 GCF_001194135.2 Octopus bimaculoides
AGACATTATTTAATTAGTGTTAGATAATTAAAACAAGCCGCCGATTGTTCATATTCTGGAGACAACGATAAATAAATAAGAACATTTTAAAATTTTCAGTGAGTACAAACACTTACTCGCACCGACAACACAAAAGCAGGACAAACAGATTTGTGCCCGAACCGACTTTTTCTCCCTTAACCTTCTGAAAAATGCATGTTTTTGAACAACAGTTTTCAAAGATATGTAGATTATGACTAGATTGGAATCTGTTGCGAAAAAAAAAAAAAAATTCGGATAGAGAGGGGAGAGAAGGGAGTTTCGGATAAACCACACTCATCGACATTTTTGTTTCCTCATAACTTTTTGAAAAATGAATATTTTATAGTAGTTTCAACTGATGTAGATTACGATTATGCTGGAATTTCATGTAAAAAATAAATGAAAGAGTCGGATAACTCACATATTTGTAAACGTACTGAGGAAAAGTCGAGGTGCAGCCTCCCCACCCCTCGTAATTTACACCATCCGAAATGTATTTGTAGAAAATTTTATTTAAAAACATCCATTTTTTAGTAAGTTGTGAAGAAATAAAATGTGGAAGGGGAGGCATCTGTAGTTGTGCCCAAAACAGATCGTTAAATTATTTCGATGAATTTTGTTTAACGACGTCCTAAACAGAGGTAGGACACATGTGACAATGTAGTCCAAGATATACAAAGACTCGTTGATAAAGTTAACTACGGTTCGACCAGGGACTAAAATATAAATTTCAGTGGGCAATCGCGAATAATTCCCCAGAAATGCATTCAGTTTATAATTTCAAAAATAAAATAAGCTAATTTACAAATATTATTTAAAACATAACAAAAGTTAGATAAAGACACACAAGTAAAATATAAATGAATGATTCAGTAGTTATATAACAACAAAAATAAATCGTATTATGTGAATTATTCAACGAGAAGATATATTTCTTTATTATACACTCACCTATATTCGTAGCTGAAATTTCCCTCATGAAACTTTCGCAAAAAAGCCTTAAAATTGTTTTTAATTTCTTGTCTGTTAATTTGATTGCCATCTTGTTGATCTTCGGAGCCAAAATTATCACTGAAAAATACTCCAAGATCATCAAATCCAGACATTTTCCTGAACAAATTTAGTTACAGATGAAGACAAACAACAAGATTTTAGAAGCGGGCAAATTGGCGGGAGATATTTCGCGCGTTTTTTGTCCCGTTCTTACAAAAATCGTAGGAAAAGACGAAACGAAAAATAGGATTTAATTTTGGTTTTAAAGAAAATAGAAAATAGAAATAATAATTTTAGAGATAGACTTTAAACAGAAAAAAGATATCTTTTTACAATGATAAAAATATGATTTAGGTCAATAACTTAGTGTTTTAAGTATTTTTCGTAATTTGCTTTATTATAATCGAGTCGTCGAAGTACACAGGAGTAATTTTATAGTAACTTAATAGTTAAAACAATGAATGTAAGACAGCTGTAAGAACGAATAAATCTGGGAAATATTTATAGAGCTATATATTTAAAAAATAACAACAAAAAGACAACGGTGGAGTGATGTGACTCTCAGTCAAAACTGTTTGAATTTAAATTAAAGTACATTCTAAGATTTTACAACTAGTTGTCTATCTCTGAACTCCAGTGCATGACCAGAACTCAATTCATTTTTGTTATAAACAGTGGTAAGACAGGCGACGAGCTGGCAGAATCGTTAGCACGCCGTGCGAAATACTTAGCCGTATTTCGTTTGCCGTTACGCTCTGAGTTCAAATTCCGTCGAGGTCGACTTTGCCTGTCAGCCTTGCGGGGGTCGATAAATTAAGTACCAGTTGCGTACTGAGATCGATCTAATCGACTGCCCCCCCCCCAATAAATAACGGTACGAAATTTTAGCTAGGTCTTGTTAACTATA
>NC_068983.1:162579380-162583964 GCF_001194135.2 Octopus bimaculoides
GTCGTTTAATGTCTGCTTTTCATGCTGGCATGGGTTGGACGATTTGACTGAGGACTGGCGAACCAGATGGCTGCACAAGGCTCCAATCTGATCTGGCAAAGTTTCTACAGCTGGATGCCCTTCCTAACGCCAACCACTCCGATAATGTAGTGGGTGCTTTTATGTGCCACAGGCATGATGGCCAGTCAGGCAGTTCTGGCAACGACCATGCTCAAAAGGTATTTTTTACATGCTACCTGGACAGGGGCCAGTCTGGCAGCACTGGCGACGACCTCGCTCGAATGTTGTTTTTCATGTACCAGTAAGGCGACGCTGGCAACAATCACGCTTGAATGGTGTTTTTTTACGTGCCACCGGCATGGGAGCCAATCCATGGCCCTGGCAACTATTATGCTCGGATGTACTTTTAACATTCCACTGGCTCATGTTCCAATCAGGCAGTACTGTCATTGGCCATGTCAGTGATTTTTATTTGATTTCACTTGCCTCAATAGGTCTTCGCAAGCAAAGTTTATTGTCCAATGAATGAGGGGTACCCATAAGTTGGCTGGTTACACCCACTGGCATAGGCCACGGGCTATGGTCTCACTTGTCGGTCTTCTCAAGCACAGCATATTTCCAAAGGTCTCAGTCACTAATCATTGCCTTGGTAAGGGCCAATATTCGAAGGTCATGCTTCACCACCTCATCCCAGGTCTTCCTGGGTCTACCTCCTCCACACGTTCCCTCAACTGCGAGGGTGTGACACTTTTTCACACAGCTGTCCTCATTCATTCGCAACACATGACCATACCAGCGCAATCGTCTCTCTTGCACACCACAACCGATGCTTCTTATGTTCAGCTTTTCTCTCAAGATACTTACACTCTGTCGGGTATGCACACTGACATTACTCATCCATCGTAGCATACTGGCTTCATTTCTTGCAAGTTTACACATGTCCTCAGCAGTTACGGCCCATGTTTCACTACCATGTAGCATGCCTGTTCGTACACATGCGTCATACAGTCTACCTTTTACTCTGAGCGAGAGGCTCTTTGTCACCAGCAGAGGTAAGAGCTCTCTGAACTTTGCCCAGGCTATTCTTATTCTAGCAGCTATACTTTCAGCGCACACTCCCCCGCTAATGACTTGGTCACCTAGATAGCGGAAGCTATCGACTACCTCTAGTTTTTCTCCCTGGAATGTGGCAGAAGTTGTTCTCTGCACATTTTCAGTGTTTATTGCTCCTGAGCATCTGCCACATACAAAAACTATCTTCACAGTTAGCCGTTCTTTGATATTGCTGCACCTCTTATGTGTCCATAGCTTACACTGGGTACATCTTACAGAGTTTCTACGTATGCCTTTTCTACAGATCGAGCAGGGCCATCTACCTGAAGGGATTTGTGGTTTGTCTGCCTTCCTACTTATTAGGACTTTGGTTTTAGCTAGGTTGACTTTAAGGCCCTTTGATTCTAATCCTTGCTTCCACCCCTGAAACTTCTCCTCTAGTTCTGATAGTGACTTGGCAATTAGAGCAAGGTCATCAGCATAGAGGAGCTCCCAGGTGCATCCTGTCTTGAATTCTTCTGTTATTGCCTGGAGGACTATGATAAATAGGAGGGGGCTGAGGACAGAACCTTGGTGGACCCCTACCTCCACCCGGAATTCTTCACTGTACTCGTTGCCAACCCTCACCTTACTGACAGCGTCCCTGTACATGGCTCGCACAGCTCTCACTAACCATTCTTCTATCCCAAGTTTCCTCATTGACCACCAGATAAGGGATCGGGGGACCCTGTCAAAGGCTTTCTCCATGTCAATGAAAGCCAGGTACAGAGGTTTATCTTTGGCTAGGTATTTCTCCTGCAGTTGTCTTACCAGAAATATAGCATCAGTGGTGCTTTTCCCTGGCACAAACCCAAACTGCATCTCATCTAAACTAACTCTCTTCGTAATTAGTTGGGCTATGATCCTCTCCGTGACCTTCATTACCTGATCCAACAACTTGATACCTCTGTAATTATTTGTATCCAATGCATCACCTTTAGGGTGCAACAGAAGTAACACCCTTTTCTATTTGTATTTTTTTATAATTTTCTGCAGCATAAATTTCTTTTTTTTTTGTTTTATATGATATAATTTTATAATGTATCTTTTTTTTCTCTTTATTTCAGGAATTTTAGATAAATAAGGCCATGCAATTAAATTTCAAATGTGGAAGGAAATCTCTAGATTCAGAAACCCTAAAGTAAATTTAGTAAAATCAGGGGTTTTAGTTGGCAAGAAAAATGACAGGATTCAACAACCATCTGGGAAGGGATCATGTTTGATATGCAGAAAGGGAGTTGGTAGGAATTAGATTCGGTGCCTCCAATTACTGATGTACAAACAGTATTTATTTTTCATATTAGAGTTTATTCAGGAGTATACCCAAAGGTTTTTACAATTAAATACATTTGCAAGTTAAACATATTAGATACAACCAAAAACAGACCTAAATGTCTGTTGTGTTTGTCTCCATTGACTGTGGAAAAGTAGTTGCTGATGCTGCTGTTTCAGCTATTTTTATAGTCTTATCAGAAAAATGTTTTCCCTATATTTACTGCTACCATGGAACTATATTTGCAGCCACTTCTGTTACATTTTAACTCAGCTAGGCAGACTGATTTTCATATTTGACACATTCTTTGTTGTTAGTTCTATTATATAAATTATTGATGTGTGCTAGCAGTGTTTATTTTTCATACTAATGTTTACTATGGGATATGCTCAGTGTAAACTATGTGTATAGGTGTTAGGTGGGATCGCAGGTAGAGTGTTTGAGAAGGCTGGTGTAATTAGTAGTAAGAAGATCTATAAAATGAATTCTCTCAATTGACCAGAGGGTCCTAGAAGTGATTGATAACTTCTGTTACCTAGGTAACCAAATTAGTAGTGGAGGAGGGTGATTTGAAAGCATAGCAACCAAAATAAGAATGTGCTGGAAAAAAAGTTCAGAGCTTTATTATTTCTGTTGGTAAGAAAGGGGTTCTTTCTCAGTTAAGGGCAGATGCTATGATGCATGGGTACAAAGTTTGAAATGGCGCAATAATGAATGATGGACATTGAATGCAGATAATGTGTGAAGGTTAGAAAGAGATGAAACGAGCAAACTTCTCTGGGTGTCTGTTATGTTTTAATACAGATTTATCCGCGTGAAAGCCCGTCCAGCAATTATGGTGTGAACATGTGAGCAATATATATATTCAAAAATACACACTGATTAAAGCAGAACTCAAAAATGCACGTGCAAAACAAAGCAATATGCAAATTAGAAGAACAATTATTTGTAGAAATTAACAAAATACAAATATATTTACTAAACAAGGCAAAGTCACCAAACTCAGTTGGATACCGAGTCAGAACTGAATGAGAGCAATATAACAATGTCTAACATTGGTATGAAGGACTGTGTGTAAATGGGTTGGAAGAAAAATACGACATAATAAGAGAGGAGTTTATGTTTGAGTTGAAATAGGTTGAATACAGAGGAATTATAACCTGGAATTATCTACAAATGTATTCATACTCTTCCTTGGACTAAAATGTAAAAGAAAACCTGAAAAATCAATAATAAATCCAAAGAAAACTATTTCTAACAATAATCATGTATGATTTCAGAATAATTAAAAGGTCAACTTAGATTGAACAAACATGTGATCATAGACATTCCAAAACTGACCATCTTGCCTGGTTTGTTGCATTTACCAAAGTTAGTTTCGTTTATCATAGTTGTTATTTAAAATCCTGCTTGAATTGACTTTACATCATTCTATATTTGTTAAAAGAAACTGGAGCCAGTTTATTTGAGTAATTCCGTCTGCTACAGATCGATGTCTATACCAATTCTTAATTTCGCTATTCACATTGAAATCGTTATAAGTAGTAAGGGACATAAACATACAATGCTTGGAAGAAGTTAGAAAAAGTTATTTCCCTTTGGAAATAAGTTTGAGTTTGCATGGCTTCCCTTTACGTCAACGTGCTCGCTATCTCCACAAACACACACACAAATAAATACGTACAGCTGCACACATATACGTATATGTTCCTATACATACATATACGTGTGGACACTGCCTCATGTATCAGAGGCAACTAAGAGAAAACCCCACCAAAACTAAGTAAAGGCGCACGCGTGGCTGTGTGGTAAGAAGTTTGTTACCCAACCACATGGTTCCAGGTTCAGTCTTGGCCAAGTGTCTTCTACTCTAGCAGTAGACCGGCCTAAGCCTTGCGAGTGGATTTCGTAGATGGGAACTGAAAGTAGCCCATCTTTTATATGTGTGTGTGTGTATATATATATATATATACATATATATATATATATAATTATATGTATTTCTTCTATCTTAATGAATAAAAATTCTTCGGATAGAATAAATGGGTTAATAGAAACCAATGTAGCAAAGAACACAAAATAACTTTGGTGTTGTTCCTGTTTTTAAGGCAGGAACTCCTTGAAATTTTGGGTATTTGAGTATATTTAAAAATTTAAGGAATGGAGAAAACGCATGTTATAATTGCATACTTTATTTCTACATATGTTTCAAAGGATTA
>NC_068983.1:162586269-162587841 GCF_001194135.2 Octopus bimaculoides
TATATATATATATATATATATATATATATATATATATATATATATGGTATAGATCCCATGTCATAGCACCAGATATTTCTTCTTTATATAAATGTGTGTGTGAGCTTAGCAAAGACTCAAGTTTTCGCAAGATTGAAAGAAGCTAGGGCCTTGGTATCTTGTGAGAAATGGCCTTGTTCGACATACAGAAAAGTAGTAGGTATAAACTTCATATTCTGTTCCTAATGAACACACAAGTGATGTTGTTGTGTCACAGGTTGACTAACACAGAATGTAATCTATCTTTGTGACATATCTATTGGAGCAATACATACTATTAGCACACTGGAAAAAAATTTTCTGGATGACCCACAAATAGTTGTTGATGACTTTTATTATGTAAAAGATGTAATTAGTAGGGGAGATGGTTGCTAGAAAAGGATAGTAGTCAGGACAAGAACATGTGGAATGAAGTTTAGGAATCTCCTGCCACAAATGGCAGTGAAGGTTTTTTTCTCTTTGTACGAAGAGCAGATGCTTGTATTAGAACTGCTGAATGTAGAGGACTCAAGTAGATGGGAAAAAAAATGAAGCAATCATGTTCTGGTGGATGTGCAATGTGAGTGTGTGTGAAGGACATAGTATAGATGTGTTGAGAGAAAAACTTGGCACAAGAGGGAATTATTTGTGGTGTGCAAAAAGAAGATTATGTTGGTACGGTCATGCAATGAATGTGAATGAGGATGGCTGTATGAAGAAGGGCCAGTCAATGTGGATAGAACTTGTGGAAGAGGGAGACCCAGGAAAACATAGGAGAAAAGGATGAAGGCTGATCTTTGAACCTTGGACCTTGTGGATAAAGGAGTTGGATGACTGGCGAGATGCAATTCTCAAGATCTGCCCAATTTAGCAAAACTAAGTTCTGGAAGTATTGTGTGCATGCATGCACACACATGCATGCGCATGCACATACACACACACACGTACAACTGGGCCCTTTGCCCAATTTCCTCCCCAATGTGCCAGATTGTGAATGGCATGCTATACAAACCTATCAGACTATTATTTTATCTGATGATGAAACTTAAAGTAGTTCATGTATAACTCCTGTATTCAGTAAATGATGTATAAAAACACTGTTGAATGTTTTGGCTGCAACACACCCAGGAAAGACCTATTATGATATACCCAGTGGAGTGTGTGTGTGTGTGTGTGTGTGTGTGTGTGTGTGAGAGAGAGAGAGAGAGAGAGAGAGAGAGAGATAAAGAGAGAGAGAGAAAGAGAGAGAGAGAGAGAGAGAGTGTGTGTTGTTAAGAAGTTTGCTTTACATGCACTGGTTTTGGATTCAATTCCACTGCAGTGTACTTTGAATCTTCTTTGATAGCCTCTGCCTGACCAAAGCCTTCTAAGTATATCTGGTAGATAGAAACTGTGTGGAAGCATGTCTTGCACATACACATGTGTTATATATATATATATATATATATATATATATATATATATAAAAGATGAAATAGAGTGCAAAAACTACAGAAGACTTGTGTTATATGGTCAAAAAATATATTTAAATTGTAATGTTAGGAAAATGTTATA
>NC_068983.1:162588207-162598198 GCF_001194135.2 Octopus bimaculoides
CTACATAAGGACCCCAAATTAAAGGAAATTTTACATGCACATAAGATCATTAAAAGCCACAAACAACCAAAATCACTAAAAAAGATCCTCACAAAGGCAAAATTATTTTCTAAAATAACAGATGCAAAAGTGAAAAAACGTGGTTGACCAAATTGTGCAACATTCCCAAACCTTCTAGAAGGATCAGAATTCCTTTTCAAAGAGGGACAAAAATTCAAAATTAAATCTGACTTTACTTGTGCCTCAGAAAACCTGATTTATGTTATAAGATGCTCGGGCTGCCACCAAAACTACATAGGGATTATCGCTCAGACGCAGATGCACTCTGCATCGACAGCAGATAGCATTTTCAGAATACAGAATGATACCCTTTAGTGAACATATTGAGAAATGCGCCAAGCAACTGCTACCACAATTTGTAATCTTTCCATTCTATCAATGTGCATTGGAACACCGATACGAGTTAGATTAAATAAGAAAACCTTCCTCATTGAAAAATATAAGCCAAAACTTAACCATTTCTAGCAATTCTAAATAAGGAAACTTACCTCATTGAAATAAATATAAAGCAAAACTTAACCACTTCTAACATTCTATTCTTTCTAAACCAAATCCTGTTAAATTAACAAAACCTTTCCCAACATTTTTGATTATCTCCCTTATACCGAAAAAATCCCTGATTGCCCTGTCTGGAACTCTCATACTTCACTTCATAGCGAAGAACATTTTTACATAATTTCGACAACAATTTGTTCACCGCACCCTTTATATATATATATATATATATATATATATATATATATATGCACTCAGGGACCTGTTAATATATACATTTATATAAAATATAGAGAATTATCATATAAACTCTCCTTCAGCTATTTCTATTAAAAATGTGGAATGGTTACTCTTCTTGTGGTTCTTCAAATATTTTCTGTCTGGATTCTAACTTTACAACTTAACAAAACAAGAAAAACTAGAGATCATCTGGTAACCCACAAGTAATTTAATTCCATGAAAACCAATCGTAATTGGTGTGGAGGTTTCATTAAATGTTTCTTTTTCACAATTTTTTCACAATATCTTTGAGCTATATTATACGACTCCGACCAATATTGCAATGTATTCAATGAGAATGTTGTATCAAGAAGAAAAATCTTAGCAAACCAATTCCACTTGAAATATTGATATATTTAGTCATGTGTTTGTTGTTGTTGTTGTTGTTGTTTATTGGTTTAGCACTTGATGGTGTGCCTCAGATGTTGTTCCAGGCTACCAAACTCTCTGTGAATGTTGTGTTGAATGGTAGCCAAATAAATTGAGATAGATTCGAGAAATAATGGATTCCTTGCAGTACAAATGAATTTTTTGTTTCTTCATATTTTTATCCCTGAACAGGTTTTCTCTTTCAGTAAGAGTTGCTAATGAAAGACATCTTAATTACAAAAACTTTAAAACCTGGCACTTTGTCAGTTACGATGATAAGTGTTTCAGTTGATCCGATCTACAGAACAACCTGCTTGTGAAATTACCTTCAAGTGGCTGAGCACTCCACAAACATGTACCCTTTAACAAAGTTCTCAGGGAGATTCAGTGTGACACAGAGTGTGACAAGGCTGCCCTTTGAATTACTGGTACTACTCATTTTTGCCAGCAGAGTGGACTGGAGCAATGTGAAATAAAGTGCTGAGAATTGAACTGATGACTTAATGATTGTGAGATGAATACCCCTAACCATTAAGCCACACACCTTCATGAAAACTGGTGCTCCATCGGTTATGAGAATGAGCGTTCCAGTTGATCTTTTATAAAAAGTATAAAAGCGGGATGGAGATAGGTATTTTGCTGAAGAAGAGATACAAGGATAACCCAGCTGGAAAGCAAACGAAAGGGTTGAGGGAAAGATAGATAGATAAATTGATAGATCGATAGATGGATAGATGGATGGATAGATGGATATATTGATAGATAG
The DNA here is from genome assembly GCF_001194135.2 of Octopus bimaculoides. Classification (NCBI taxonomy): domain Eukaryota; kingdom Metazoa; phylum Mollusca; class Cephalopoda; order Octopoda; family Octopodidae; genus Octopus; species Octopus bimaculoides. The sequence goes on from NC_068983.1 coordinate 162,590,177, forward strand.
ATAGATTGATAGATAGATAGATAGATAGATGGATTGATAGATAGATGGATTGGTAGATAGATGGATAGATTGATTGATGGATAGATGGATAGATTGATAGATAAATGGATAGATGGATGGATAGATTGATAGATGGATTGATAGATAGATGGATAGATTAATGGATAGATAGATGGGTAGATTGATTGATAGATAGATAGATAGAGAATGAGAGATATGGAGGTGGAGATGTGTTGGGACATATTTGGCTTTATTCACCCCCAACTGTACACTCAAAGTACAGTTGGGAGTGAATAGAGGTGAAGTGACATAGAGGACTAGACTGTGTAAGTGGGCAGGGTGGTATAGAACGGAGGTTTTATACAAGTGTTAGAAGAGATGGGATAGAGGTGACTGTAGCAAGTGATGGTGAGAGATATAGGAGTGGTTCGGTGGGGCTGTGGTAGATATGCGAGGGCATTGAGAGCAATGGAAAGATAAGAGAGGTGTAAAGGATGGAATATAGCAGAGGGAAGAGAGCAGGGGCTAAATGCACAGGAAGGAGGTGATTGGTGGAAATTGTGGCCTAGGAAGATAAGGATAAATAGAAGTGGTTCTGAGAGGTAGTGGAGGAGTGATGGGATGTAGTATGTGCCTAGTGTGTTCTCAGGTGATGTTTGGATATTTGGTTTAATCTATTTCAAGAAACAGGTGGACAGGTAGAAAAAATGTGACTCTCTTGGGTTACAAAAGCACCATTTGGAAATTTCTGGAGCAAGTCAATTTGTATGGCTCCGATGCCGCTGCCCTCTGACTAGCTCCTGTGCAAGAGGCACATAAAATCATCCACTACACTCTCGGAGTGGTTGGCATTAGGGAGGTCATCCAGTTGAAGGGCTTCCAGATCAGATTGAAGTCTGGTGCAGCCGCTGGCTTTCCTGACCTCAGTCAAACCATCTAACCCATGCCAGCATGGAAAACGGACGTTAAATGATGATGGTGATGATGATGATGATAATGATGATGATACTGACCTTCCTGAGGCTGATTCAGTTACCTTCAAAGACTTTGTCCAATGTAGTGAGAGTTGTTATTTAATTCCAGTCAACCTTGATGAAGAAAAAATACAATCAAAAGTTTTTCAAGTCATGATCATTCCAGCTTTTTCCCAAATATATCTAGGAGTACATTAATCAATGTATTGTTCCCATGAGCAGGGTGTGCTTTGAGGGAAATCTAGTTAATATCTCTATCATAGGGCTTCCTCGTCGTTTGGTTACCTGAAGTAAATTATCCTGGTGGACTCCTTTTATTTTTTAATTCACAGACCTAAGGAGCAAAACAAGATTTATTCTGTGCTTTGAAGGTAACAGATTCAGCTGTTTGAGTTTAGTGTATGTCTGTGTGTGTGTGTATGTAATTAACCTTAATGATATTTTAAAAAGACAGATCTGTACACACAATGGACAGATGATCAAACATAAATGTAGAAGAAAGGGACATGTCCCCAAAAGTCAAAGGCCTGTCATGGATTTGAACCCCCAACTCATTGATTAATGGTTGTTAAGGATTTATTCAGTTTTTTTTTTCATTTTTAGATAATATTAGTCTACATTGCTTTATAAGGAGCATAAGTCTAGTTCCCCAGTTTCTCTGGAACATACATCTTCCTCACCTGGACAGGATGCTGGTCTGTCACAAGATTACTCTTTTTTGCCAGACTGGAGCAAGTGTGAAATGAAGAGTCTTGCTCAAAGACACAACATGTCACCCGATCCAGGAATTGAAACCACAATCTTATGATCATGAGTCCAACACTCTAACCACCAAGCCATGCACCTCCGCATAAGGAGGAAGTGAAATTGCTGGCCCAGGATTTGAAGCTTTAAAACTGTGTCACCTCACTCTCTGTCCCGATCTGTGTGTCTGTCTCTGTCTGTCTGTCTCTCTCTCTCTCTTTCCCTGTCCTTGTTTGCCTGTCTGTCTCTCAGAAGAGTACCACCATCATACGGTGCTAACTCAGTGGAATACAATTATTGTTGGTGAAAGACAATAAAACAGACATTCTTAAGGAATATTAGACGTAACTCAATTATTGCAAATCAAATTAAAATGATTTTAGTTGAGACAAAAGAATTGTATTTATTTTTCAGTCAGAGAAGTTAAAACATTTTCATCAGCTTGCTTTGTTATTGATAATTTTCAATCAAAGATATTGTAATCATTTAACATTGCAGGTGTTTTACAGAGAAACCAAATTTTATGCATTTAAATTAAATGATTTTATTATTCTAAGAACATTGGTGAGCTCTTTTCTTCTGAAGACGGTTGCACATTTACCTGGTTAAATAAGAGCAGAAGAGTTTAGTTCCTATCACTGGTGTTATTGCTAATTTTTTTAAAAAGCAGATCTTGGGGTGAGAAGAGAAGTCACTGAGTCACTGAAAAGGTTGTGAAGAGCAACAAAAGAATTCTGACTGTTTAACCAACATATTAAACAGCCAGTTGATTAGTTAGTTGGTTAGATATTTAACCAATTGACTAACAATAAAGAAGTGATATTGAACCTGTGTGTGTGTTATTATTGGTGTAATGACTCACCCAAGACACAAAAATATTATTTTCAATCTTTACAGTTAGTTTTGTTTCATTTTGAAAAATAAGAAAATATTTTATGGTTTATAATTGTTTATATTTTGAATCACACACACACACACACACACACATATATATGGGGACACCAAAATCTTGTAAGTGCTTAGGGCCTCTATGGGTCTTAATCCAGCCCTGAGTGGTGGTGGTGATACTGGATTGAATGTGTGACAGAATACAGTTTTGTCCTTTTTTTTTTTAAAGTAGACAGAACTTTATTTGCCATTAATTCAGTTATATAAAGAAAAAAATAATTGAATGAATAATATCAGTTCAATTTTTCTTCAATGAAACAAAAAGTTATCAATCTGTGGTTCAATGCGGAAAAAAATGTTTTTAATGTACATTGTGAGGAATTCCTAAAGGACTTTACTGCTGGAAACCCTATAAAAATTATGCAGAGGGTTTGAAATCACGTCTGTCTGGTTGCTAGTTCAACATTATCCAACTGGTTATTTCATGTTTTCAGTTTGTGGTGGCTGATGAGAATTTTTCTAGAATGGAAAACTATCCGTCTCCATATTCTTCATTCATTCTGTATGACTACCAGTTCTATCCACTTGTTTAACGCCAGACAGTATCTCAAGAGTCTCAACGAGATTCTTGCTGCTCCACTTGAAAACTTCAATTTAAGAAACAATGGTTTTGTATTTTCTGTGTTTTGTGAAGAAGAATTTCTGAACGAAATTGAATACCATCTTATAAGAGTTATATGTCATGGATTTATAAATTATAAATGACTCAAATATATTTGGCTCCATTATAACCATTATCTGTTGAGATTATTAAAGAGGTGTGACATTGACAAAATAGCAAACAAAAAACAACAAAAGAAAGACATAAAAGAACAACATGCTTGTCAATCAAAAAAAGACATTTTTATTTTTATCTCATCCAGACACCAATTTTGTATTTTATTTTTACCTCTATATTTTTCTTCGAGATTATTATACTTTCTGTTAAATGATGGTTTCCATTGTATGGCAGCATCTCGTAAGAGGTACTCCATTAACCTTGCAATTCCATAAGACCTACTCCATTAACCTAGCAGTCTCAAAGAACTGCACCAATCAATCGTTTTGCTTCTATTTTATTTTTTCCTACTTCAAATTTTCTCCCTGAAATATGTGAAGTTGAAAGAGACCCTATCTTGTTTATTTCTCCTCTTTTCCAAACTCCCAGACATCTCTTTAACATTATCAGAGAACTTTATTTAGGTTTGGCATAAAAGTCTTCCTATATGTAAGTTACTGACTAAATATTGTGGTCTGCAAACAACACACCAGGGACAGAAACATTAAGTGAATTAATTAATAGAAGCTGAATTAATAGCAAAAACGTAATACTTATTCTCCTTTAGAAATAGATGTTGTGTTAGAAGACAGAATACCATGAGAGAAACTCTCATATGGACATGTGTGGAGAAATAGAAGCAGTTTTGTTTACGTTGCTAGTGGTAGATAACCACCATTGCCACCACCAGGACTACCAGATCAGGTAATTTTGGCCTTCCTTAGCCTTGTCAATGGTAGATACCCTAAAATTGAAAGCAACAATTTCTCCACTAGTGATATACATAGAATCTCAGTGTCTAACCAGGAACTGGTATCGTGAATAGCCAGTGGGCTTCTTAAAAAATAATAGCGACAGAAGCAGTATTAACAAATCTTGATCCCCACTTAAAAGTAGACGTTATGTTAGAACACAGAATACTGCGATGGTGGTTGATTGTCCCCTGCTAGCAATATAAACAAGAGTGCTTATATGCACCACAAGTCCATATGAGAGATTCTCTCATGGTAACTATTGCAATATTGCTTGTTCTAACACAACAACCACTTTTAAATGGGGATAAATATTACCATTGAGTGAATTATTTTAAAGTTCTCGGAGTATACAGAAGTCTACATCGATTTTTAGTTGTGTAACATTAGGAAAGATGGTGACTAGAATGATTGTTGAGAATTAGACAAACATATATAAAGAAACCGATAGAATAAGTACTAGGCTTACAAGGAATAAGTCCTGGGATCGACTTCCTTGACTAAAGGCGGTGCTCCAGCATGGCTGCAGTCAAATGACTTAAACAAGTAAAAGAGTAATGATGCTTATATATGTCTGTATGTATAAAGATACAAGCTACTAATAGTTTCATGCACTGGAGACATGATTCTCGGCAGGTTTTTATAACATGCCTTGTGTCTCCAAGCAATCTTCAGGTGACACAAGGCATGTTAACCTGCCAAGACAGATCTCTTTGCAGCAAGAAACTACTAGTAGCTCTTATCTTTATAAAACTAAATGATATGTGTATACATAGAAGTTTTTCGATCTGGTACATGCCTATATTTTAGACACAGAAATAGGGTATTGAAGTTGTCATAGCTTTCTCAGCAACTTTTATTGGCATTCCTGAAAGTCAGCTTACATCTACCAAGGGCCATATGAACTCCGGTTGAGTACCACTGGTTTAGAGGAAATTATTGCAGAGATTTCATAATAGCGTTGTTAGTCCAGGAAGATGTATGTTTATGGCACCAAATGTTGGACAGAGATTTGAGAGAAATAACAGTGAATTAGCTGTCAATTGAGATCGGATCTGATTCCTCTAACTTTCGTATGAAACAACTGTTTCATCATCGTCGTCGTCGCTTCGAAAGCGTTGTCGTTGCTAACGTATTGAAGAGAATATTAACGTTAGGTGTGTGAATACAAGTTTTCCATTCAAAACGGAAATATAAATTCACAATGTTGACACTTGTGTGAACTCATTCCACAAAACCTTTTGAGCTGGAAGTAGTTTTAGAAATTACAAGAAATATAGTTATTCGATTATTTTGCATTAATTATCTCTGTACGCGATAAGAAGGTTAATTTGGTCGTTAGTTAAACACAAGCAAGAATATGTATTATTCAAAATTCATAGCCATGCATCTTCACTACATCGGGCGTCATTACATCTAACACTAATAACAGAGATTCATTGTTTTTATAGGTGGCGTTAGTGTTGTACAATTAATTGATTTCTATTGTTAGTGTTTCATTAAGTTCTGCTGTCTGTCCAAGAACGAGAGAAGTGAGTTTCCTTGTGAAAGTGTGTTGGTAGAATCGATTATAATTTGGTGAAGTTATCATTTAGTTCAAAGACGTGGAATGTGAATTTAGGTGTCGAGGGAAGGAACGTTCGGGGAAGGAACGTTCCAGGAAGGGATCTTGGGGCGATGATGACCTTCGCGGTGCACATTTTGTTTTTAATTTACTCCAAAATATACCAGAGACAAAGTTTAATTGGGAGAGAACAGAGGCATTCTGAACAAATACAAAATGAAACCAGAATGTCAAAAGTTCATATCCAGTGATTACCAATTCACCGTGTCCATAGATATACCATTTAACTTCCAAACGTTTTCGGCCATCTAGTGGCGGTAGCACTGTATAACTAATGAGTGTTTTGTTAGCTTTCAGGATTGAAATTGGAAGAAAAAATATGCATGGGTTCCAGTGATTGAAGAATTCAAAGCTTCCCTCCATAAAATAAACAAGATGGAAATGACTCACAGATATTTAATGTTGTCGAGATAAATCTCATCATCTGATGGATCGGAGAAGTGGAAGAGGAAACTGTGAAGACACTTAGAAAGAAATTAGGTGATTAAGGGACAAAGGAAAGCGTGTGGGAGACATTAGAGATCACTGGGGTACAATAGAGTTGATAGTTTAGATGGTGCAGGTCGTCATGAGACACCTAATATGACTCTCAGAAGGCTGTAATTTCGCTGGTAGTAAACCCGGATGAAAAACATATACAAGCAAGGTTGTAACTTAAACCCGTTTATTGTGGCCACACGTATATACACAATGGAATGATAAATAGAATGGTTGGTGTGTAAAGGCCATGGTCTTCTGTGCTATGCTGCTAGCTGGTGGGTGTTGAGAGAGAGGCTAGATCACATCTTTACAGTTCGAGGTCCCAGTGCAGAAAGTGGAAGAGATGAGGTCATGTGTCTGAACCTTAATGTTGTGTAACTGCCTCTATCTCGGTATAGCCAGCTTGTTTACCCGCTGTCAAGGGAGGCGGGTAATGCGCCTACAATAGAATATGGGCAGAGATGTCAGAAGTTAAGGCCATAAAAGCTGTAGTTGATGAAGAGAAAGACACACGGACATGTTTTCATAGACTGGGATAAATATTGGTAGAGATTGACGAGGATAGGAACTGTTTTGGAGTAGAAAATGGTTTGAAGGCCAAGGTAGAAATGGAGTGAGGATTGATTACTTCGTTGCTGATTTTAGAATGATTGCAGAAGATTTAGCTTCAGGGTCAGTCATAATGAAACATAAACCTACAGTCAATGGTGACTCGATCTCCTGTGACTTTACCGTAGAAAACAATGGAACGTAATAAGATTATAAGGTTTGGGTTTCGGCTGAGTAATGAAGCAAAATAAATCCATTAGGCAGATTTTCTATCTTAGAAAATACCAACCATGCAAGGTCTTCTTACTTCGCTTGTTATAACCTCAGGTTTTCTAGACTGAAATTGTGAATGAAAGAAAATTTATGAAATGTATTCACGCAGTAACTACTGGTGGTCAATGGGAAACAGCTACACACGCATACACACACGCGCGTTCGCACGCACGCACACACACACACACACACACACACACACACACACACACACACACACACACACACACTACTAAAATTTAAATTCTGTGTGTTTCCTGGCTTGTTTTTGTGACTAAATTACGACGCATTGTCGAGATAAAATGTTACTACCTATGTATTCTTAGACATAAACCTTTGTGCCTGAAAAACTATAATATATATATATATATATTTTGTCACAAAGCCAGCAATTTTGAGGGAGTCGGTAAGTCGATTACATCGACCCCAGTGTTCAATTGGTCGTTATTTTATTGACCCTGGAAGGAAGACAGGCAAAGTCGGCCTTGGTGGCATTTGAACTCAGAATGTAAAGACAGACGAAATGCCGCTAAACATTTTGCCTGATGTGTAAGCGATTGTTATAATATATATATTACGTTATAATATATAGATATATATATATGGGAGAATTTACGAAAAAAGCAACAACAGACGAGGACAGGTGGTGTAAACAACAAAATGATGTATTAGTTTAACGTTCGGGAATAGAGAAAGTCTTTAACGTTTCGAGCTACGCTCTTCAACAGAAAGAAATAAGGAGAAAAACAAGGAGAAAAAATTTAAATGTCGTGGTCAGCGATCTATCATGGCGACCGCCGGACAGAAGTTCACACAGGAGAGCTAAGAAAAAGGGGAGATAACAAACGGTGAAAGAAGCGGTGAACCCAAATACGAGAAGCTGTGTGTGTGTGTGTGTGTGTATATATATATATATATATA
>NC_068983.1:162599294-162602000 GCF_001194135.2 Octopus bimaculoides
TACATACAAGGGGGAGACAAGCACCTCCACCCAGCTAAGCCTGCATCCAGAGACATGTTTCTTAATTTTTTAAAGCACATTTTGTGATTTCGAAGAAAACAGTGACCTGGCAAGCTAGCCCGTAACAATTGATAATGATTTCATACAAAACTGTTTAATGCAAGACATCAGATTTTTTTCAAAATAAAAATCCAGATAACGTGTATACTGAATCCAACAAATTTACAAACAGCAAAATCGAAGTTTCTCAAACAAGTACTTTGAAAAATAGATTGAAAAATGGTCAGACTGAAAGGAAATCCTGGTTAGTGTACCCATAGAGCAACCTCTTTTCTAAATGCCAAATATCACTTACAACAGGTGGGTTTTCTGATTGGATGAATATACTCAGAACTCTAGAAAATCATGAAGACAGCATGGAACATAACAGGGCGATGTTGAGCTGGCTAACACGAGTGTCAAATAAGACCATTGTGGATCAGCAATTTGAGGAACAGTTGAGAAAAAAACATGCTGTACTATTTTGAGATACCAAAAAGAGTTGTAGCAGTTATAAAGTTTTTAAGTGAAAGAGGTTTAGCCTTTAGAGGTCATGAGGAAAAGTGGGGTTCCCCAAACAATGGAAATTTCATGATGGCCATTAAATTTATTGCGGAATTTGACCCATTTTTACATGAAAATTTAGAGAAATGTAAAAATGAAAAAGTAAACATTACTTACCTATCCATATCTGTGTATGAAGAATTGATAGAAATCATGGTAAAACATGTGAAAGATGAAGTGATGAATCAGATCAACAACCTCGACATCAAATACTACTCAATTATTGTTGACTCTACACCTGACATGACACATGTTGACCAGCAGGTAATTGTGGTTCGGTGCTGTTATAATGGAAAACCCAGTGAGAGATTTTTAGCATTTTTGCCAATAGAAAAACATTCTTCCACGACCTTGTTCAACAAAATAACAAGTTCTGGGGGAGCGTAAGCTTTCACTTGAAAATATCTGTGGTCAGTCGTACGATAATGCTCCCAACATGAAGGGCTCAGAGAAAGGCTGCAAGCACTTCCTAAAAACATTAACAGGTATGCAGACATTGTACCATGTGCAAACCATTCACTCAACTTTGTTTGGTAATAGGCAGTATCTACTGTACCTGAAGTTGTTGACTATTCTGGCATCTTGCAGCAGCTGTGTTTTCTTGAATCTTCTCGAAGACGGAGGATTTTGAACATACAGAGCAATCTAGCTCTTTTTACTAAAGTGCCAAAGTGTAACTTGATGGTCTTCTCACTATGAAGCAGTCCAAGCAATTAAAAATGGATATAAGGATATTTTACAAACTCTCAAACATATGTTTGAAGACTCAGAAGAGAAGCCTGAATGTAAGCGAGATGCAAAGAATTTATACCACAAGCTGGTAAAATTGGAATATGCTGTTTTAATAGTGGTTTGGGAAGAAGTTATGGAATGTTTTAACAAAACAAGAAAGAAACTCCAAACCCCTGGTTCTGATGTATTTGAAGGTTACCTTCTGCTTGCATCTTTGCTTTCATTTGTTAAAGAACTGCGAGAAAATTCAGCCAACAGAATTGCACACTATGAATCAGTAGCAAAAGGTTTATGTGAATATATCACTTCAAATTATTCTGATGTTTACAAGCGCATTGTTACAAAGGAATTTGCAGATGGAACAAGTGATAGGGCTTCTATGAAAAGGGCCGAAAAATTTAGGATAGAAGTTCTAAATCAGGTCTATGACTGCTTGATAATCCAGTTAAGCAAGAGGATGGAGCCATATGAGCAGATTGCGAAAAGGTACAAGTTTCTCTCAGAACTGATAAACAATTCAGAATTTGATGAGAACAGTATCAAACTTATAATATCGCATTACAAAGGTGATATTGACCACAAATCAATAAATGAGTGTTATCAGTTCAAAGAGTATTTACACTTTAGGAAATCCCAGAACACAGAAGAAAACACACCATCTAAAATGCCATGTACAGAAGTTCTTCAGCTTATTAATGAGCAACAATTAATTGAAGTGTCCCCTAATATTACCACTGTGCATAAGCTGCACTTGACAATGCCTATCACGAGCTGTGAAGGAGAAAGGAGTTCCTCAAAGCTTTCTTTTGTTAAGAATAAATTTCGGTCTACCGTGGCAGAAGAGCAATTAAATTCCTTATGCATATTGTCTCTAGAAAATGACATTGCAAGGAAGCTGTCATACGACAAAACTGTTGCTACAAAAAACAAAAACAAAAAAAAACAACAGAAAAAGGAGTATTTTGTAATTTTCATATGTATCTTAATGATGCATCGTACATGTATACAACACTTCCCTCATTTTCAACTCCCATTAAAAGTATAAGGCATAGCCTGGAAAATATTTGTAGTGATCTGCCATGGAACAACCACGTCGACAAATATATCAGTAATTACCCAAACTTCGTTTCTGGTGGAAAGAGGGCTCGCTTTCAGACTCTTTTTTAAGGACTCCACGTCACGACTCCACCATTTGGGCTATCAGGATCTCAAGCTGGAGTACTTTGCAAGGGCACAAAAATTTTTTGACCCTTGTTGGATGTTACCCTGTTGTTGCTGGTTGTAAAGGCCCCCCCCCTAACATTTCAAGCTTCAAGACCGCAATATTGTAGATACGCCACTGACTATGTCTAAGTTATGTAGCTCTGCTAC
>NC_068983.1:162602548-162603007 GCF_001194135.2 Octopus bimaculoides
TATATATATATATATATATATATATATATATATATATGGGAGAGCCATGAGACAGTATCAAATAACTTTACTTTAAATAATTTCATATAATCAAACAACGAGGCGACACAAGACTGTTAATATGTCAGAACATTTTAGTCATATGGCAAACATTGGTCTCGAATTAACTACCATGCTTCTGTTGAAACCATACTTCTGTGAAATTAGTTGTCAAAGTTGGTACACACATACACACGCACACGTGCGCACACTATTACTCCTACAACCATATGCTTTCAAGTTTGTGTGACTATTCTTGAGTATGTCTTAATGAATTACATGCATATATATATGTATATATGTATATATTATATTATATATGTATATATATATATATATGTATGTATATGTGTATATGCATGTATATATATATATATATACATATATATATATATATATATATATATATATATATATATA
>NC_068983.1:162604109-162606640 GCF_001194135.2 Octopus bimaculoides
TATATATACATTCACACGCAGCTAGACGTGGTGAAGGATTTGTTCTGTGTTCTCTTCAGCCAGAGGGCTAGAGTGAATGGAGCCGAGCTCATTGTAGATCTAAACAAGCCTGGTTAGCCAAGGGGTCGGAACCTAAGCATTTTGCATGCCGGGCAAAATGCTTACCAACATTTCATCCGTCTTTACCTTGAGTTCAAATTCTGCCGAGTTCGACTTTGTCTTTCATCCTTTCGAGGTTTGATAAAGTATTGAGATCGATGTAATCGATTTTCTCCCCATTCCCAATTGCTGGCGTTGTGCCAAACTTTTAAACCAATATTTATTCCATTGATTCTCTCATTCATACACATCATATATTCGCATAAGTTTTTTAGACGTTCATACACTCGCCAATGTTCATACAAAAGTATATAGGTTTGTACCTGCAAACGCGTATATATGTGCGCTCGAACGCACATATACAAACGTGTGTGTGTGTGTGTGTGTGTGTGTGTGTGTGTGTGTGTGTATGTATGTGTGTGTGTGTGTGTATGTATGTGTGTATCAACTTTGAATACTAATTTCACAGTATTATGGTAGTTATTTGGATAGCAATGTTTGCCATATGACTGAAATGTCCAGATATATTAATAGTCCTCTGTCGTCTAGTTGTTTAATTAAGTGATTTAAAGTGAAATTATTTGATCCTGTCTCATGACTACTGCCAAATCATTACACACACACACACACACACACACACACACACGCGCACACACACACGCGCACACACACGATAAACAGATTCGTACACATCATGTACACTCATACCCGCACACTTACATACAGTCCAAAGTTTAAACACGAAGCCAAAATTTTGTTTTTAAAATACATTTTGCTACACAGATAAAAAAGAAACGCAAATTATCTACTAAATATTTGCAAGTCACGAAGTTAATTAATTTCTGTTTAATGATATATGATTAACGAAATATTATTTTATAATTTCATTTTGCATTTAACATCTGAGATACAAGTTAGATAACTATCTTAGAAATTTAGGGAACAATAAGGGTTGAAATTGTTCGACTCACGCTCAGATAAATATATTAACTAAAGAATTATCTGTGAATGGATCCGCTGGGCTTTTTTTTTTTTTAGAAAGCTTTGCTGGATTTCATCCGAGACACATGAACCCAGCCGAGTTCGTGAAGCAACTCTTTAAACCGATTGAATGATTCGCCATCTTTGTCATGCATCACCATTTACATTTTACTCTGCCAGCCATAAACACTTCCCAGCAACAATAACACACGCCATTAAAGACAGCAAAACAACGATGACTGTATGTATGTATGTATGTATGTATGTATGTATGTATGTATGTATGTATGTATGTATGTATGTATGTATGTATGTATGTGTAGATGGATGGATGCATGCATACATATAATTATTCAGTTTCATTTCAAGATTTCTTGCCAATAGAGAAAGAACCGGTTTCTAACCTAGATCCAAGGCTCCTTCATTGGAATTTCAAAATCAACAACAGGGTATTTTTGTTTGTATGTATGTATGTATGTATGTATGTATGTATGTAGGTGTGTATATATGTATGTAGGTGTGTATGTTTTGTTTTGTGTCTTCTCATTCGTATACTTGCATATCTATACATGCTCATATATACTTAAATGACAAACTGAGATATACTTAAATGTATGTATGTATGTATGTATATATATAGTGAAGGCGCATAGCTCAGCGATTAGAGCATCGGGCTTACGATCGTGAGGTAGTGAGTTCGATTCCCGGAAGGGCTGTGTGTTATGTTCTTGAGCAAGACACTTTATTTCACGTTGCTCTAGTTCATTCAGCTGTAGAAATGAGTTGTGACGTCACAGGTGCCAAGCTGTATCAACCTTTGCCTTTCCCTTGGATAATGTCGGTGGCATGGAGAGGGGAAGCTGGTATGGATGGGCGACTGCTGGTCTTCCACAAACAACTTCGTCTGGACTTGTACCTCAGAGGGGAACTTTCTAGTTGCAATCCGATGGTCAGTCATGGCCGAAGGGGGTCTCCCTTCTTATGTATGTTCTTATTCGGTTTATTTCAAGATTTCTGGCCAATAGACAAAGAGCCGGTTTCTAACCTAAATCTAAGGCTCCTTCATTGAAATGCCAATATCAACAAGGTTTTTTTGTGTGTATGTATGTATGTATGTATGTATGTATGTATGTATGTGCAGATTTGTATGTTTTAAGCATGTATTCTCATGCATATAGTTACATATCTAGACATGCTCATATATATCTAAATGATAAACTTCTGGAAAGTTTTATAGATTTTTACAGTTCCAGTGATGGATTGGATCTGTAGTCTTCGAATTAGCTTTCTCCTTTCTGGTGTTGAGAAGCCTAATTTCTCAAGATTGGTATTTAGGTAGTGTTACATATCCCATGGCCCCAATAATTACAGGTATAAACCTGAACTTGTAATCTGGATAGAGTAATTGCAGATTTCTCAATAGTTCAGCATAGGTGTTCTCTTTTTCACTG
>NC_068983.1:162607035-162609119 GCF_001194135.2 Octopus bimaculoides
CAGAAAACAACAACCGAGTGAAACAACAGCGTCTAGTTTACGGATGGCAGACATACGACAGTTTCTCTTGCTACACCACGCATTTTGTTAGTTTTATTTCCGTACATTTACACTGTTGAAGAAGTTTCTGTTCAGGTGTTGTTTTACCATTTTTAATCACATTCTACATTTCTTTACAAGACAGATTAGAAAAATTCTCAAGAGATTTACTGTCTAAATTTGAAAAATGGTTAACTTCTGCAATAAAATACGACTCCAAAAGTTACTTAACCACCAAAGGCAAATGATCTGATTGTCAAATAGAAACAATGTCTGAAGTATTGAAATAATTGAAAGTATTGAATCGTAAAAGTATTCAGACATGTCAAGTATTTATGCCTGACCACACATATACACTTCTAACTTTATAGTGAAATGCAGCAATTATTCTGTATTTGTTTTACTATATTTAATGCTTGTTGGAATTACAATCACAACTATACTTAAAGAGTGGCGAAGCAAAACTTGCATTAAAAGTTACACTAATATTTCACAGTAACCACTACACCTAACGATATAAAACCTAATGCAGAACAAAGAGTACATTGTTAGTTAATAATAAACTTGTTTTTTTTATGCAGGAATATTAGAGAATATGACTGCGTAGGAAGATAAACGCCAAAGAGTATGTGATTTGGTCCGTGCACGAGCCGATCCGAAGAGGATCTCAAGCATATTCGGAGTATCCTTACACACAGTTTATAACGTCAAGAAGAGAATGGACATTCAGAGGAAGTCTGGCAGCGGTGGGGTCAACAAGAAGCGGAATCAAGACTTCATCAACACCTTTAAGTCCAAAATTTCAACGAATCCAACCACATCCATGTGGAACCTTGCTTCTGAACTTGAAGTGGACCCCAAGACCATCAGAACAGCTGTGAATGATGACTTGGGTCTCCAGTCCCACACCAGGACACCGAGACACCTTCTGACAGAATCTATGAAGGCCGGGAGACTGGAGAGGTACCAAAAGGTTCTCACATATCTCAAGAAGAACGAGTCCACTGAAGATTTTCTCAAACGAGATCTTTACAGTGGATGATGTTGTGAAACGCAGAAACGACCTTTACATTGCGGAGTCAACAGCTGACATCAGAAGCAACTTCAGAACAAAACATCCAGCCCAAGGTCATGGCCTTCGGTGTTGTGGCCTCTGACGGAAGAAAGATGCTCAGCTACTACAAACCCGGAGAAAAGGTAGGTGCTGACGCCTGCTACAAGATGCTGAAATACCATGTCTTACTATGGTTCAAAGTCAACTACCCAGAGGGCAATTATGTGTAGACCTAGGATGGTGCTCCCAACCATACTGCCAAGAAAGTACAGAACTGCTGCAAATCCAACTTTGTTGCTTTCTGGCCTGCGGACTTCTGGCCCTCTTCCAGCCCGGATCTTAACCGTCTGGACTATGCCGTATGGGGCATTTTGGAGCATGCGACTAACAAAGGCTCCCACCCCAATAGCAACTCTCTGAAGGCTGCCATCAATGAGGAGCGGGTCAGGATATACAGTGACTTCGTGGTACGGGTTTCAAGGGCCGTGTGGAGGCCGTAACTGCAAAAAATGGAAGCCGCATAGAATAAATTATACGTTTTGTGAATGTTATTAATCTATTTTTGAATTACTAAACCTATTAATGTGCAATGTGAGAGTTTCAAATGTTACAGAAATTTTCCAAGTTTTGCTTCCCCAATTTTTTATATTTAGTATCTCCGGTTTGAATGTATGTAGCTATTGTTTATTTTGCTTACCAAGGTGGCATGTGCTATATCACCTGGATCACCTGGATCGGCCTGACTATCTGATGCCGAGTCGGCTTCGCTGGCCACAGCATTTGTTCTATTCTCCTCGTGCTCTTCCACGTTGTTCCAAACATCTTTCTTAAATCATCTTCCCACCTGATTGAAGGTCTTCCGAGTGGTCTCTTCCGCTCACGCGGGCACCACTCAGCAACTGCACGGGTCCACTGATTATTTGTGAACCTTGCGACATGACTGGCCCATCGTAGCTTTGCGTGGTGGTATTCTGCAGTATGTGCTATATAT
>NC_068983.1:162609259-162611639 GCF_001194135.2 Octopus bimaculoides
ATAGGCACAGACGTAACTGTGTAGTAAGAAGCTTGCATGGTAATCATAAGGTTCTGGGTTCAGTCTCATTGCGTGTCACCTTGGGTGAGTGTCTCCACTAACACCTCGGACAACCAAAACTTTGTGAGTAGATTTGGTAAACGGAAACTGAAAAAGCCCGAGGTATTATAAATATCTATATGTGTGTGTCTTTGTATCACTGTTTGTCCGCCACCACCACTTGACAACCGGTATTTGTGTGTTTACGTCTCCGTAACTTATAGAATAAGTACAAGTCTTAAAGGGAGTACAGTGGTCGATTCATTCGACTAAACTCCTTCAAAGTGATGCCCCAGCATGGCTGCAGTCTAATGACTGAAACAAGTAAAAGAATAAAAGATAGAAGAATTTTTCACCGCACTCTGCTACTTGGGAAGTTAAGTCGGTGCTAATGTTGTTTTCATGCAGTTAACACTAGATTTTTTTTTTTAGTTCGCGTCAGGGTTTGAACTGGTGCACATCGTGTGTTTGCTGTTGAAACGTTTCAAAAGAATGGCGAATCTGGTTTGTTTTTTGTGCTGCACCCTGTATAAACTCCTTGAAACCTGTTCTCTGAATACATTTTTATTGAAAACTAAAAAAGGTTTCCTAACGTCTTCTTCACTTCAGCACTAGTGATGTTTCTGGAGGAATTTCAACCATGTTTCGTGGTCTGCTACCACAACAGCTCCTTTATAGGATCCAGTTAGCTCAAGACATCATCAGAAGGAACCACGTCCGGTTTCGGCCCCTACTCCTCTACCGTTTTGACGTGGCGGGGCCACCCCCTTTCGGAGGTGTCTTCAGCTCTGGTGTTGGGTGCATGTCTTCTTTCTTCTTCACACCTATCACTGTTTGTGACTGTTCTAATGCAACTGTGGAATGTCCCTCGCTATGGTTATTTTCCAGGAGGTTCTGGCCACACGTCTTACGGTTCATCAACCCGCGTTGTGAATTACTTTCTTCTGACGCTTGTCTTCTTGGATAGAAGAACATCATTATGAGAATGGAAATATCCCATACCAGTGTAACAGTATTACAAACCACCAAAGTACTCGTTCGTTTTACTGTTGCTGTTTACAGCCAAGAATTATATTTCACTCGTACCTGATTGTTAAAAGGTATTATTGATCACAACAGGCATTGAATTAAAAATATATCGATTTATTGGGTCCGCCTTTGTTACTTTTATGTCTTGATGAAAGGATTACCGTATCGAAAATACAAAAAATTTAAGAGGGAACTTCAATTCTTAATTGTGTATTACCACTGTAGTTCATTTACCCTTCACAATAGTAAGTGAATTTATGTCTGATTTAATGTCGCAATTAGAAAATATGAACGTATTTAATCCTTCTAAAAACCCATAACTAAAAATCTCTCTTTAGTTAAATGTAATTTGTGAGTCGGCAGCATCATTAGAAAACAATAAAATGAAAAGTACTTGTGTGAAAGGTTGCTCTCTCTGTCTGTCTGTCTCTCACGCAGACACACACACCACACACACACACGCGCGCGTATGTATGTCTTGGTACACTACAATCCGACTATGAAGGAGGTTTTCAATGGTGGAACTAGCGTTTCAAACGGCAAATCCTGAAACATTGAGTTGGATGATGGCTAAAATCAACGGTTTGTGAAAAGAAATTAATAGCCACTTTATAGGAATACTTGCGTGGCTTCTGCCATTATGCTTCGTCAATAAATAGTTATATTTATATTGGAACGATTAATAGTCATTAATAATGTGTTGGGTCTTCTCAAACATATAAAATCGCATAATTTTACTATCAGGGCATCTGTGGATGAAAATAGATATAGACATACACGTGGAATTGATTCCGTTATTCACTCATATTTTATATACATATATACGTATATTTATGCATTATACATACACGGACCCGCGAATATATATTCTTTTATTTTATTCTTTTACTTGTTTCAATAATTTGACTGTAGCCATGCTGGGGAACCGCCTTCAAGGGTTTTAGTCGAAGAAATTGCCCCCATAGACCATAGTTGAGCTCCAGTTTCGGTGATTATGCGAATAAGGAGTCCAGCGTAGGTCATATATCAGCGAGTGAATATAAGGATTTACTCTTCGTAATGAGATAAAAAACCAAACTGTGTATAATATAGAAGATTTATAAATAGAAGGTCTTACAGCTGTTTCCTCGATATTCATTATATCCCTTCATCGGAGACGGTGTGAGAAGATGGTTAAGCAATAGTTAGTTTAGATAAGATAGGAAATAGAGAGTGAATGTAGGGATATTGTATTTGTAAATCCAATGTTTAGGTAGAATGGCATACATATATATATGTACGTATACATATACGCACACACACACACACACAC
>NC_068983.1:162614907-162616241 GCF_001194135.2 Octopus bimaculoides
ATATATATATATATATATATATATATATATATATGTGTATTTGTGTGTGTGTGTGTGTTTGTCCCACCCCGCCGCCAGCTGACAACCGGTGTTGATTTGTTTACGTTCCCGTAAACTAGCGACTCTGCAAAGAGACTGATAGAATAAGTATCAAACTTAGAAAAATGAGTATTACGGTCGGCTTGTTCAGCTAAACCCTTCAAGTCGATGCCCCAGCATGGCCGCAGTCCAATGACTGGAACCAATTAAAAGATAAATGTTATTTTGTTGACCAACAAAGTCTATATTTGACAGAAGTGTGCGTTTGCGTGTGCGCGCGTTTAATCGATCTGATTGGTTTCTGTCGATTAATATTCATTGGAAGACAAACAAATTGAAAGACGGAGTGAAGCCAATGGATGGGTTTGAAACGAAGACCCAGGAGAGATCAAACTAGATATTAAATGACATTCATCAGACATATTTCTACCTGACTGGATCCAGTCACTTCCCCCTTTTTTTTAAAAAAAGATTTGATTTAAACACGAGAAGTGCAAAGAAGTGGAAAAGCAAAACCGATTTATTGAAGAAACCAGTTTGTGACAGATTTTCAGTGGAATAATGGAAGAATTAAATTAACGAATGCGGGGGTCATGCAGTTGTGATTTCTAACGCTTCCATAGGTCAGGAGATTAATCATTAATGCCGAGTAAGAAATATATTGATTGACATTGTACTAATTGATCTTTCACAGGAACGTTCTTTATTAAATCGTTTTATCGATGTCTTAAGCAGTCCTCAAGTAAAGAAACTGCCAGTGAAATTATTATAGCCATGTATGTCTTATAAAGCTGCAACACAAGACATGTGAAGGACATGTGGCGCTGTAATTTGTCATTCAGGGAAGACTCATCTATCTAGGAAACTACAGTGTGTTGCAGTGGTTCCCAACAGCGGTTCCCAACCGTTTTATTTAATATGCTTATTCTTATGTATTCTTTTTTTTCTTTTATTCTTTTACTTGTTTCAGTCATTTTGAATGCGGCCATGCTGGAGCACCGCCTTTAGTCGAAGAAATCGACCCCAGGACTTATTCTTCGTAAGCCTAATACTTATTTTCTTGGTCGCTAAGATACGAGACAAACACAGACACACAAATACATACATACATATATATAGGTGTAGGAGTGGCTGTGTGGTAAGTAGCTTGCTTACGAACCACATGGTTCCGAGTTTAGTCCCACTGCGTGGCACCTTGAGCAAGTGTCTTCTACTATAGCCTCGGGCCGACCAAAGCTTTGTGAGTGGATTTGGTAGACAGAAACTGAAAGAAGCCCGACGTATATATGTATATA
>NC_068983.1:162618585-162619306 GCF_001194135.2 Octopus bimaculoides
CTTCGAGTAAAACCACCAATTGAAGAGAATGTGACCAAAGACTGCGTGTACTCCATCCCATGCAGCTGTGGTAGGTTATACAAAGGCGAAACGTGTCGCCCCCTCAAAATAAGGGTAGAGGAACATCGCAAAGCTGTGACACGGGGAGATATTGATAAATCGGGTATAGCTGATCATGTATGGAAAAATTGAGACCACCTCCCCCTGTGGGATGAAGTTAAAATAATAGACAGAGAACACCACTGGAAAATAGGAAAACTAAAAGAAGCAGCACATATGTTAGGACACAACAACCTCCTAAGCAGACCGAGTGCAGATATAAATAGCATATGGGAACCGGTATTGAGGAAGGATAGGAAAATATTAGATTTATAAGCCCTAAGAGTCACTCCATAATTGCCCACGGGCATATGGCGTAGTGGTTAAGATACCGAGTTCGATTCCAAGCAGTGACCTGAACACTAATAATAATAATAATAATAATAATAACATCGAAAAATACCTTAGGAATGAGATGCCAGGTTCGAAATTTCCCCAAGACACTTGATGAAGGCTGGATATATCAGCCGAAACGTTGTGTTAACAACAAACAAGATGAGGACAAATATCCGTCGAATGTAAATAATGTAAATAATGGACATAATTCCTCATCTCTTAAATATAGAACTGTATAATTCTTCATCTCTTATATATATATATATATATATATATATATATATAT
>NC_068983.1:162619352-162622327 GCF_001194135.2 Octopus bimaculoides
ACACACACACACACACACACACACACACACACACACACACACACACATATATATATGAAATTTTGAATTTAGTTAACGGACCCCCAGTACTACCTTTGCGGACCACCAGGGGCCAGGTTGGGAACCGCTGGTATACTGATACGAGTGAGGGTGCATGGTTTCGTGGGTAGGGCATTCGGTTCGTGGTTGTAAGGTCACGAGTTTGATACTCGGCGACGCGTTATGTCCTTGAGCAAAACACTCTATTTCGCATTGCTCCTGTCCATTCAGATGGGAAAAGATGTGCTGTACCTGTAATTCAAAGGGGGTCAGCCTTGTCACATTCTGTGTCACGCTGAATCTCTCTGAGAACTACGTTAAGGGTACGCGTGTCCGTGGATATGTCTGTCCGTCTTTTACTTGTTTAAAGCATTCAACTGCGGCCATGCTGTAGCACTGCCTTGAAAAATCTTTAGTCGAACGAATCGATCACAGTACATATTTTTTTTAAAGCGTGGTAGTTATTCTATCGGTCTCTTTTATCGGACCGCTTAGTTGCGGGAATGTAAACACACCAACGTCGGTTATCAAGCGGCGGTAGGGGACAAACACACGGGCACACACACACATATATATATATATATACAACAGGCTTCTTTCAGTTTCCGTCTACCAATTCCACTCACAAGGTTTTATTCGGCCTGAGACTATAGCAGAAAACACCTACCCAAGTTGCCACAGAGTGGGACTGAACCTAGAATCATGTGTTTGAGAAGCAAGCTTCTTAACACACACCTGCGACTGCGCCAACGCACGCACGCACGCACGCACGCACGCAGGCACGCAAGCACACACACACACACGCAAGCACACACACACACAATTTATTTAACAATCTCTAAGCACGCCTACCCGCACACAGATTCACAAAGCAGACGATAATGTAGTTTAAAAGAGTCTAAAACTATATTATCTCTCTGATAGTAATCTCAATTTCAGCTGCCATTGTTTAGAATCGTTACATTATCTCTGCTGGCATATAAATAGGAACACTGTACTTGACTGCGTAGTGTTTCAGAAAACTAACAACTGTAATATTTCCCTGACCAATCAAAAGCCTCTCTTTTTAGTCTCGTCTTCAACAAAAGAAAATATAATTTTGATGCAAAGGTTTTGGTGAATGTTTTAAAAAGCAAATGAAATACCATTTCTAGAATAATATATGGATTTTAACCATTTCTAGAATAATAATATAGTGTCTTTTAATAGTTTTCTTTTTACTCCGAATTTAGTGTCTTTTAATATTTTCTTTTTACTTCGAATTTAAAAAGAATTGCTCGAAAATGCTTAATTAAACATTAATTAGAAGAGCACTCAGACAGCGCAAACCTCCGCCAAGGCAACACCAATGTCCTCTCAATGATTAGCCAGAGATGATTTTTAAAATGAGAATATCTGACATAAACTCGACTGCTCTCATAAACGAGAATACTAAAAATGAATCCGACCGCTCTCAAAATTAAGTAAAAAAAAAAAAAAAAAATCAGGAAAAATAATCCAGAATCCTTGTCGGGTACCGGATCGATCCTAAAATCTAATCAGTTCGTGCCAGTCACGAGGCTAAACATCCCTGAAAGTTTCTTTGAAATCCATCTCGCTGTTCTTGAGATATCTTGTCCACGGACAAAGAAACAAACATGACTGAAAAACAATACCTCCGCCTTCGCTAAGGCGGAGGTAACTATAAATTTCTGTACTTTCTTAATGATTCAATTCGTTAATACTTCATGAAGTTACTATGAGTCTGCACTTCTCTGAAGAGTTTCCAAAGAAAGAAACATGCTTGCAGTTGTCTCTCTTGCTGATATAAGCATAACATTTTTCATGAACTAATATTTTTCCTTCATTGTATATCCGATATTACGATGGCTTTTAATTTAAGGCATTAATTTACAGCATTGTGCTACCCTCACTCACCTAATCCTATTTATTCGGTGTTTATTTAATAAAGCAAGTGTCCTCAGGGATGCAAGATTTGTTAATTCAATTGTTCATTTGATGAATATTTTTGCACAATTATAACTCAGTTATGTCGACATGATGTCATTATCGATATTTATCAAACCAAAAAGCACATATTCATCCTATTGCACAATACATGACATATACAGCACATGTATATTCAATAGCAAAACGACTATATTAACCCATTGCCTGCCATGGGCCCCAATTGGAGATATGCTAAAAACAGTCTCACTGCCGAGTGTTCGTTGTATTTAAAGTGAATTGCTTACGTACATTGCATTTATAGAGGTATGTTTAACAATATTTAGTAGTTAAAGTTTATCATTATTAGCTCTGGCTAATTCTAGACGACATTTTATGTCATAAATTGCAGTTTTTGAACTACAAAAATATTGACTGATTTGAAAAGGTTTTTCTTTTTCTTATTTGTTTTACATTTCCCACCTGTATCATTCATTGATATTTCTTTCACATTCTCAATTGACACTAGAGTTTCAAAAAAGACTAAAATATTTATTATCGCAATTGAATAGAAAAGGATAGATATGCTTTTTTTCAACGATCTCCATTTGCGACTTTCCGAAAAATTTATCACAATTTCCAAAATAATTCACATATGAAGAAAATTTTAATACTATATATTATTTTAACTTCTAACACACCTGGCAAAGCCAAAAAATATGAATTAAAAAATCTGGCAGTTAATGGGTCAATGACTTATGCATATACAGAATTTATCTCTTTAATAACATCAATGTGTATAACACGACGTCTAATATTATTCTATAGCGGACCAACACACACAATATTAATTTATACTACGTTAACATTGCATCATCGATGTAAGAAATAAATTATGTGTCTCTTTTAGAAATTTTAATCTTGCAGTAATATAACGAATCACTTTCTGTGTGTGTGTGTGTGTGTGTGTGTGTGTGTGTGTGTGTGTGTGTGTGTGTGTGTGTGTGTGT
>NC_068983.1:162622337-162628699 GCF_001194135.2 Octopus bimaculoides
TTGAGCGAAAACACCTAAGGCTCCACGAGGCTCCGGCAGGGGGTGGTGACGAACCCTGCTGTACTCTTTCACCACAACTTTCTCTCACTCTTTCTCTCTGTTTCTGTTGTACATGTATTTCAAAGAGTCAGCCTTGTCACACTCTGTATAATGCTGAATCTCCCCGAGAACTACGTTAAGGATCCACGTGTCTGTGGAGTGCTCAGCCACTTGCACGTTAATTTCTCGAGCAGGCTAGTCCGTTGATTGGATCAACTGGAACCCTCGTCGTCGTAACCGACGGAGTGCCGTAGTTTTATATATATATATATATATATCCTTACACTATCCACTTGTAATAACAAAATATGAACTCCTTTCGGAATGTGCATGGACAAGAATCATTTCTACCCATTCTACACAGCACTTTCCTTGGATAATGAAACCAACATCCTTCATATATTTTTACTTTTATGTTTATTGTCTTATTTCCCTTGATACTTCCTATATCCCTCCTTTTCAAAAATAACTTCTTATTTTGAACTCTACTATTTCCTTGTAGTTAACTCTATCATATCATCTCTGATGAAGGGATATCACTAATATCCCAGAAACAGCTGTAAGACTACCTTTCTCTTTATAAATGTCCTATAAATTCCAGACAGCCTTAGTTTTGTTGTCTCATTTTATTTAACACACACACACACACACACACACACACACACACACACACACACACACACACACACACACACACACACACACACACACACACACACACTAAAGGATGCAGTCGAATTGTAGAAATGTTAAAATACTTATCTGTATGTTTGTCATTGTTTAATTATGTTTATCGATGTCCCGAATTGAAATTCCGTAGCCGTAGCCAAATCGATTGATAATGAAATCTTCAAAAATTGTGCTTTTGTGTCAATGCAACCTAATATCTTAGCAGTAAACAAGATCGTTTGATACCATAATGAGTACCGGAGGAAATGTCTTGCAGTGTTTAGTTCCATCTCTTTATTCGATCTGACTTTGAATATTGTAGGGATTGGCTTGGCTCGGTTTTTCATCATTCTAGTGTTGACAAAAGAGATTTGATATATCAAGAGGTGATTCATTGGATTCGATCTCAGTACTAATGTGTCGTTCATATTCTTCGAGAAACGCTAGTTACAAATGTACTTTAAGAGTTCTGGAACAATTGCCTTCTTAGAGAAGCTCAGTAGTTCATTAGACAACAGCAATATTGATTGGTGAGTCTGTAGAGTAATGGTCAACCTAGCTGAAATGGTTCCCATCCTGTCATTGGAACCAGACAGTGTCCAAGACCACGACCTGTTTCATATCACCGTCTGAGAAGTATAAAAAAGTTTTGTTAGCTCGCCATGTTGAGTACATGTCCTTTCACGAAATCAATGTCATCAACACTTATAACAGGACTGAATTTGTAGTTCCATGACTTTCATTTCAAAGTAGTCTCGAAAAAACAAGGGGCACCAACATGGAAGCAACAGTGACACATCTTCAAGAATGAAATGATCTCTTATCTAAATTTATAAAATTTGAACATTTCATTCTAAATTTGATTTGTGAAATGTCACATTGTTAATTAAATTTCTCATATGTTCCTCGTAAATTTTGCTGCCAAATCTCCAATCCGTTACCATTGCACACGTCTCTACTTACACATTTCCACAGAAATTTAGGAAAAAATCTAATGAATTACAAACAATAAAGACCAACGCAAAATATTGTAGCGATAAACGCTAGCGCGATCCGAATTTTCTTAACGTTTGACGCCATTAATCTGGCAAAAACCTAAATGATGAGACAACCAGAGGCCACAAACAGCGCAGGTTTCATGTCAGAGCTTTCTTCTTGGATGTTTGTTTACATATACATGTAACATACACAAATACATGCACATACACACGCACACGCACACACACAGACGCGCGCACTCACACGCACGTACACACATATATTAGTGAGAGCGCATAGCTTAGTAGCTAGGGTGTTGCACCCTCAATCTAGCCATCGTGGTTTCAATTCTTAGACCGAGTGGAGTGTTGTGTTCTTGAGCAAAACACTTCATCTTACATTATTCTGCCGTCACTTCGATACTTGACGCATGGTAAACGGTGCACCTGTTGAAACAACGTCGATTTGATGGAGGGAGCGAGCTAATGCGCGGCACGAACATTTGATCATGATAAACAAATCATTTGTGCAGCTCGTTCGGCAGGTGTTGACTTTCATCAGTCCTTTGGTAAATTTAGTTTTCTTTTTATCCGGCAGGGTGTCCAAACTTGCCTGCCTCAACATGCACGCTTTGGTGGCGCTGTCGGTTTATTCGCCGACGTCTCGGCTGTGCGCAGTTGCATTAGTTCATGCGTATCCAAAGGAAGACAACGTGTATACATGTATACGTATAAGGATATACATACACGTATGGATGCACGTACGACTGCACTTACAAATATACACGTTTGATCACACACACACACACACACGCAGAGTATGAAGCCAAATGGAGAGAGAGAGAAAGAGGGGGAAGAGAGAAATAATGAGTACAGTATCTATGGAAGTATATACGTATGATGTGGAGGTTTGGTGCAGACAGTGTTAGAATAAGAGGAGTACCTTGGCTTATTTTGCTTCAATGAGATTACGTAAGGAGAAAACCTGCAAATTAAAAAGTCTTTAAAACCGTAATTAATCAATTAATGCAATTAATACAAAATAATTAGCGGAGGAGGAAATAAAGCAGATCAAAGAGAGTTTTTGTTTTAGCTGCTGTTTCTGATGCGTCTTGCTGGAAAAAAAAAAACCTATAAAAATGGAGAGAGAGAGAGAGAAAGAGATGGAGATAAATAGGGAAAGAGAGAGAGAGAGAGAGAGAGAGAGAGAGAGAGAGAGAGAGAGAGAGAGAGAGTAAATTCCGAGTAAAGAAAGGAAAAAGGAAAACAGTAATTTTTTTGAACTGTCAGGTGGACACATTGCTATTTTGTTCGGAAGAGATTGCGACCGGACAAAACACAAATCAACAAGTTTTCAAACCGGAATTAATCCATTAATGTAATTAATACAAAATATTTGATGAAGGAGGGAGGAATGAAGAGAATGAAACAGATCAAAGACAGGTTTCATTCCTCCTCTCACATCTTCATTTCATTCTTTTCATTATTCAAGATGTGCTTATTTTTGTGCGCAATGGCCCAGTGGTTAGGACAGCGGACTCGCGGTCTTAGCATCGCGATTTCGATTCCCAGACCGAGCGTGGTGAGTGTTTATTAAACGAAAACATCTAAAGCTCCTCGAGGCTCCAGCAGGAGGTGGTACTCTTTCACCACAACTTTCTCCCTGTTGCACTTGTATTTCGAAGGGCCAGCCGTGTCACACTCTGTGTCACGTTGAATCTCCCTGAGTGCCACCAATTTTTCTGTTTGTCCGGGTTATTCTTTTCAGTCGGCTTTGTTTGTTTGTCCGTGGACAAGATATCTCAAGAACCGCTGGATAGATTTCGATGAAACTTTCAGTGATGTTTGGTCTCGTGACTGGCACGAACTGATTAGATTTTGGGATCGATCCGGTACCGGATAAGGATTCTGTATTATTTCCCTGTTTTTTTTTTTTTTTACTTAATTTTGGGGAGCGGTCGGATTCATTTTTAGTATTCTCGTTGTGAGAGCAGTCGAGTTTATTTCAGATATCCTCCTTTTAAAAATCATCTCTGGCTAATCGTTGAGAGGACGTTGGTGTTGCCTTGGCGGAGGTTTGCGCTGTCTGAGTGCTCTTGTTATTATATTGATATGCAATACACTAAACAAGTAATCCTAACAGAAATTGGTTTTATTCTGCAAGAGCACTGGAGAGAAAAAATATTTTTGTTCTGCAGTTTGTTGTTCTAATGTAAAGATATCTGCTTGGCTCAATATGTGTGCATGAAATATACTTTTCTACTCTAGGCACAAAGCCCGATATTTTTTGGAGGGGGCCAGTCGATTACATCGACACCAGTACGCAACTGGTACTTAATTTATCGACCCTGAAAGGAAGAAAGGCAAAGTTGACCTCGGCAGAACTTGAACTCAGAACGTAAAGACAGACGAAATACGCTAAGTATTTCACCCGGCGTGCTAACGTTTCTGCCAGCTCGCCGCTTTGTGAGCACGAAATATAGCGCTAGTGATGAGAGAAACAAGGACTTGCTGAAACTCTGAGGGACCGCGCCTGAGATTTGTTAATGGACAATATCGCTAGAAAGTGAAGATATTTCAACCGAAATAGTATATCTGACTGGGTAAAGGGATTACATGGAAGGGAAATAGTTTTGCTTGGCACTCCCAGTCATAATAATGGTATTGATCACATGGGGTATAAGAGTTCTTACTGCTAGTCTTGTACCGTTCCAGAGTTTCGGTGGCCCCAAATGTCGTAACATTATACTGGATGTTCTTGCTTTCAGTTGTAGATTGTGAAGAAGAACATCAAAGGGTCTGAAGAGAATTCAGAACTTCTCTTGAAACGGTTGGTGGCATCGTTAACGCCAAATTCAGAGTGACTTGTTCCTTCTCGATTAGGTTGTTACCTAATGAAAGAGGGCAGCATTAATGTCCAATGTCCTGCATGAAGTCATTCAAGGGTCACAAAGAAGTATAGTTGTGGGAGGCGGTGGTGGGTTTAACGATCCCAAATATTTTAGTTTTTAATGAGCTGGTGGAATTAGCGGAGGCGAAAATTCTTTGCTAAAACAATTGATCTGTAAACTATAACTATTCACTCTGCAGTTATCTATATTGCACGTGCTAAGTCCTTTTTGGATTCAAGACAACTGATGTGCTGATGACGCCTGTTGATGCAGAAACATGGATCTACAGCTTCCTTCTTGTCTCCAACAAATCAGACAGTCTGCTTTGGCGAATTGTTGGTTCTTAAGATTATCTCTTCTTATTTGGAGTTGGTGCCAATTACTACAGAGGGACTCTTCTATAACCAGCATTTCGTCGGTTACGACTGCAACGGTTCCAGTCGACCTGATCAACGTAAGACCCTGCTCGTCAGATTAACGTGCAAGTAGTTGAGCACTCTACAGGCACGTGTACCCTTCGCATAGTTCAGAGGGAGATACAGCGGGAGACAAAATGTAACAAGCTTGGCCCTTTGATTTACAGGTACAACTCATTTTTGCCAGCTGAGTGGACTGGAGCAACGTAAAATAAAATGTCTTGCTCAAGGACAAAACTCACCGCCAGGAATCGAACTCATGATCTTACGATCGCAAGTCTAATATCCTTACCACTGATCCACGCGCCTTCACATAAAAAACATCTATAAACATGGAAAAGATTTATACATAACAGAAACCTGGAAAAATTCAGCTTGAGTTTGTATCTGCTTGGCAAGGAAAAATATATGCAAATATAATTACATACAAAAAACTTGCCGTAAGTCATTCAGCCAATTGTATGCGCGTCTGTTTATGCAAGGATATCTGTCTGCATAACTCTCTGTCTGTTAGTCTATCATCTGCCTTGTATATACTCTAAACGTTTTTATTTCCCCCAATTAAATAGAAAAAAAAACAACTTAAATTAATAATCACAGTGACATCACGTTCTCCGTTAAGTGGGAACCCATTTCCATTGTCAAAACTCCTATATTTAGCGACAGATAGCAACAGTGATTCTGCATTAGCAACCAAATTCCATTTTAACTGCGTTTGTCACCATTTATCGTTCGTAGAAGCCTAGACTGTATCTCTTCAAAAGATATGAGCCACCTGTGGCCCACTTAGTATGAGTGATGCGCTGACAGAGAGAGAGAGAGAAAGGGAGAGAGAGATAGAGAGAGAGAGACGCAAGCAATGCACTCTTTCTTTATATCTAACATTTTTCTGTTAGAAAAGCGATGCAAACTTGATACACTAAAACCTTATCTATTATATTAGAGCATATATAATATTAACTTATTGTATTATTGGTTGTATAATATCAGTATATCATTGGATATATAATATTATCTGGAAATAAAATTGACTGATAAATAATAATAATAATAATAATAATAATAATAATAGAGATAATAATAATAATAATAAGTGGCAGAAACAAATATACGAATCATTTTGATCAACTTTCGTTACTGCCTTCATCATCATCTTCTCCATCATCATAATCATCATCATCATCAGCATCATTATTATCAACGCGATGAACAAATAGAACATGTTAGACGAAAATAAAAGAAATCTAGAAACATTGAAATAAGCATCATTTTTGGTAGATTGCTCGAGTTCAAATCTCGTCTTCCGTTTTACTGGAATACACACACACACACACACACACACACACACATATATATACACGTATATATAT
>NC_068983.1:162628709-162629284 GCF_001194135.2 Octopus bimaculoides
ACACACACACACACACACACACACACACACACATCTCTGCATTTTGTTTAGATATCTCTCTACGAGCTGAGAGAAGGAACACTAATACTTTCGGGTCGCTTGTTTGCATCTAAGGATATAGACGGGTTCTTTTTGAACGAAAGCATACGTCCTCTAGAAACTGGGGTTGCTCTGTGCAGGGCCTTTCCACAGTTTAAAAAACTTGATTTTTCAGGGCCATTCCAGAGATATTTTTCAGGGCCGTTCCACAGACATTTTTCAGGGCCTTTCCACAGACATCGCTTGATTTTTAACATCTCTATTATGTGTTGCATGCCATGGTTGGCAGTAACGGAAAAGGTAAAAACACTCAAAAATTCCATGAGAGAATGAAGGCATGTATCAATGGTGGTGTGGCAAGCTCTCTGAACACCTACTGCAAGAGGCATCCATCATCGCCACATTTGAGTCGCTCATGTGTAAGAAAACAGTCAAGCGACGGTATTGCTCGAAATCAACTTGTAATACACTTCTATATATGCATGCATATATACATACATACATATATATATATATATACATATATATATATATAT
>NC_068983.1:162630077-162642199 GCF_001194135.2 Octopus bimaculoides
ATATATGTATATATATATATCTGTTTAGGTATATTATATATGTATGCGTGTGTATATGTACATGTTTTTGCCCCTCGGCGTGTAATATAGAACATTGGCAAGAAAAAAAAGTAAAACAAAACGTCAGTCCCAATAGAGTAAGTAATAGACTTAAAATAATTGCTTGGAGTGATTTGATTAATTAAATGTCTTCCAGTGGGTGCCCCAGTATGGCCGTAGTCCAGTAATGAAAACAAGTAAAAGAATATATATATATATATTTACAGACATACACAATATAATCAAATAGCGAAATGGTATTTCTACTTGAGAATTATTCACAGATTTTAGAGCTCAATGTCTAACATTACACTAAATTCCAACATTGTATAACTGCTATTGCAGTATCAAAAGCAGCCATGGTTTTGCTTAAAGATTATATTTGGTTAAAACGATTGATGAGATCAATATTCTGTGACAGTTTACATATATGTACTTAGAGAGACATACAGATGTTGCGCTCGCTGCTCTCAGGAAAAGCAACATGTCGACATAACACGGACAGCAGCTGCCAAACATCGGTGTTTTTTGTATATGGCACAGAAGATCGTAACGTAGCGGACCTGGTTGCATCAAACACAGAGTTTGAGAAATGCATATCGACGCTCAAGACCACCACAAACAACGAAATGTCCAGGACGAGTTTTTGCTCTGTGTAAAGTCTTTTCCACAGTTTAAAAAGCTTCAGACAGACATCGCTTGATTTTTAACATATCCATTATGTGTTGCATGTCATGGTTGGCCGTAACCGAAAAGGCAAAAACACTCAAAAATTCCATGACAGAATGAAGGCATGTATCAGTGGTGGTGTGGAAGGCTCCACAAATCTCGGACGAGCGGTCACTACTGACATCCCATAGCATTGTCCCTGCTGAATACCAGGGGCCTTGTGACACCCCACCACCACAAAACCCCTTACTTGAAAGACTTATTTCTCTGACCACTGTCGTAGCAGATGCCGAAGTACAAATAGCGAAATATGTTATTATTTCGAACTGATAGGAGAGAAAGAACTCATTGTGGGCATGTGATGTAAACTTGGGAAGATGCCACACTCAAAGTCAATTTGTAACACTCTGGTAACTCACATTAGACTGATCCAAATGGTAATATGTACTACATATCGCCCAGATGCTTCAAATCATGGGGATTCATTTGAACAGAGCCTCAAAAAAGATGGAAAGAATATCAACCAACCTAAATGACAGCCTTCAGTTCTTCTTGTAGAAGAATTCAACCTCCCTAATGTCGAATGGCCTGGGTCCGCCTCCTCCACGTATGTCACTGCATAAACAGAGGCAAGAAGAGTCTCTGTCTGACCTTACAAACATGGTATTTAAGGAGCAAATAGTGCTCCACCCAACAAGGAGTAAAAATGTTCTGGACCTCTGCTTCACAAAATGCGCGGCACTCATCCATAATGTTAAGGCGACACCGACAATTTTCTCGGGCCCCTAACAATGTATGGTCTGCAGAGAAGTGTGGACATGCAGTCTACTAGAAGCGTCCGTCTGCTTTCCAGCCTGAGCTTTCATAAAGCTAATTGGAAATATATTCAGAAAGAGGTCCTGGAAGAAAACTCTATGCTGCAATGCATGAGGTGTTGGTTGTCGCAGATTGATCTCGATTGGAAACTTTAGTACATTAGATCTCCTTAATTTATCGCCCCAGAACGATAATGATATACGAAAATGATTTTAGAGCGATTGAACTTGGAAGCTACGGAGACATAACACGATACCGTCAAGTATTCTGCCTAACTATCTGACATCGTAGTAGTAGTAGTAGTAGTAGTAGTAGTAGTAGTAGTAGTAGTAGTAATAATAATGGTAATCCTTTCTAATAAAGGCACAAAGCCTGAAATCTGGCGGAGGGGGATAGTCGATTCCATCGACCCCAGTGCGTAACTGGTACTTACTTTATCGACCCCGAAAGGATGATCGGCAAAGTCGACCTCGGCGGAATGTGAACTCAGAACGTAGCGGCAGACGAAATACAGCTAAGAATTTCGCCCGGCGTGCTAACGATTCTGCCAGCTCACCGTTTTACCTTAACAACAACAACACCAAGAAGAAGAACAACATGCCTAGTTCATTCCTGTAACAACCATCACTTAGCCGAGGTAACAATCGAAAGAGGTATCTTCCAGGGAGACTCTTGTTCACCTCTGTTATTTGTTATAGCCTTGATCCCTCTTTCTGTTGTCCTACGTAGAATCAATGTGAACTATCAACTGAGAAAGAACGGACCTCGTCTCAACCACTTTCTCTTCATGGATGATTTAAAACTGTTCGCAAAAACAGAGCCTGAAATGGAGAGGCTGGTTGAGACTTGCAAATGTGCAGCAAGGACATAGGGATGGAATTCGGTATCTCGAAGTCTGCGGTGCTTATTTTGAAGCGGAGGAAAAGAGTAAATTGTAGGGGCATAAAATTGCCAAACGGAGAGAGAATGGAAGACCCGGATGACGATGGGTACAAGTACCTTGGGATCCTGGAGCTGGACAATATCTTGCACAGAGAAATAAAAGACGAGGTCATCACTGCATATTTGAAGTGCCTCAAACTTCTCTTGAAATCAAAGCTCAACTCAAGGAACCTTGTGACTGCCATCAACATATGGGCGGTTGCTGTAGTCCGCAATAGTTTACCCACTCGATCGCACTACCCGAAATGCAATGACATTGCATGGTGCCCTTCACCCTAAGGCAAATGTACACAGGCTCTACATGAAGAGAGGTAGGGTTGGACGTGGGTTGATTAGCGTACGGGAGTGCATCAACAGTGAAAGAAGAAACATGGCTGAATATTTGGTAAACAGCAAACAAGACCTTTGATTTCCAGACAGACACAGTGTTAGATCACCGAAGGCTGGATATAGTAACCTTTAGGAGGGACAACAAAAGTGCCTACTAATCGACGCGGCAGTGCCAGGAGATCAAGATGTCATCATGAAAGAAAGAGAAAAGGGGGATAAATATGGAGAGCTGAGAATTGAGATCGCTAAGATGTGGCAGCTACGAGAGTCGAACATAAAGGTTATCCCTATTGCCATCGCAGCATTGGGTTCAATATCACCCAACGTGAAAAAACATCTGAAAACCTTAGAAATACCCTACAATCTAGATGTACTGCAGAAGTCAACCTTACTTGGAACTGCATGCATATTGCGTAAAGTACTGTCGGTCTGAGATCCTTGTTGTGACTTGATAAACAGTACAAGCCCCCGGTAGACACAATATCTTCAATCAACAACCCTCATGATGTTGTAAACTGTGCGACGTCTATAATAATAATAATAATAATAATAATAATAATAATAATAATAATAATAATAACAATGATGATGGTGATGATGATGATAACAGACAAAGCAAACTCGTAACAATGGCTAAGAAGCTCAGGACTCAAAGCAGAGACTGAAGGATTTTTAATTGCTGCACAAGACCAAAGCCTTCTCACCAGAAATTACCAAGAACATGTGATGAAAAGAAACATAACAAGTAACTGCAGAATATGTGGAGATGGACAAGAAACAATAAACCATATTACCTCTGGCTGCCCAGTCCTGGCTAAGAAGGAATATATTCACAGACACGACAGAGTTGGGACCTACATACACTGGAAGCTATGCCAACGTTATGGAATAACAACAGAAAAAGGATGGTATAGGCACACGCCAGAAAAGGTCACAGAAAACGAGAAAGCAACCATACTCTGGGATATGCCAATCCACACAGATAGAGAAATTAAGGCCAATAGGCCAGATATAGTTGTCAGAGATCATGAAGAAAAAAAATGCTTTTTAATCGATGAATATATACCAACAAATGACAATGTTTCTCTAAAAGAGACGGAGAAACTTTCAAAATACAGAAATCTGGAAATAGAGGTAACTCGAATGTGGAGTCTAAAAACAGAAACAATTCCTATCATAATAGGCACATTAGGTATGATAAAAAAATATTCAGACAAATACATAGCCAAAACACCAGGACTAACAAATATATATACATGCAGAAAATAGCACTACTAGGCACTGCACATCCTACGTAAAACACTTTCAATACAGTAAAAGAACACCACACCACGACAAACCACAGCAACAATCACAACAACAACAAACCCAAGGCACACAGAACTGCGCTCAGTATTGCAGTGAAAGCATGTGATAAAAATAAGACCACTGAATAATAATTATGTTTCAGTCAGTTTCGTATCGAATGTCCGATCATTTTTTTCCTTCCAAGCTAGAAATAGGGAAGTAGAGATAAAAAAAAAATCAATGACGCCGTATGAACGCCTCATCTCTTTAAGTATGACTCATGTTTGAGTCACTCTTCATCGATATCCAAATGGAATATGTAATTGGATCATTGCTATATTGTTTGTGTTTATGGAAGGGAACAACTTAACCTGCTGGACCCAATCTCTTTTCAATATATCATTATACTATATATGTGGTTGAGAGCAAACTAATGAAACACTCGTGTGTAACACAATGCTCCCCCCACTGTTTTGTCATCTACATTTGGATTGATTGGGTTGTTGAGAGTGAAGTATCTTAACTAGGGGGTACAATACTCATCAGCTCAGCTGATATGATTGTAAGATTTCTCTTCTTTGGTTGGTAATTGTTCATCAACACACCTGACCAATTCTATATTACCCTGAGACATTGAAAATATGAGGGCTGTTGATCCCGATGTATGTAACATGGTGAACATAAGTTAAATTGTCAAAATCTATTCCCCATCGTCAGGGAGACTGACTACATGCTAAAATTTGCAGATATGGAGAGTGGGTACATTAAAAATAAATGAATAGCTTAACCTGGATTTGATCCTGTTCCGCTGTTTGCCTTATCGCTAGCTTATCATCAAATTTGCGCTCTGGAAATCTACGATAATAGGTTTGGAAAAAAGTGTCCCCACAATCAATGAAGGTGACGGGGTGGGCGTTAATGAATTCTTCGGCTTCTTCCGGTCATATGACTCCATTCCTCATTCTTCAACAGAGTTAAGTGTCTCCTTGTATAGTAGTATTGTTATTGTTTTTTTTGATAGGGTGCCCATTCATGACCTCTTAGTCGAGTGGTAGACTCCATTGAGACTCTTCAATCTAAGATGACATCATTACAAATTAACAGTCCGATTCCGCTTTCAGGGTTGGAACACAAGCAACAATCGAAGAATAAGAAGGTAAAAGAGAGAGAGAGAGAGAGAAAAAGCAAGCAAAAAATAAAACCAAAACAAAACCAAAACGAAAGAACAACATAATAATAACTACTAACAAACAAACAAAAAAAACAAACAAGAATAAACACATCTGTAGAGCCATTCCAAAAGAAATGGTTGAGAACTGTCATTGGAACTTATTTCCGAATTGCATTTCGGCGTTTTGGCAAAATTCCATTATGGAATTGAACCGGCTAACTTTCGATTCAGTTGCTTTATTTCTGTTTTTTCTGTTTTTTTTTTTTTTAATCTGTCAACACCAATTATGCTCTCCACCAGAATCACCATTTATCATCAGAAGAGACAAATAAAATAAAATAAAATAAACGTAAAAAAAACCCAAAACATCAAGACCAATAAAACAGACTCATTTTGGCACTCTGTATACAGAATTCCAATGTTAGCGGCAAAATCGCAGACACACACACGTACTCACACACACACACACACACACACACACACACACACACACACACACACACACACACACACATATAAACGATTTTACTGATATGCATGTATGTGTGCATATACGTATGTGTGCATATATGTGTGTGTATCTATGTATGCATACATACATATATTTGTATATGTACATATGCATAGATGTGTATATCTATCTACCTATATGTATGTGTATATATATGTACTCGTGTATGTGTGTATATATATATATATATATATATATATATATATATATATATATATATACACACGCATATACAATTCTTGGCTGAATCTGCAATTTCGCTTAATCTAAAAATGTATCACCATCGCCACCATCACCGCTCACTTCTACAACCATCAACAACAACAGCAACAACAACAACAACAACAGCAACAACAATAGCCATAACAATGTCCTGTATCAGAGATAAGGAATATATTGGAATATTTTAAAATCGAACTACTTTCTTCATGAAATTGAAAAAACAAACAAACAACCAAAATAAAAACAAAAGAAACGCGCAAAAACAAACAAACAAAAGGCATAAAAACAAAAGAAAAAACAACAAAAAGCAAAAAGAAAAGCCTATCAAAAATTCCAAATCATGTGGGATAGTCCTAAACTAGGACTTGAATTAAATACTAAAATGACAGAAGCCCTGTATTAATTCTAGAATCACTACAGATATTTCTTATAGAATTTAGAGGCAGCACTGAAAATTAAAAGTTAACGACGTTTCATACACGAATGCGTCTGGGTAAACAATGCAGTCAAAGATAGAAAAATAGGTAATGGGTGTATATGCATATTTTAGGAGTTATTGCTCTCTCGTCAGCGCCACATCCAACCCATTAACCACCCATGAGCACATTGCTTAAATACCTACTAAGTTTAGTGGTGTAGCACTATTGGATAGACCAGTTTACATATTATACACATTCCTGGCAACTGGTATGTGTGTATTCATTGCTGGTTGGGACACCACATTTCGTTTTGTAACCATAATTTGCTACCAAGTATATCAAAGGTTTATAAATCAATACTGTGTCCTACTAATTCTACAATGCTTTACATTGGTTAGCTTTATTACCTCCACCTTAGCGAAGGCGGAGGTATTGTTTTCAGTCGTGTTTGTTTGTTTGTTTGTCCGTGGACAAGACATCTCAAGAACCGTTGGATGGATTCGGATGAAACTTTCAGGGGCGTTTGGCCTCGTGACTGGCACGAAACTGATTAGATTTTGGAATCGATCCGGTACCGGACAAGGATTCTGCATTATTTTTCCTGTTTTTTTAAAAAAAAATTTGAGAGACGTCGGGTTTATTTTTAGTATTCTTGTTTGTGAGAGCAGTCAAGTTTATTTCAGATATTCTCATTTTAAAAATCATCTCCAGCTAATCATTGAGAGGACATTGGTGTTGCCTTGGCGGAGGTTTGCGCTCTCTGAGTGCTCTTGTTATAAAGTAATGCCTATTTACGTGCAAGTGGACTGAGCAATGAAAGTTAAGTGTTTTAAAGAGAAGAGAGATAGATAGATAAATAGACAGATAGATATATAGAGAGAGATCATATGTGATAGAACCACGAGCAACTGACATTCCAAGTTTACCAAACTGATAAGCGCTCTGCTAAATAATACCTAATGGAGACTAAATAAAGATGAGTCAATCTTCTTTCTTAGATCTATCTCATCGTAATTAGAATCTCACTTTCATCATGATTATGGTTTCACTTATTCCGCCGTGGTCGACTTTACCTTTCGTCCTTTCGGGGTCGATAATTTAAGTACCAGTTGAGTACTGGGATCGATGTAATCGACTTGCCCCTTCCTCCCCAAATTTCAGGCCTTGTGCCTATTCTAGAAAGGGTTACGGTTTCACCCAAACATTTGGCAATAAGCAGTATTTCGTCAAACTTCCCATTCTGAGTTTAAATGCCGCCGTAGTCAACTTTGCTTTTCATCGTTTCGGAGTTGATAGAATAAGTACCAGTTGAGCACTCACCGAAATGGCTGGCCTTGTGCCAAAAATTTGAAACGAATATTTCTTTTTAAACCAGAACATTCCAACATTATTTTAATGCCATTTCTATCCAAGTGTCTGGTGTTCCTCAACAAAGCTGTAAAGAACTCCTTTGATTTCCGTACAAATTTTACTGTTTTATATTTCATTTATATTTTATGCAGCAACAAACTAGAACATTAGATATCATATTAATTACTACGGTTTATGACAACATCAATTCAAACTTCGTGCTGTTAGTCTCGGGGAAACTCTTAAATCTTTTCCTCAAGAACGTTCTAGACTTCATTACAGAATGCACATTTGTAAGTGCAAAAATCATAGAAGTGAACATCTTTGACAAACTTTAAATATCAGCTGAAGATGCAATGGATCGTGACACCCCCACAGATGCTGCGCTTCCGCACCTCTCTCTCTCCCTCCCTCCATCTCTCTCTAAACACAAAACCGAGGTGTGAAGAGTACGATAGCATTGTACAATCTTGTTTTTCTGTGACCATTATAGTCGCAGGTGTGGTGTGTAGTAAGAAGCTTGCTTCCCAAGCACATAGTGCCAAGTTCAGTCCCAATCCGTGGCATCTCGGGCAAGTTCTACTATAACGTCGGTTCGACCGAAGCCTCGTATGTTGATTTTGTAGACGGAAACTAGAAAAAGCCCGTCACACACACACACACACACACACACACACACACACACACACACACACACACACACACACACACACACACACACACACACACACACACACACACACACACACACACACACACTCGGTGTTTGTGGCTGTTAATTTTGCCTTTAGGTTCTAATTGCTATAAACCACCCTTTTTAATTTGTTATATATATATATATGTGTATGTGTGTGTGTGTGTGTGTGTGTGTGCGTGCGCGTATGTCCCTCACCACGACTTGACGATCTGTGCTAGTTTGTTTACGTCGTCATAACAGCAATTCGGTGACTGACTGATAAAATAAGTACCAGGCTTAAAAAAATGTATTGAGGTCGATTCATTCGAGTAACAATTCTCCAAAAACGGTGTTCCAGCATGGCCGCAGTCTAATGATTGAAACAAATAAAGTATATAACATACCGTATATTTCGGTGTAGAAGACGACCTTTTAAAGCCCCCAAATCACACCAAAATATTGAGGGTCGTCTTATATAACAGTAACACAAAGCGAACTTTACATCTTGTGTATTTGTACAAAAAAACCAGGCCTAACCTTAATTTATGACCGACGACAGCGTCTGTGCAGTAACTGTGGATGTAAGTATTTGTATTTAAAACAATTCACATTAATATTCGACACTAATAATGTAATTGAACTGCCATTAGCTAAAAATCTACAATCCACAGAAAACCTTTTATTTCTCAATAAGATTACGAATTTTAATAAAAAGTATTAAAAGACATGTTTCACTAAGATTATCAATTTTAATAAAAATAATCCAAAAAAATTAAACATACCACATGCACATTGTTATTTAGATATGTTTCAAACATTTAATCCTTCAAAATTGCTACAATCACCATAATTTGACCCCAAAAGTTCGTCAAGCAAATCGTCATTTACAGTTTCATCGTAAGGGTCCCAGTTAGAATCTGGTGAGTCGACTTCCGTTTCATCTTCACTCTCATACAGCATATCATCCTATCATGGGTTTCAGTTCCGTTAGCCATGCACGATAATACGACCGTAAACCTTGTCTTTTCATGACCCGCGCCTCTAACATGCACGGTTTTTCCACCTTTCATGTCAACCATTCTGTCACCCCCATCATGTCAAAGTTTAATGGGGTCTCATGTTTCCGATACATGACATAGGAAACTGATGTCTTCGCCTCATCCCAATAATAAATCGATGAAAATTGGTAACTTTATGGTCAAGGTCTCTTGGTAGCTTTTGAGCGATTTTTGTTTTTTGTCGTATCACAAGATTCTTTCTATTCATGAAACGACTGCACCAGCCTCCTGTTGCTTTAAAGTCCTGGCTTTCGTCTTGGTTGTCTTTTGCCCATTTTAATGCATATAATCTTATCTTATTTCGTGTTACTATGTATCCATCTTGTCTCAGTTCAAGTACCCACTTGCAAACATGATCTTCCAACTCTGGCCAACGAGTGCTTCCTCTTATTGCACGTTTCAGTTTTGGCATCTTTCTTAAATTATCTTCATTCTTTCTCCAATCTCTTACCATCTTCTCAGTCACATCAAATGTTCTCGCTGCAGCACAGTTGCTTTGGCAACTTCAACAAATTTCAGTTTAAAACTTGCTTCGTATTTTCTTCGTTTGTTTTTTTTTATGGCGGCTCCATGGGTAGAGTTGAGTATAAAAAATATTTAAAGAATTGTATCTGGTTGGTAGGAGAGTCAAGAACAGATTGAATCAGAGAGAAAAAGAAGTGAAAACTACGATTGTAGTTGAATCGTCTTAAACAGAAGAAGAAGAATGCTGTTTGCTGATATGAGCTCGTCAGTGGTCAGCTGCTTTGAACGTTTCATATAGCTCGGTCGCATGAACACGCCTTTGTTTGCGACATTACGATCGACAGCATTAAAGAAACAATCTGTTTCATCATCTTATACAAATTTATGTTAATACTATATATTGTTTCATGTCTTAACTATCAAGGATACGTTAAGTAAAATAACATTTCTAATAACATCGTCTTTAATTAATAATATCCGGTATTTTATATGATATGGTAACATTTACACTGTTGTTTAGGCTGTCCTTAAACTTGGTCGTCTTAAACCTCAGATATTAGCTAAAGTCATGAATATTTACTCGGATTTTTAGGTCGTCTTATCTGCAGGTCACCTTGTACTCCGAAATATACGGTATATTCTCTCCATATCTTATATTCCGACAATTTTGATTTTTTCCCCCTTGTTTATAAATATTGATTTCAAATTTTTTTTTTACGAGGCCAACAATTTCGAGGGAATATACTGTATGAGAGTGAGGATGAAACCGAAGTCGACTCACCAGATTCTAACTGGGACCCTTAACATGAAACTGTAAATGACGATAAGCTTGATTCCAGTGTTTAACTGGTACTTATTTTATCGATCCTGTAAGAGGATGAAAGGTAAAGTCGACCTCGGCAGAATTTGAACTCAGAACGTGAAGATTGACGAAATGCCAATGATTCTACCAGCTCGCCGCCCCTCCTGTTTATGAATTTTGAAAAGATTCACTGACTTTTAAATATTAAAAACTTATTTATCAGCATTATAGATATTTAAAGATATTTGTAAATATTAAAAATATTTGAATCTTTACTGTCGAGCGGTGGTGGGGATACAAATACGCATGCGCGTACACACACGTCTACCAGATTCATTCACAAAGCATTGCTCAATCCAGGGCCATAGTAAAAGACACTTGTCGAAGGTGCCGCACAGTGGAACTGAACCCGTAACTATACGGCTGCAAAGCGAGTTTCTTAACCATATTGCCAGTCAGAAAAAAAAAATTCGATGTTGTTCAGATGAAGAAAAGGAAAAGCAAAAGAAGTAAAAATTATCGGTTTCAAATTTTCGGCACAAGGCCAGAAATTTCGTGGGGAGAGGGTAAGTCGATTACATCGACCCCAATGCTCAACTGGTACTTATTTTATCGACCTTCCGAAGATGAAATGCAAAATCGACCGAGGCAGAATTTGATCTCACAACATAAAGACGTTTTGCTCAGCGTCCTAACGATTTTGCCATCTCATCGCCATAAAATGACGTAAAGATTATTAGAATTTCGACTAAAAAGCTTGTATGAAATGTTAATAAAGGCTGTTCTGTGTAGAGGTTATTGTAGTATTGAGGTATTGAGGTTTCATTTCTCACGCCGGCCTCTTCAACAGGCTTTTAGCATTTTGCTTTTGCCGTCGGCGGCAGTCATACATATATCAAATCGATATGTCGTTTACCAAGCAACGCTACATCATCATTCAACGCCCACAATTCATTCGCTTATGAATGTACGTGTGTCTCAGTCTGTCTGTATGTAAATGTGTATGTAATGTCTGCCTGTATGTAAATGTGTATGTGCGTGCGTGCGTGTCTGTGGTGTGCGTATGTGTATGCGCTTGTCAGTGTGTATGGTGTGCATGTGAGCGTGTGTTAACATGATAATTATAGAGATCGATATGGGTTCGAGAATAAACCGTCACCATGGTTACAGTCAATAAACGGACAAAACGCGGCTTGTCTACAATAAGCAGCCGGTTACTAAGCAACGGAAATTGGTTTCTCTGATGGAGAACTAATAATAATAATAACAACAGCAACAACAAGTTTAAAACGGATCAATAGATGGATATACACATAATAAACACAAGCCTTTATATATAACATATATATAATATATATATATATA
>NC_068983.1:162642209-162642708 GCF_001194135.2 Octopus bimaculoides
CACACATACTAGTATATGAGTGGAGGACAGTTTATATAAACGTACATTTCTTAAAAAAAACATCCAGACAGAACATTTAAATATAAAAACGAAAACAAAATATTCCGCCCACGGACTTTCCGAAAGTTGTGACCCCAATTCGGTCACGAATGACCATGGAATTGCACCTAGAAAGTTACCCTCCGAGGCACAAATCTGGGCATGGTTGTTTATGGGAGACCAGCAGTCACCCATGCATACCAGCCTCCCCTCTCCCTGCCACCGATGTTATCCAAGGGAAAGGCAAAGGGGCCAATACAACTTGGCATCAGTGACGTCGCAGCTCATTTATTAACGTGCAAGTGGCTGAGCACTCCACAGACACGTGTACCTTTAACATAGTTCTCGGGGAGATTCAGCATGACACAGAGTGTGACAAGGCCGTCCCTTTGAAATACAGGTACAACAGAAACAGGAGGAAAGAGTGAGAGAGAGTTGTGGTAAAAGAGTACAGCAGGGT
>NC_068983.1:162647817-162649056 GCF_001194135.2 Octopus bimaculoides
TATGTGTGTGTGTGTGTGTGTGTGTGTGTGTGTGTGTGTGTGTGTGTGTATGTGTGTGTGTATCAAAGCGCTGAAGACTTTCAATTCTGCAGACTGAACAACAAAGAAGTATAGAAGTCTTTTGATTTCCGTACAGATTTTATTGTGTTTTTCGCAATCTATATTGCCGTAGCCTATTATCAGAAAAAC
Organism: Octopus bimaculoides; assembly: GCF_001194135.2. NCBI lineage: Eukaryota > Metazoa > Mollusca > Cephalopoda > Octopoda > Octopodidae > Octopus > Octopus bimaculoides. The sequence continues at coordinate 162,648,007 of NC_068983.1, forward strand.
TACCGGCCATACATATTGAACACGTAGATCTTGAAGATAGAGGCCAATGAAATTGCTTACAACCGCTCATCAATGAAAGGCCATTGTATTTTACTACTGATGCGCTCTCAACTTTGAAGGAGAAAGAAGCCAACAACACACTCGTCTTTCACAAACTCCCGCAAGCTCTCATATATACACATATATATACGTAGGTATATACACATACCCATACAGACTGCCATAAGGAAAACACCCGTTACAATATTCTTAAAACACGCATACACAGACACTCAGACATTTAGAGACACATACACAAAGACACACGTATATACGGGTACACAAAGACACAGAGCCAGACATATATTCCTACAGAAAGACGAAGTCAATCCTTTGTCATCTCTGTGTCTCATTTACATCAGACTGGAACGTCGACAACGAAATGAATGCGATTAATTCACTTCGTCTTACATATGCACACGCACACACACACACATACATGCACACACATGTATGTGTATATGACAATGTTCATATATGTGTATATATTTATATGCATATATGTGTGTATATATATATATATATGCATACATATATATATGTGTGTGTGTGTGTATGTGTGTGTACCTTCTTAATGTACCTTCTTTTTGTACCTTCTTAATGTGTGCGTGTGCGTGTGTTTAAGAAAGTTATATATATAATAAACATTTTAATTTTAGACTAAAGGATTACCCAATCGATTTTAGTTGACTATGTATCTTTTATTTATTGCAAGATTGATATTAACTTCGAAATTTCGGCTTGTTCACCTTCATCGAACAGTCCATGTAAATGCTGATATATATATATATATATATATGTGGCCGACCGATAGGGGACGATGCTACTGCTGTTTATAGCCCCAGGAAGGCATCTCCAGCTGACTTTCACAATTCCGTACTGCTACTGTTTACTTCTCGCTCAGAGATTTATTATTGCTTATATATATATACATGTATGTATATACATATATATACACACACATATATATATATATATACACATATACATATACGTATATATATATATATA
>NC_068983.1:162649075-162650362 GCF_001194135.2 Octopus bimaculoides
GTGTGTGTGTGTGTGTGTGTGTGCGTAAGTATGTATATACATGTATATATATATGTATATATGTATCTTTTCTCCCCTTCACCGTTTCCTCTCTCTCTCACTCTTCCTCCTTGACTCTCTCGTCGCTGACACGTGACGAAAGGCGATCTTTCTTTCTTCCACTTCCTTCGTAGTGACAAGACGTGCTTTTACCTGTCTCTTCTCATGGCTCGTTTTTCTAGCGTTCATAATTTTTCACATCGTCTGGTTTAACAGCCCTCACCGTTTGTTTTTACTGTCTTGTTCTCACTGTCCTGTTTTTGTTACCCTCCGCAAAAATCCCAAGTTTTGAGCTAGGAATTGTGAATGAAAAAAGTTGCAGCAAAATGTGTGCCTCGCTTGCTCACGGAAGATGAAAAGCATTCACGACTGAATGCGTGTTGTGAAATGAAAGAAACAACAGTTGGTGACGAAAGCTGGTGTTACGGAATTTTCAGATGTGGAAGAAGTGAAGAAAATAACGAGGGAGGTATTAAAATGCATCACTTCGCAAGAGTTCCAGCACTGCTTCGAGCCGTGGGAAACGCGCCTGGATCGATGCATTGCCTCAAATGGAGAATACTTTGAAGGCGATAAAACTAAGTGAATAAAATAATATTGCAAAATTCCAGTTTATTTTGGGTACCCTCTTGTGTATATATATATGTATGGTACTGATTCTATCAGAAACTTTTGCCGAACCGCTAAGTCACGCGGGCGTAAACACATCAACACCAGTTGTCAAACGGTGATGGGGGGACAGAGGCACAAACACACACATACAATAACAGAATTTAGACAATACGTATAATTAGATTAGTGTGTTTAAATGGGCATATAACAACAAGCTAGCCAACACAAAAAAATTTCTACTGAGACTTCTTCGTCAATGTCCCTGAAGAGACCCAGACTGATGGGTCGAAACATATGTTGTATATCTATATATATGGCAAATGAAAGACGGAAGATGAGGAATCGATGCTGGATGTGTCGAAACAATTGTCGTGATTAATAATAAATTCTCGTATATTCCATCTTCCGTCTTTCGATTGCCATACACTTAACGATCACTGTAAAAACGACCATGCTTTACCAGTAAGCTACCAGATGTAAACCATTCATTCTATTATCCATTATATCTATCTATGTATCTATGTACGCATCTATCTATCTATCTATCTATCTATCTATCTATCTATCTGTCTGTCTGTCTGTCTGTCTGTCTGTCTGTCTGTCTGTCTGTCTGCCTGCCTGCCTGCCTGCCTGCCT
>NC_068983.1:162650532-162653739 GCF_001194135.2 Octopus bimaculoides
TATATATATATATATATATGTATATATGTATATACACATACATACACGACGGGCTTCTTTTGGTTTCTGTCTACCAAATCCACTCACAAGGCACCATGCAGTGGGACTGAACGCAGAACCATGTGGTTGGGGAAGAAAGCTTCTTACCACACAGTCTCGCCTATAAAAAATATGTGCATGTATGTGCGCGTGTGTGTGCGTGTGCGCGTGCACGTGTTTGCAGCTCCATTTATATGTAAAACAATAAATCAGTGTAGATAAGAAGCAAACCAATGCCGCATTCATGCATAAATGAGCAGTAAGCGGGAAGAGCAGCACAACGTGCACTTCATGTAGTTTTTTGTAAGACTCAGAGCTAGTTTTGTATTACACATGCATCACCGAAGACAGTTGTTGCACCGTTGTGTCTCCTCTAAAAATACAGAACTATGATATAGCAAAACAACCACAACCGCACACATAGACACTCACACACTCGCCACGACCACCACTACCACCATCACCACTACCACCATCACCACTACCACCATCACCACTACCACCATCACCACCAGTACACATGTTTTCCAGTAAAATCGACATCAGACTGGGAAAAGTAACTTTTGCTATTTATTTCTATTTTCTTTAACAAAGTTCTGTCATTTATTTAAGTGAATGACAAGCATTTTCTGGAGTAGACAAAATTGAGCGCAGAGCAGATCTCTGCAAGAATCTTTAGAATTCCACTCTGTTAATCAATCGATTTAGTTCTATTTTTGTGAAATGCAAATTTTCAAGACTGGTACTCTGGCATTTTGACACATAGCCAAGTGTTTCGTTGACTATAATTATAACAAGGAACTATAAATCGAATATAGAATTTGGTAACTTTTTTTTTTACTAATTCATAAATGTTTTCATTCTTATAAATGATTTCTGTCGAAAAACTTAATTTCTTTAAGAGAACAGGCGTGGCAGGTGTTTGCAGTGTTGCAAGAATGGTGAGCTCCGCCTCGCCAGGGTTTCCAAATGTTATGACGATATGTATGTATGCATGTATGTATTAATGTATGTATGTATGTATGTATGTATGTATGTATGTATGTATGTATGTCATTGTTCACTTTTATTTCAAGATTTCTGGCCAATAGAGAAAGAGCTGGTTTCTAACCTAGATTCAAGGCGCCTTCATTGGAATTTCAGCATCAAAAACAGGGTATTTTTGTATGTATGTATGTATGTATGTATGTATGTATGTATGTGTGCAGATTTGTATGTTTTATTTTATGCATGTATTCTCATGCACATAGCTGCATATCTAGACATGCTCATATCTATTTGAATAATAAACTTCTGGAAAGTTTTACAGATTTTTACAGTTCCAGTGATGGATTGGATCTGTAGTCTTCGAATTAGCTTTATCCTTTCTGGTTTTGAGAAGCCTAATTTCTCAAGATTGGTATTTAGGCAGTGTGTATGTATGTATGTATGTATGTATGTATGTATGTATGTATGTATGTATGTATGTATGTGTACATGTATGTATTAATATATATATGTGTGTATTAATGTATGTATGTATGTGGAGGCGCGTGGCTTAGTGGTTAGTGTATTGCACTCACGATCGCCAGATCGTAGTTTCAATCCCTGGACTGGGTGGTGCGTTGTTTTCTTGAGCAAAACGTTTCATCTCACGGTGCTTTACGGTCACCTCGGCATTTGACGCATGGCATACTTGTGCAACTCTTCAGGCAACATGAATTTGATGGCGGGAGTGTAATAATGTTCAGCAAATAAAAGGTTTTTAAAGATTTTCTACTTAAGAATAAGAAACTGATATGCTGGAGATCTTTTGTTGTAACGTGTGTTTAGAAATATGCAGCTGCCATGGCAACATGTATGTGGTCAATGCAACCCATAGGGATTGGGCAGCTTCTCATGTGTGTGTGTGTGTGTGTAACTACACGTGGATTGTTGACCATTTTTCCTTATTTCTCTTTGGACTTTCCTGTTTCAGACGAGGAGCTATGCTCGAAACGTTAACAACTCTCTCCTTTCACCGAGCGTCAAATTAATATATTGCGTTCGTTTTTTTTCTGTTTTTTTTCTAAAAATAGTTTGTTCTCTGAATTAACTGTATACATACATATATACATACATACATTCATACACACACACATACACACACACACATTATATATATAGGGGAAAAGTAAAAAAAGAAGAAAATGCACATTGGATATAAAAAAAATATAGGCTTTTTTATTAAAAGTAACGATAGATACAATTAGATGAACTGAGGTAGAATTAAGAGGCGTAAAAGTCTTCTCTTAGATGCCCCAGCATGAACTAGGGGTCTATCTTTGTATTTCTTTGTCTCCGCACAGAGGCTAAATCAACGTTGACTCTACGTTGGATCCATCGACCCTTTCGATAGGTATCGTTATTTTTTGTTCTACTGAGTTTCTGTCAGCCCTCCTCAACAGGCAAGCCTGGTGATGGTGGTGGTGGTGGTGGTGAGGCGATTTAGTCACTGATGATCCTCGACTATGCAGAAAATTGCATAGGATTACATGTTACTCTTTAACACTAGTAACTTCTCTCTCTCTCTCTCTCTCTCTCATACACACACGTATCTTTTATCTTTTACTTATCTCAGTCATTTTACTGCGGCTGCGCTGGAGCATCGCCTCGAGGAAATTTTATTCGAACGAATCGACCTCAGTACTTAATTTTTCAAAACTCAGGTACTTATTTATCCGTATCTTTTGCCAAACCGCTACTTTGAAGGACATAAACACACCAACACCGGTGGTCAAACAGTACTGGGGGACAATCACAGACACAGCACACACACACACACACGCGCGCGCGCATACAGAGCACACGCATTTATATATACGATAGGTTTCTTACAGTTTCCGTCTGCCAAATTAGCCAACAAGGCTTTGGTCGGCCCGAGGCTATAGTAGGAGCCACTTGTCTAAGGTTCCATGCAGTGGGACTGAACCCGGAACCACATGGTTGGGAAGTAAACTTCTTACAAGACAGTTACGCCTGCGCCAATAATATATAATATGCGTATACATTCACGCTCAAACATGTACAAGCACTTGTGTGTAAGAGGGAGAGAGAGAGAGAGAGAGAGAGAGAGAGAGAGAGAGAGAGAGAGAGAGAGAGAGAGAGAGAGAGAGAGAGAGAGAGAGAGAGAGAGAGAGAGAGAGAGAG
>NC_068983.1:162654657-162655801 GCF_001194135.2 Octopus bimaculoides
TGTACACACACACACACACACACACACACACACACACACATATATATATATAATACAAAAATGGGACAAGAGCGCAAAACATCCATACAGTTAGGTGATACAGAAAAGGGATATCATTCGGAGTTTTCTTTTCTCAGTCGAGTTCCAGATTATCTTTGCAATTTCGGCTGGTTATACTCGATATTGCTCCAATCTGGCCAGCCTCAAGAAAAAAACTAAGCTAAGAGCATTAGATTCCTTGGAAGAAAGCAGCGAATGTATTTGAAAACAGGGACGGGAAAAATGGAGAAACGTCACACAAATACAAATACAGATAACAGGACATAACAACAGGAGTCTTTCAACTAAGGACGAATGAAATTAAGCTGACGTGTGTGGAAGTGGAGCCTTACGACAGGGACATAAGAGATGACAGGCATGGGAAGGAATATAGGTGTTGCACGGATGGTAGTCGAACCAAGAAAGAAAGGTCAGGCTTGGCCGAACACCGGTCCCGTGGGGGAGAGAAGAGAGAGAAGTAGATGCAGAGGGATAGAAAAATTAAGGAGCAGCGAGAAAAAAATGAAAGGGACAGAGTGAAGTGAAAGAGAGGGGAAAGTGATATATATATATATATATATATATATATATATATATATATATACACACACTTACATATATATATTGCATGTGTTTCATTCATTGTGACTGTGCGCAAATGACCCAGGATTTATTTTTTAGAGTTAGTACTTCTATCGGTAACTTTTGCCAACCGCTAGCTCACGAGGATGTAAACACACCAACATCGGTTGTCAAGTGGTGGTGGAGGAACAGACACAAAGACATACACACACAGACACACATATATACATACGACTGGTTTCTTTCTGTTTCCGTTTGCCAAATCCACTTGCAAGGCTTTGGTCGGCCCGAAGTAATGGCAGAAGACACTTGCCAAAGTTGCCGCTCTAAGGTGGGACTGAATCAAGAAACAATCCGGTTGGGAAGCAAGCTTCTAACCACACAACCACGCCTGCACCTAACTATAGCATCAGAGCTTTTTAGCTCTTATTTCTAGCAATGCAGGTATTCTAGCACCCTAGTCATATTTAGTAAATAGGGTGTTATACATACATACATATATATATATATATATATATATATA
>NC_068983.1:162656384-162658927 GCF_001194135.2 Octopus bimaculoides
CATATATATACATATGCATGTATATATATATATACATATGCATATATATACACATATGCATATATATACATCACAAGAAAACAGAATGAAGAATATTCTCATCAATAACGAAGTGCAAGTTTTCAGACATTTGAAGAAACGTCTTATGAGTAACGTCAACCGAAAACATGAAAGTCGTACAATTTCATGATTTTGTTATATTGGATATTCCAGTACCACACACACACACACACACACGCGCGCACACACACACACGCGCGCACACACACACACGCGCGCACACACACACACACACGCACACACACACACACGCACGCTTTCTCTCTCACCGTCTGATCATACTTCTACAAGAAGTAATGGTAACTCTTCGTGATTCTGTTTTATTGACTATTCCAATGCCCCCCCCCTCTCTCTCTCTCATGAAGTAGTTGTAACAAACGCATATGTGGCCCAAAGAGAAGCATCTATGTATTTACTGAATGTGCTAGAAGTAATAGACAAATCCCTCTCAAATTCTGTTCGACTGTCTTAAAATAGAGGCTGAATCATTAGACAACCTCTCTTTGCAGATTGTGAAAAAGGGTTGAGGTGTTATCGACTGAAACACCTTGAATCATAAGTATCGATTAGGACAGATTTGGATTTGGGTGTTACTGCTTTGTCACTCCACTCACTCACTCATTCCCTCTCTCTTTCCCTCCTTGCTTCACTCACTCACTCACTCACTCATTCTCTCACTCACTCATTATCTCACTCATCTTCTTATTCACTCACTTATTCACTCTCTCATCTTCTTACTCGCACGCTCACTCATCCTCTCACTCACTCAATCACTCATTCACTCAGTCACTCACTAACTCGCTCATCTCACCCGCTCATTCATTCATCCCATCCCTCACTCACTCATTCACTCACTCACTCACTCACTCACTCACTCCTCGCTCACTCACTCATCCTTTCACTCACTCGCTCACTCACTCACTCACTCGCTCACTCACTCATCCTCTCACTCACTCCTCACTCATCTTTTCACTCACTCACTCACTCGCTCACTTATCCTCTCACTCACTTTTCACTCATCCTCTCACTTGCTCGCTCACTCATCTTCCCACTCATCTTCTCACTCACACACACGCAACTAAAATCCAATTACAGACTGAAATGTGACTCTAATCTCCCGTCTTTATATATTTTAGTTCCAACATCCAAATGATTGTAATTGGAGACAGTTAAGTGATGCATACAGAATATTTCATTGGCTTATTAATGCTATAAACGGACCAATCACAACAGAAGCAGCGTTCCAATCGATCTTCTCAGCAGAATTATAAATCCTTTCTACTATAGGCACAAGGCCTGGATTTTTGTGGGGAGGGGACAAGCGACCACATCGACCCCAGTGCTAGACTGGTACTTAATTTATTGACTCCGAAAGGATGAAAGGCATAGTCGACTTCAGCAGAATCTGAACTCAGAACGTAGAGACAGACGAAATACCGCTAAGCATTTCGTCCGGCGTGCTAACGATTCTGCCAGCTCGCCGCCTTTCTGTAGAATTCTAAATGAGATGAAAACTTGAAAATTTGAAATTGGACAGATCTGTTTGCTTACTGTCGGTACCCTTGGTGGTCATTCTTCTGTTTTGTACAATAAACATCCTTATTTAGATATTCGTTCTCAGTCATTTTAACGACTGACCACCAGCGTAGTTTTGAACTGTTGCCATGAATCTGTAATCTCTTGTTCTGGATATTATTTTCTATCATAAGATTGAACACTGGACTATTTTTCTTGAATGAACTGTCATTGCTTTCAATGTCCCTATAATGACCAGAGAATTCCATCGAATTTCAAATGATGTCTTGAATATTGTATTTAATTGAATTTCGTCTGTCTTTACGTTCTGAGTTCAAATTCCGCCGAGGTCGACTTTGCCTTTCATACCTTTCGGGGTCGATTAAATAAGTACTAGTGACGCACTAGGGTCAATGTAATCGACTTAATCCCTTTGTCTGTCCTTGTTTGTCCCCTCTATGTTTAGCCCCCTGTGGGCAATAAAGAAATAAATGTCTCTATAATGACCAAAACATTCCATTGAATTTCAAATGATGAATATTTTGTTTTTAATTGTATTTCGTCTGTCTTTAAGTTCTGAGTTCAAATTCCACCGAGGTCGATTTTATCTTTCATCCTTTCGGGGTCGATAGTTTAAGTACCAGTTGCGTACTGGGCGTCCGATCTAATCGACTGGCTCCCTCCCACAAAATTTCGGGCCTTGTACCTAGAGTAGAAAAGAATGCTGTATTTAACTTTTACTTTTGTCAGTCATTAGACTGCGGCCATGCTGGGGTACCACATTGAAGAACTTTTAGTTGAATGAATAGACCCCAGTACGTATTTTTTTTAAAGCCTGGTACTTATTCTATCGGTGTCTTTTGCCGAACCGCCATATTACTGGGACATGAACACACTAACGCCGGTTGTCAAGCGGTGGTGGGGGGAAAAACACAGCCACAAAGACATGCACTCACTCACACATATAC
>NC_068983.1:162658945-162661841 GCF_001194135.2 Octopus bimaculoides
ATATATATATATATATATATATATATACGATGAGCTTCTTCCAGTTTCCGTCTATCGTATCCACTCACAAAAGCTTTGGTCGGCCCGAGGTTATAGTGGAAGACACTTGCCACGCAGTGGGACTGAACTCGGAACCATGTGGTTGGGAATCAAACTTCTTACCACACAGCGACCCCTACACCTATTCCACACAGCGACGCCTGCACCTAAATTTAAATATTATTTGTACAGAACTAAAGTATTTTTCATGAGTGAAATTAAACAAGTTATGTGAAAATAGAAATGAAACTTCAAATAAGTTATTTTTAATACTGACTGATTGCTATTTATAGCACAGCTCGTTCTTCTATCCAGCTTCTCACAAATATCGTTAGCATAGTTTCTATTTCACTGCATTTCGTAACCCGACGATAACTTCACAACAGGTTAAACAAAAAGAATGAAAAGACATTAGTCGACAACACAAATATATTTTTATATAAAATATCTTCAAAAATAATATCAACAACAACAGAAACGAAAGAGATTACGTCAGGGAATCTATATTAATAGCAAAAATATTAACTTAACACGCAGATATAAGCAGCACTTCGATAGTAAGAAATATCAGTTACCAAAGCTGGTTATTTATGAGGTTGGGAAGAATTAGAAATTATGAAACCCATTTAGAATCTCAACATTTTTCTAAAAGAAAAATATGCTGTCAGCGCTCATCTACAATCAAATTCTCAATTTATTTTATTTTCCCAGTGTTATTTGAAAATTTCAGTGTAGTAAATTAGCTATATACTACAGGATAGCCATAAAGTCACGCACCGTCATGCAATATGTGAAATTGCTAACATTCTGGGGCTACGCGAGCCAATTGAATGGACACGACGGTCATCAGACTTAACTAGACTTAACTCCCATGGACTTTTTCTTCTGGGGCTACATTAAACCCCTTGTGTATTCTGAAAAGGTTCGTGACCAAGGACTTCTTCTTCAAAGAATTGTTGAAGCGTGTGATCAAGTCAACGGCAAGGAACAGCTATTTGAGAGGGTTCATCACAATTCCAAATTCCGTATGAGCATTCGTTTAGAGCTACATGGCCAACGCTTTGAATATTTCTAATGGATTACCTACTTCGTTGCTAATAAAGCATACTTGATTTTTCCCGTGGTGCATGACTTCATGACCATCCTGTAAAGTGCTACTACAGTGTTAGTAAGCAAAGGTGAAGGTTATATTTCCACTAACGACCGTTACTTATTATGTCCAGTCACTAATCGTGAGTATGATTGTTCATAGCTTTGGCACGACTTGATAAGCTTTCTCCATACTGATCAGTTTTTCACTTGGGTTTACCATTTTTTTTATAATCAACTTCTTTCCACTTCATATTTCTTTTTTGCAGCATCTTTGAATTTCACTCTACGTCTTCCATGGTTTCTTTTCCCCTTTGCATAGTCAGGAGAAAAGGATTTTTCCGGGTAGTCTGTTGTTGTCCATCCTGTGTCCATGTTCGACCCAACATAAATTTCTATCAATGAGGATTTCCATCACAGGAGAGAAACCAGCACTCCATAAGATCGCTTTACTCCTGATCTTGTCAGAGAGTGATATTCATAACGCGTTACGTTGTCTCATCATATGTGCATATAACTTGTCTACAGACGACTGTAAAGTAATAAAAACATATGCAGTTGTCTCCCGTTGATCGCTCTTCTTGAGCGTAAATATCGTTGGTTAATCCGTTATATTTCCCAATGACTTTGTTTAATCCCATTGTCGGTAATTCTGGGGTTTAAAAAGGTGAAATCCAGTTCTGTTTTACCGAAATATAAAGCCAGTAACTTATGTGTATTGAACGTTTTATGATTGCGTCAAAATATCGGGTGACAGACTCCCAACAAAAAATGCAGTGTTAACGAATGGCAAACAAGGGATATCAAAGTGTTCCCTTGATACTCAACTAGAGCTAATAAACCGGAAATAACCACCAGAATGGAGCTGAATATAAAAGATTAATAAAGGAAGAGGAAACATCCAGAATATAACTACAGCATAAATGTAGTTTCAATAACAAGCGCGCGTGCACACACATACACACACACACAAGCTCACACGCACAAGCACACACACATACAGACATATACACATGTATATATACATACGCACATATATGTATATATACATACATATATAGAGATATATATGCAGATATATATATATATATATATATATATATATATATATATATATATATATATATGTATATATACATACACATGCATATATAGATATGCGTTCACGCATACATGCATACACATACACACACACACTAGAACGTATACACATATATATACACTTATAGAAGATACATTTAGGAATAAATTACTATCAATGTGTATGCGTGTGTGTAAATACACACACTACACACACATATGTATATATATATATATATATATATATATATATATATATATATATATATATAGTTAAAAAAAACAATAACAAAAAAACAAAAAAACAACAAAGTGAGGACGTGATATGGATAGTATTATTGGACGCTCAGGAAAGGAAAGAGAGAGTGCATATATATATACATACACATACATACATATACTATTTTGAAACAAAATTCTACACACACAAACATATAAGTATGAAATATATATACATATATGCATACATACACACACACACGTACACACACGTACACACGCACACACACACACATACACGCTCACACACACCCTACACACAAGTATGATTGCCTTTTTCGAATGCACATTCATACCTAATGAGTCCCTTTCAGTTTAAGACCTTACAAGCATCACATGAGAAAAAGCAACCAAGCCACATAACGTCTGTGTATGTGTGTGTGTGCATATATATATATATATATATATA
>NC_068983.1:162662389-162664572 GCF_001194135.2 Octopus bimaculoides
ACACACACACACACACACACACACACACGTACACACATACACACGCATGCACCCCGACACGCACACTCACACACATGAAAACAGAGCCGGGGAGATCGGCATAAAAAACGAACTCACAATACAAAGTGTAGCCTGAGACTAAATTATTTTCATTAAGAAATATTGAGAAGGAAGAATGGTATTATGGATGTTCTTCAAAGTTTACAGAGTTGAATGCCTCTGTTTGTGAGTTCTAATCTATCCAAATATGGCTAGGTTTGTGTCTCCGTATCCTGATTTTTTTTACTATCATATATTAGTCAGTTTAGTACTATATAACTGGGCAGTCTAGTATTATATACCAGTTAGTCTAATAATATATGTCTTTAAAGCCTGTATTAAAGTTCAACGCTTGAATGTATTTTAGTTGTTTAATCAAGAGGAATTGATTGAGCTCATTAGGTTAATTAGATGGTTAGGGTTGAGTTCATTATGAGCTTTTGTAGGTTTCTATCTGTCGGTAATTATCTGCTGGAAAAAGGTAGGAGGAGATGGTCATTTTGTGGGGAATCGGGACTGGAATATGTTTTTTTGTGTAGGTATTGGGGAATGATGGAATATAGTAGTGAGGAACCAGAGAAGAAGGGACATGTATAGAGTGGTGTGCGACTTGATAGTTCAGCTGCGAAGTTGTTGTCGTAGTGATGTGAGGAGTCAGAACACCTAGGGACCAACGAAATTAAATCAAAAACCAGAAAACCATATACCATAAATTTATCCACAAGACTCAAGAGCCAGTATGGACTAAACAATACCAAATTGCCGTAGAAAATGGAAATATATTTGACAGTAAAATGACCTGAGATACATAGAATTAAGTGTTCTGGCCAGTGATACAAAGAAATTGTTGCAGAGAATGTAGAGCCATGCTTAATAAATAGGTAATATACCTTACCCAATAAGCTATTTTGAATCTTTATATCTGCCATATCGCCATAAAATGTTGATCTTTTATTCGCCGATGTTAGCAGTTATCTGCAGAATATGTTAAATCATCTGATTGTTGTCCGCTTCCAACAAAAGTTGTGTGACAGTTTTCACATTTGAAATGCTTCATTCTCCTGAAAATATCTGAAAAACCGATGCAGTTCAATTCAGAATTGCCAAAAACTTTTATTTTACGCTGTCTTTGTAGTAATTTCATTTTATATGTCTGTTTAAGTAAGACTCATTCCAAAGCACGGTGCCGAAACACGGTAAAATACATGAAACTTTAATAAGTCAAAATCAAGTTATTAGAAAGTCTCACTTCAACAGAACATGAATATTAGATCATGGACACTAGAGTAATTAGCTAAATGTACTAATTACCATAATAAAAAACTAGATAACTTAATGTACTAATTAAACACAACCCAAGTATCTTAACTTTTATCATTTCATTAGCTTTAAAGCAGTGAACTGGCAGAATCCTTAGGGTGTCAGAGAAAACGTTTTGCAATATTTCTTCTAATTCATTAGGTTCTGAGTTCAAATGCCGCTGGAGTCAACTTTGCGTTTCTTCCTTTCAGGGTCTATATAAACACAATACCAAATACTAGAGGTTATGTTATGAATTAAACCACTCCTTCCAAAATTACTACCCTTTTCCTAAATCAGAATCCATTATTTCGCTAGTTTCACTTTTATGGTGTATTGTCATTGTACAAGCGAGCTCTGTTTACTTTGGGCATGCTCAATGACATAATTTTGTACTGAAATATTCTCTGTAATAAATGTCATTGTTTAGCATCAACCATTTACCTTTGTACAACCACGTCTGAAATTCTCTTTCTCCCAGGCGTCCACTTGCTTCTGTTGAAAATAAGCCCCAACTGCGGTGATGTGTTTAGTGTCGAAAGGCATATAAAAATCATGGACTCAAACCAGCCAATTGACATAAATTAAAGAAAATAACATTTTATTATCCTATTTGCTGTCAAAGTTTTATATTTACAGAAAGATGATCCGGTGATCCGGTAATACAAAATTTGTAGCTCCGGCCATACAAAATTTGCCTAAAAAAACTCTGCCCAATCCAACTTTGGAATTGGGTCTCGAAGCTTAATGCTATATATTGGGTTGGAAAACATCTTTGGATATGAAAAGTCGAAGGCTGCTCATGGAATATGAACCCACGTCTCCTGTATATATATATATATATA